>NC_041385.1:467946216-467985527 GCF_002162155.2 Triticum dicoccoides | reverse complement strand
TCGATTCAGCCGACTGAAGTGTAGCTAAATCAGAGCAACATCACATGCAAGAGCAAGAGCGAGAGCAGCAGCGCGAGCAAGAGCAATAGTAAGAGCAGACCAGGCAGGGGACCGAGAGCAAGAGCAGAGCAGCAGCGCGAGTGAGAGCTAAAGCAGCAGCAACTCCTACTGATGTGGACGTCGCCGCCGAGGGAGCGACGCCGTGGAGGAAGTGGCCGGCGACACCGCCGTGGATGGAGCGACGCTGTCGGCTCGGGACCATGCGCCGGCAATACCGTAAATGCGGCAATTAGTGTACAACCTCTTTGGCGCGAGGGGTGTTCTTGTGTTGGTGGTTCTGGCTAGGGTTCTACTGCTTGACCTCTCTGATCGATCTCCAGCTGCCTTGCGGAGGTCTCCCTCCCTCTACCCTGGGGGTGGCTAGTCCTATTTATAGGCGGAGGCCCTGGGCCTCTACCCAAATATTGAGTGGGAAGGGAGCCAATAATTGGCCATTTTGAAGGGAAATATCTAGTACACTTATCCTGACTAAAGTTGGTCCTCGCCTGCCAAAGACTCTGGTGGTGACGCCAGCTTGGGCTCCACGATGACCTCCATCCTGCCGTTCTGCTGGTCTTGGTTTTGTTGCACCGAAATGGTTGCCTTTGCTTGATACTCTTTCCTGCGCTTGCTCCCTTTGCACCAAAGAGGAAACAAGGACTCTGCGCAGGCCGGCGCCCGCCTGGCTTCGGTCGTCATGTCTTGTGTCATGGGCACCTCGTGAGGTACCCCGCCTTGATCTCTCCGCCTCCTCACGAGCCAGCCTGATGAGGCCGTGCCTGAGGGAGCTTCCTGTCGTCCACCCCGCGAGGCTTGGCCCCTCGCGAGGGTCTTGACCTCGTGTTGATGAAGATGGGTCATACTGGTCCACCCCTTGAGCCATGCCGTAGGCTGCAGGCAGGCAAGTCTGGGTACCCCCGTTCCCAAAACACCGACAGTAGCCCCCGGGCCCAAGGCGCGCCTGGACTTGGCTTAGCAGAGAAGAGAAGGGGAAAGTGCGAAGCACCATGGGCCCCAACAGCCTGCGGCCTTGGGCGCCGCGTGGCGGTTGATTGGACGTGGGCGTCCCCGCTTCCCCACGAGGCCTCGGCAACTGCACGAATTGACAAGTCCCTGCATGCAAAAACGGGTCATGATTACCTGTGATCGTGGAGGCCGACGGTTGGCCTCCTCCAACTATATGTACGGAACGGCGAGAGCCTCTTCAGTCCACCCTCTTCTGCTGTTCTCCGCCTTCTTCTCCGCCCTTGCTCCTCCATACGCCAATGGCACCGATCCGACGGTTTTCTGCCGAGGAAAAGGGGAAAATCCCCCAAGAGGGTCCTTCCCCGCTTCCGCCGAAGAAACGGCTCGTCCCCCGCCACAGAGAGGGGGGTGACCGGCAGGAGGTGTCGAGGCCATGGTTCGAGCGGCCACCTCCTGGATTCCTGTTGCCCTTGTACGCCCGGATCAAGGGTCCCAAAGGCGCAGGCGCCGAGCAGCACCGCCAGAGGCGCCGTCGCCGTCGGCGGATCACGGCGGTGCGCGTCGTTCCTCCCAGGGTTCACATCAAGGGCTCCCCCCACGAGCTCGTGCTCCACGCCGCTATGCCTCCTCGATCTTGGATTCGTCTTCCTCCTTCCTTCGCCTTCGAGATTCCGCCCAGGGGGCCTTTCAGGCTCTGGCTGCAGGACGTCGACTGCCGGACTCCTGCGACCGAAGCGGACGTCGAGGTCATCGCTCCAGGCAAGGTCTTCATGACCTGGGGCTGGGGCGAGATCGCACGGGTCTGCCGATCGGAGGGGGCCCTCGTGATCCACCTGGATTACGATGGTGCCTCCTTGATTGTAGGACCTTGAAGTATGTCTAGAGGGGGGGTGATTAGACTACTTGACCAATTAAAAACTTAACCTTTTCCCAATTTTAGAGTTTGGCAGATTTTAGTTATCTTAGGACAAGTCAAGCAATCATCACACAATTCAAGCAAGCATGCAAAGAGTATATAGGCAGCGGAAATTAAAGCATGCAACTTGCAAGAAAGTAAAGGGAAGGGTTTGGATGATTCAAACGCAGTTGGAGACATGGATGTTTTTGGCGTGGTTCTGATAGGTGGTGCTATCGTACATCCATGTTGATGGAGACTTCAACCCACGAAGGGTAATGGTTGCACGAGTCCATGGAGGGCTCCACCCAAGAAGGGTCCACAAAGAAGCAACCTTGTCTATCCCACCATGGTCGTCGCCCACGAAGGACTTGCCTCACTAGCGGTAGATCTTCACGAAGTAGGCGATCTCCTTGCCCTTACAAACTCCTTGGTTCAACTCCACAATCTTGTCGAAGGCTCCCAAGTGACACCTAGCCAATCTAGGAGACACCACTCTCCAAGAAGTAACAAATGGTGCGTTGATGATGAACTCCTTGCTCTTGTGCTTCAAATGATAGTCTACCCAACACTCAACTCTCTCTGATAGGATTTGGATCTGGTCGAAAGAAGATTTGAGTGGAAAGCAACTTGGGGAACGCTAGAGATCAAGATTCATATGGTAGGAATGGAATATCTTGACCTCAACACATGAGTAGGTGGTTCTTTCTCAGAAATGGTAAGTTGGAAGTGTAGGTTTAGTCTGATGGCTCTCTGCATGAATGAAGAGGAGGTGGAGGGGTATATATAGCCTCCACACAAAATCTAACCGTTACACACAATTTACCAAAAACGGTGGGACCGACTCAACAGACTCGGTCAGACCGATTTAGTAAACCTAGTGACCGTTAGTGATTTTCGGTGGGACTGACATGCAACTCGGTAGGACCGATTCGGTTAGGGTTAGGGCATAACGTAATCTCGGTAAGACCAATTACACAAACTCGGTGAGACCGATTTTGGTAATAAGCTTTCCAGAGAGTTGGCCAGGTAAACTCGGTGGGACCGATTTTCTCTTTTCGGTGAGACCGAAATGTTACAAAAGGGAAACAGGGAGTTTACATTGCAATCTCGGTGGGACCGATCGCTCACTTCGGTTTGACCGAAACGTTACGAAGGGAAACAGAGAGATTACAATCCCATCTTGGTGAGACCGAGATCCCTATCGGTAGGACCGATTTGCCTAGGGTTTGTGGCAGTGGCTATGACATTTGAAATCGGTGGCGCCGGATAGGAAGAATCGGTGTGACCGATTTTGGCTTTGGGTTTAGGTCATTTGTGGATGTGAGAAAGTAGCTGAGGGTTTTGGAGCATATTACTAAGCACATGAAGCAAGAGGCTCATTAAGCAACACCTCATCCCTCCTTGATAGTATTGGCTTTTCCTATAGACTCAATGTGATCTTGGATCACTAAAATATAAAATGAAGAGTCTTGAGCTATTGAGCTTGAGCCAATCCTTTGTCCTTAGTATTTTGAGGGATCCACTTTCATCATCCATGCCATGCCATTCATTGAGCTTTCCTGAAATAATAGTCTTGGAATAACATTAGCTCAATGAGCTATATGTTGTTATGAATTACCAAAACCACCTAGGGATAGTTGCACTTTCAATCTCCCCCTTTTTGGTAATTCATAACAACATATAGATCAAAGCTTCGACAAATGATAATAAGATTGAAAAACATCATCGCTTTGAGAAGTATGTGACAAGCAAGAGCTCCCCCTAAATTTGTGCATAGTTTAAGATTTGCTTTGGACTGCAAATGCACAAGGAATTAGGCTCATGGGTTACTCTTCCATGTCACATACATCTTGGTGGAGCGCTCAAAATGATAAATATTGAATACATGCACTCATCACCAAGCAAAGTGAATGATCACATAGGATAGATAGGATAATATCATCAAACATGCATAAGTGTAGCTTATGATCAAACACATGATCATCAATGTCTCACAAGAATAGCATAGTATCTCAAGCAATCAAAAGCAAACAAGTTTAAAAACCACCAAAGCAAGAGAGAATAAAAACAACACTCTCTCTCTCTCGAAGCCTATGATCTATACCTTTTTCTCCCCCTTTGGCAACAAGTTACCAAAAAGTTCATAGAAAATGCATAGTGCTAGATCGACTCTCAGGCTTGATCTTCAGTTGGTGGTGTAGAGATGGGTCCTTGGACGAAGGCTTCAGTTGATGTAGAGGGAGCTGGAGGAGTTGGTGCTGGAGGTGGTTGCACTAGAGCTGTAGGAGCTGTGGCTGGTGCAGATGATGTTGCTCTATTGTCTGTCATTGGCACTGCAGCTGACCTCTGAGCTCTAGGCACTCTGGCAAATACATTAGTGGTAGTCTTGCCCTTCCTCTCCTGCATGTCATCCTGTAGCTGCTCCACAACTGACTGAATCTCAGTTACCTTGACATCAAGATCATAGAATTTTTGTTCCATGATTCTTTCCAAGCTTTCCTGATTCTGAGTTAAGGTGGCCAACCCTTTCTCAATCCTCAGTGTTGATGCTATCAAGTAACCAAGCTGCTCCTGCTTGTTCTTCAAGAAATACTCAGATGCCTCCTCTTGAGTTGGCATCTTGGCAGCCTTCTCCTTCCTTGCCTTCTCCTTCTTCTCTTGAGCTTGAACTGATGATGGTTCATCTTCATTCATGACAACCTCATTATCCTCAAAGTCTGGATAGAGAGGAAAATGTTCCCTATCCAATAGATATTTGCCTGTGCCCATCTTTGAGTTAATCAACTCCTGAATCTGAGGGGCATATCCACAACTCCTCTTATGATCTGCTGCAATCCTCTTAATAGTTTCTACTATAAGGCTCATGACCTTGAATTTCTGAGGCACATCAAACAAATGCAACATGTTGATTGCATGCCCTCTGATCATGTTGTGGTCACCAGACTTAGGCAATAGAGTGTGCCTTAGGATCCAGTTGATTGTAGGCAGCCCTGACATAAGAAAGTGGACTGATCCAAAAGAGAAAGTCTCTAGGGCTTTGTCTGTGATCTCCTTGTACATATGTGCAATGGTATTATGTCCCATTTTCTTCTTTGCATATACATCCAGGTCATCATCATTTTCCTTTGGGGCATTTATCAGTTTTGCCCACTCCTCAACAGTTGACTGGTACCTTGTACCTTCAGACATCCAAACTATCCTTCCATCTGGATAGAAGTGTGTTGTGGAGTAGAATTGCATAATAAGTTCATCATTCCAGCTTGTGAGCTTCTACCCAACAAAATCGGCAACTCCACAAGCAACAAAACTGTCTTGTACTCCTGGATAGTGTTCTTCATTTTCCTTCATGTAGGTCCAGTCGACCCACCTCATATCACACACTATGGGCTTTTTGTCCAACAAGATTGTCTCATAGAAGTCCTGTTGTTCCTTTGTATGGAACCTGTAATCAACAGCAGTTCTTCTCCTTGTGGCATATGGATTTGCCATCCTCCATAGCCTCAACCCTGAATCTTTTCTGATGTTCATGTCCTCAGCTACAGGATGGGCATCATTATGGTATGGTATCTTGGGCTTGAGCTTCCTCAGAACTTGTCCTTCTTCATCTTCCTCCTCAGCAACCTCAGGCACTCGGGCCTTGTTCTTCTCAGCAGCTGGAATACTCCTGGTATTCCTCTTTGGTGCAGACTTGGCCTTGGGGGCAGCTTTGGGTTCTTCCTTGGGCTTAGATGTTGCAGCCCCTGATCTAATAGCATCTCCCATAAGCTTTGGTGCCTTTGGTGCTGGTGCAGCAAGCTCTTCTTCTTCCATCATGGAATGTTGCCCAACAACTCTGGCCATGGTCTTCTTGACCCTTTCCTTCCTTTTCTTTCCTTCAGCAGCTGGCTCTTCAGGCATCTCAGGCAGTTGAGTTGATGCTCTGGCTTTGGACATTGGTTGTCTCCCTGCAGGCCTTTTGATCTTCATGCCTGGCTTTACTGCAGTTGAACTAAGCACCTTCTTGTGCACTACCTTCTTGGAAGTAGCTTCATCCTCTTCAGCTCTATAATCCTCATCTTCAGAGTCTAAAGTTCTCTTCTTCCTTTGCCTGGTAGCAGCCTTAGGCAGGTTGCTAGGAGTGCTCCTGCTGCCTTCATCTGAAGTGCTGGAGGGACTAGTGCCCTCACTCATTTGCATCTGCCCTTCTGACCTGTTCTGACTGTCACTCTAGTCTGACATGCTGCAAACTCTGACTGCTGACCCTGTGAAGAGTTATAGATGAGATGGAGTGGATGAGCATCACAAAATGCAGAGATTTTTGCAAAAGAATGATTCAAAAATTCAGTTTTAGTTTTCCACAGAAAGCATTTCGGATCAACCGATTTTCAAACTCGGTGATACCGAAGCAGTTTTGGAACCTAAACTGATGAACTCGGTTGGACCGAGTCACAGTTCTGTGGCACCAAGACTGCTTGGGTTTCACAAAGTCCTAAAATTGGTCGCACCGATTAGCAATTCTCGGTCAGACCGAGAGTTACTAGTGCAATGGCATAAGCCAAATCGGTGGGACCGAGTTTTTCAACTCGGTGGGTCCGAGATGGTTTCGGCGGAAACCTAACCCTAAATTTTCAAATCTCATCTAATCTACGGATTGCATTGACTGGATCGGAGTGTTTCAATCGTGGCAAGAATCAATAAGAACACAATGTGCTAGGAATCGGACGAGGATAGCACAGTGATCGAGTCCATACCCTAGCTTGGCGATGAACTTGCTACGGTGGCAACGGCGGGGTTGAATTCCGTTGACGGTGGCGGAGACCAGCGACAGGAGGCGGCTGGCAACGAGGAGACGATCCGGAGACCTTGGAGGCAAAGCGAGCTATTGCGCGGGCGAAGGGGTTCGGAGAAATTTCCAAATTTTTCCCGTGACTATATATAGCCCGACCCTGTCGGTGTGACCGAGTGGAACAACTCGGTGGCACCGAGATGCATAACTGTGTTCAGTTACAGCAACTCGGTGTGACCGAAAAGTTCAAATCGGTTGCACCGATATTGAGAACCTAGATCGACTTAGTGATCTCGGTAGGACCGAAATGGAGGAATCGGTCAGACCGATAATCACAAAGAAGTTTTGGAAGTTTAAGTCTATGACGGATCGGGGACTCCGAGTGCTCCTCACACAGAGTGGTTCGAATCTGACTTGATCAAATTTTGTGATGTAGCATGAAAAGAGTTTGAGACGAGAAAAGCATAGATAGCTAGGGAATGTTCTTAGGCTTTCTTGTTCATCCACTTGGCCAAAAGAAGGAAGAACCAAACAATCAAAACAACAAGTGGATGTCCTTGAATGAGTAAATATGCACCAACATGCTCACACAATAGGATGGCAAATGAAATATGTGGCAAAGCATGCACAACCAATTCTAGCATCTATCAAACAATTGGCGATGACTAGGTCATCTATATATGAGTATATTGACTTAGGAGTCAAATGATAAACATTTGATCATAGGTCATACTCATCATTTAAGCCCAAGTGGGGTTACCACTTTTACATAATGCATTGATGTGTTCACACCATTAGAGTTGCTTTGACTCAAGTCTTAGAGTTAAGCTCCCCCTAGATGTGAGATCCCCTTTTAGAGGGATGAACTATCCTTGGGTTTTGTCGATGATGACTTCATGTAGGTGTTGAAGATGTGGATGCTCAATGTTGATGTAGATCATTTGGAGCAATCCATTGGAGTGAGTTGCACTTTCAACATACCTACATGGGTTAGTCCCACAAGGAACAAACAAGAATATCCATGGACATAGAGTGATGCACACACAAGATGATGTCCATGAAAACATTAGGTTACCTTGTTCCTTGCCTTACCAACATGAGGGTTTGTGACTCCTTGAACTAGTGCAAGATGTGGAAGTTGATTGCACTTGTCCTTGCCATAATAATATGAGTGAAGAATGTTGGCGGAGTCACCCTCAAGAACTCTCTAGTTCTTCTTCTTCAGGATCTACATAATCTTGATGGGAATCCTTGGAGTTGTAGTTGTACTTGATGAAGTAGAACTTGACGTAGTCTTGGGAATCCACTTGACCGAGACCTTAGGTGCTTCTTCAAATGCATCAATCTCTTCTTGAAGCTTGTCCTTGCCTTTGTGGTCTTGTGGTGGAAGATCATCTTGAGCTTGCGTTCCCTTGAAGGAAGTAGGATCATACTTCTCTTGTTGAGGAACAATCTTCATCTTGGGGTATTGATCTTCTTCCCACTCAACTCCATTGGCATTGAACTTTCGTTCAAAACCAACACCTTGATTCTTCTGGTGCCTTCCTTGCTTGCGTACAATTTCCTCAAATTGCTTACTCCCGGAAAGGCTCTTGTAAACACCTTTCTCTATAATTCCCTTCAATAAGCTATTTTCTTGCTCAAGTGTAACTTGGCTAAGAGAGTCATTAGTGGAATCAAGAGAACTACTAGAAGCAACAATATTGGATTTAGCATTATTATTGTTACTACTAGAGGAAGTATCTTTCTTGTACTTGTTACTAGACTTGACTTGAGGCATGTAAGTAGATAGGAGTAAACGCTTGGCAATGTAAGAAGAACTTTTCTTACGGAGATCATCATTGATTGCTTTTAAGAACTCATGCTCTTGCTCAAGATTGAGCTTTTCAAAGCGTAACTTCTCATGAGCCCTTAAAAGTTCTCGATTATTTTCAAAGATAGTTTCATGAGCTAACTTAAGAGTGTTTAGTTCTTTAGTTAGAAGCTCAATCTTCTCCTTATCATTGTCATTCGTTTTATCTTGATTAGCATGATTAATTGACTTTTCATCATAGTATTCATCACTAGAGTTGTCAACAAGTAAATCATCATCCACAAGCAAGTCATCTTCATCACTATTGAAATCAACATACTCAGGATGTGTTACCTTTGGACCTTTGGCCATGAAGCATCTTCCAATTCCTTCATTTGGTGAATCAAATATGTTGTAGGAGTTGGTTGACACAAGTGCTAGACCGGCAACACCTTCATCTTGAGTATATTCGGAGTCGGAGTGATAGCTTCTCTCGGAGTGTTTGTCGGAGTCGGAGCCGGAAACCCATTCACCAACATGAGCTTGATGTCTTCATTTTGTGTAGCTCCCTGATGACTTGTCCTTCCTTTCCGAATCTTTGCTTCTCCGTGAGGATCTTCGTTCATAACGATCATCTCTACTCCTTCTCTCTCTTGGTGGTGATTCTTCTCTTTTGCTTCTTCTTTTTGGAGAATCTTCTCTTCTTTTGTAGGGTGCCGTACACTCATTGGAATAGTGTCCAGGACTCCCACAATTGTAACAATTGCGCTCTCGACTGGAAGATCTTTTGTCATGGTAAGACCTTGACTTGGAGCTTCTTTCTTTGCCTCTACTCTTGTAGAATTTGTTGAAGTGCTTCACCATTAAGCTCAATTCTTCACTGAAGGTTTGTTTCTCACTTGATGATGTGGGGGCTTCACTTGAGGCTTTGTAAGCACCACCTGACTTGTTGTGAAGTTCCTCCTTATCCTTGAGTGACATCTCATGAGCAACAATCCTTCCAATGACTTCCGTTGCCTTGAGATCTTTGTAGTTTGGCATCATTTGGATCAATGTGCACACACTATCATACTTTCCATCCAATGCTCTTAGGATCTTCTTGATGATGAATCTGTCGGTCATCTCTTCACTCCCTAAGCCGGCAATCTCATTTGTAATAAGAGCAAGCCTAGAGTACATTTCAGCGACACCTTCACCATCCTTCATTTTGAACTTGTCAAGCTGACTTTGGAGCACATCCAACTTGGATTCCTTGACGGATTCGGTACCTTCGTGCATATCAATCAAAGTGTCCCAAATTTCCTTTGCATTCTCAAGACGGCTGATTTTGTTGAATTCTTCGGGGCACAATCCGTTGAAGAGGATATCACAAGCTTGAGCGTTGTATTGCGGCATCTTCAATTCTTCCGCATTAGCTTCACGGTTTGGCTCTCTCCCATCAAAGAATTCACCTTGCAAGCCAATACAAATAATAGCCCAAACGGCGGGGTTATGTCCAAGAATATGCATTTTCATCTTATGCTTCCAACTAGCAAAATTAGTACCATCAAAGTAAGGACCTCTACGGTGATAATTTCCCTCGCTAGACGCCATACTCTCCTAGGTTGTGAAACCAAGGCTATGACCACCAAAATCTATGGAAATCAAAGCAAATGGAGACCAAAGCTCTGCTACCACTTGTAGGACCTTGAAGTATGTCTAGAGGGGGGTGATTAAACTACTTGACCAATTAAAAACTTAACCTTTTCCCAATTTTAGAGTTTGGCAGATTTTAGTTATCTTAGGACAAGTCAAGCAATCATCACACAATTCAAGCAAGCATGCAAAGAGTATATAGGCAGCGGAAATTAAAGCATGCAACTTGCAAGAAAGTAAAGGGAAGGGTTTGGAGGATTCAAACGCAGTTGGAGACACGGATGTTTTTGGCGTGGTTCCGATAGGTGGTGCTATCGTACATCCACGTTGATGGAGACTTCAACCCATGAAGGGTAACGGTTGCGCGAGTCCATGGAGGGCTCCACCCAAGAAGGGTCCACGAAGAAGCAACCTTGTCTATCCCACCACGGCCGTCACCCATGAAGGACTTGCCTCACTAGCGGTAGATCTTCATGAAGTAGGCGATCTCCTTGCCCTTACAAACTCCTTGGTTCAACTCCACAATCTTGTCGGAGGCTCCCAAGTGACACCTAGCCAATCTAGGAGACACCACTCTCCAAGAAGTAACAAATGGTGTGTTGATGATGAACTCCTTGATCTTGTGCTTCAAATGATAGTCTCCCCACCAGTCAACTCTCTCTCATAGGATTTGGATCTGGTGGAAAGAAGATTTGAGTGGAAAGCAACTTGGGGAAGGCTAGAGATCAAGATTCATATGGTAGGAATGGAATATCTTGACCTCAACACATGAGTAGGTGGTTCTTTCTCAGAAATGGTAAGTTGGAAGTGTAGGTTTAGTCTGATGGCTCTGTCCACGAATGAAGAGGAGGTGGAGGGGTATATATAGCCTCCACACAAAATCTAACCGTTACACACAATTTACCAAACTCGGTGGGACCGATTCAACAGACTCGATCAGACCAATTTACTAAACCTAGTGACCGTTAGTGATTTTCGGTGGGACTGACATGCAACTCGGTAGGACCGATTCGGTTAGGGTTAGGGCATAACGTAATCTTGGTAAGACCGATTACACAAACTCGGTGAGACCAATTTTGGTAATAAGCTTTCCAGAGAGTTGGTCAGGTAAACTCAGTGGGACCGATTTGCTCTTTTCGGTGAGATCAAACTGTTATAAAAGGGAAACAGAGAGTTTACATTGCAATCTCGGTGGGACCGATTGCTCACTTCGGTTTGACCGAAACGTTACGAAGGGAAACAGAGAGATTACAATCCCATCTCGGTGAGACCGAGATCCCTATCGGTAGAACCGATTTGCCTAGGGTTTGTGGCAGTGGCTATGACATTTGAAATCGGTGGCGCCGGATAGGAAGAATCGGTGTGACCGATTTTGGCTTTGGGTTTAGGTCATTTGTGGATGTGAGAAAGTAGCTAAGGGTTTTGGAGCATATCACTAAGCACATGAAGCAAGAGGCTCATTAAGTAACACCTCATCCCTCCTTGATAGTATTGGCTTTTCCTATAGACTCAATGTGATGTTGGATCACTAAAATATAAAATGAATAGTCTTGAGTTATTGAGCTTGAGCCAATCCTTTGTCCTTAGTATTTTGAGGGATCCACTTCCATCATCCATGCCATGCCATTCATTGAGCTTTCCTGAAATAATAGTCTTGGAATAGCATTAGCTTAATGAGCTATATGTTGTTATGAATTACCAAAACCACCTAGGGATAGTTGCACTTTCATTGATGCTCTTCAAGGTCTTTGACAAAGATGGCCGTCGGCTGGAGTGCTGTCCCAGAGGCAGGGCCGAATCTCCAGAGCGGCGAGGACCAGGCCTGCCGCCCGCCCTTCCAGCAGCACCTCTGATCGTAGCGGGCGTACCGGAGGGTCCAGCGACTCTTCCGGACTCTTCCTGACCCTGGTGACAAGAGACGACAACTATGAGCCCCCGAGCTCGTGCCGTGCCCGAAGCAGGGCCGGCGCGCCCGGCGGTCGATGCGGCTGATCCGGATGAGGTTGGTGCCGGCCTTGCGCGGCCCACTGTTGATGATGGCGTCTGCCATCCTGGTCCCTGTAGTTAGGACTCCTTAGGATATGCGTCTTTTGTCCCTGCGAGGAGCCAAGAACACACCCCGTGGGGGCTTGTAAGGTGCATGTAGTTCCTTTTGTTAATATGATCCTTATCGTGAAGCAGAGTGAGATGCTTGTCCCGCCTTAGCTAAGTTCCTCTTTTAGAACCTCGCGAGGGCTCGATGCTCTGCGCCGACAAGTCCCGGTCCCAAGGCAAGCTTCAGCCGTCGATGGTATGCCAGGTCGCGATGCCGTGGTCAAGGCCAGGAGGTGAGCGGCCCGAGGTCCAGTAAGACCCCCTGAGTCGCGATGCTCAGGAGGTCCCCCTTAGCACTCAAGTAGCCATCGTTCGGTGAGAAAGGAGCGCAACGTTGCCAACACGGAGCTGCATTAGGTGCAAGGTCAGTGTTGCGATAGTTAGTAGCTCCGGAGGATGACTTATCTCAAGAGCTTGAAGCCTCCTCTTGGCACGGCGCCAGGTCCGCGCGTCGGCAGCTGGGGAGTTGTCGTGCGGGGTCCTCGCGAGCCTCTTCCCCCTCTCCCCTACTCCCCTTCATGCTCTACGTGCTCGGGTCCCGGCCCTCGAGCGAGCTCAGCCGTCGCTGGTATGCCATGTCGCGATGTCGTGGACAACGCCAGAGGGTGAGGGCTGGAGAGCCAGTAAGAGTCCATGAGTCGCGATGCTCAGGTACCCCCCTTTAATGTGCCAGCCATTGGCATGAAGGAAGAGAGGTGTCGCCAAAAGCCAGTAATGATCACGGTGGGTCAAACGCACGACCAAAATAAATGCAAGAGGGATACACGCCGCTGGGTCAGGCCCAAGCGGCTTGGGGATAATGCAGCCCGAGGGGCGCCCCCAACAAAGCAAGCTAAAAAACATGAAAAAAGGGATACATGCCGCAGGGATGGATCCACGCGGCCTGGGAATGATGCAGCCCTGAGGGCGCTCCCAGCTGAAGAAATGAGACTCGCAAGATGGAACCTGATGGTGTTGAAGACGAAGGGATGCTGAAGTAGCGACGTCGTGCGCTGCGGAAGTCAATCTTCACGAGCCCCAAGGCCCAGGAGACTCGGGAGGCTCCGGAGGCGCTGGTGGCTCCCCAACGGACCATCTCCATCTCTGCCAAGACTGCGGAGCGCCTGGCCGCCTGGGCCTCTAGGATGCTCCTCATGAGGCGCTGGCGCACGGCGGCCGCGTTCGGCAAGCCTTAAGGCATGCAAATGTAGCTGCGGGGTGGACCTTCGCAGCGTACCACACGTGAGGGCCAGAGGCGCTCCCGGGAGGCGGCTCGGTTGAGCCCTGGTATGTCGATGCAGACGCGCAGCCCACCATCCTCGCCCAGATGGGGAGCTACGGCGGGTAAGCGGCGACTACCACTTATGACTCTTGATTCCAGCAACTCCTGAATGATTTCACTGACGAACTCCTGAGGGTTTGGCCTTCCTTGCCTCGCTCTGGCCTGAGGAAAACGTGTTTTGAAACACGCCTACAAGTGGTGCCCGAGAGCCTCCCTCGTGATCTTAGCAAAGTCGATGGCCCTGCAGGAGAGAGCCCCCGAGCCTTGCTCGAGGAGGGCGCCGGGCGTGCCTTCCTATGCGACAGAACGAGGCGCCCTTGGAACAGGCACGGACTCTGAGGGGCTTGCCTCCCGAGGGTACTGACCAGGCGACGCCTTCTTCTTCTTAGGGACTGCCTCGGGAAGCCTTCCGCTCCTGTGATCTGGGTCTTCAATTGATGCGGCTTGAAAGGCACGCTCACAAGAACACACTGCGTCTCTTTCTTCATAGGACACTGTGATGACTCCACCAGTTCCTGGCATCTTGAGGACATTCTAACCATGATGAGTCATGGCCATGAACTTGGCCAGAGCTGGGTACTCGAGGATGGCATTGTACGGCAGGCGGATGTGCGCGACGTCGAAGTCAATGATCTCAGTGCAGTAGTTGTCGCGCTTCCCGAAGGTGACAGGAAGGCGGACCTGCCCTATCGGGACGGTGGATCCATCAATGACTCCTGAGAAAGGCTTGGTTGGCTGAAGCTGGTTGTATGGAACTTGGAGATTGTTGAATGTCTTGACAGACAGGACATTGAGCCCTGCCCCGCCATCGATGAGGGTCCTGGTGACTTGCACATTGCTGATGATCGGGGAGCAAAGCATCGGGAGGACTCCGGCTGTGGCTGCGCACTTGAGCTGATCCGCTGAGCTGAAAGTGACGGCGCATGCTGACCACCTGAGGGGGCGCGTGGCTTCGAGCTTGGGGAGGACTGCATTCACTTCACGAGCAAACTGCTTGAAGATGCGCTGAGACGCTGGGGCTTGAGCTCCGCCCAAGATGCAGGTGATTGCACGCGGCTCCTGGAAGCCCCAAGCCCCCTTGTCCTGATGATGGTCTTCGTTCCTTCTTGGCCGTGGTGGCAGAGGAGGGAGGCCCACGTTGCCTTGCGGATGATCCTCGCGAGGCTGTTCCCTCCAGCCTCCCTCGCGAGGCTGGTCCTGCCAGCGGTCCTCGCAAGGTCGGTCGCGCCACCCTTGGTGTGGGCCACGGTCTTCCCATCGTCCTCCACATCTTCCTTCTCCTCGGCCATAGCCCCGGTCGTTGCGCTCGGGGCGTCGGCCGGCGCGCACGTCCCGCACGGCCCGGAACTCTTGGCATTCCTTGGTGTTGCGAGTGTGGAGGTCGTGGTACACACAGTACCGGCTGCCCTTGGATGACTTAGGCTGGTCCCTTCCCCTCTTGGTGTTCGGTTCCGCTGCGAGCACGGCTGCCCCCTTGCGCTTCACGTCCCTGACCTTGGGCTTCTTCTCTTCTGGGTCGACGGTTGGCAGCTCGTGGAGGGAAAGGCGTCCTTCCTCTGACCTAGCGCACTTGGTTGCCAAGTTGAACAACTCGAGGGAGGTGCACAGGTCTTCATGGATCACAAGCT
This sequence comes from Triticum dicoccoides, assembly GCF_002162155.2. Classification (NCBI taxonomy): domain Eukaryota; kingdom Viridiplantae; phylum Streptophyta; class Magnoliopsida; order Poales; family Poaceae; genus Triticum; species Triticum dicoccoides. The sequence continues at coordinate 467,970,449 of NC_041385.1, read as the reverse complement.
CTTCTTTCATCTTGACTTCACGCACACCATCAGAGAAGGCTGAGATGAAGGCCTCCTCAGACACCCTGGGGATCTTGAGGCGAGCACTGTTGAAACGCTGGATGAACTTCTGCAGGGTCTCTCCTGGCTGCTGCTTGATGCGGCGCAAGTCGCTCATGGCCGGGGGCCGGTCGCGTGTGCCTTTTAAATTGGTGATGAATCGGGTGCGCATCTCGTCCCAGGAAGAAATCGTGCCAGGAGCCAGGTTCAGGAGCCAGGTGCGGGTGCCGTCCTTGAGCGCCATGGGGAACCAGTTCGCCATGACCTTCTCGTCCCCGTTGGCGGCTTCGATGCCCAACTCATAGAGTTGGAGGAACTCCGTAGGGTCGGCCGTGCCGTCGTAGCCTGGGGGCAAATCCGACTTGAACTTGCCCGGCCAGGCCACGCTGTGCAGCTCGGCGGTGAGGGCGCGGCAGCCTGCAGTGGCCACGGGAGGACTTGGGCGATGGAGGGCTTGATCTTGGAAGTCTCCGTGCGCTGCAACTAGGAGCAGTGCGGGGTCTTGGCGCGCTGGAGCAGGAGCGCGGTCATGACGGGCCGGCATGGGGAGTGCCCGGGCAGCTTCTTGGGGACGAGGGATTTCTTGGCAGCTCTTCTCTTGCTGCGCTGGTGCCGGACAGAGCGGGTTCCGTCCAGGGGCCATGCGCCTTGGGGCCAAGGCGCCTTCTTGAGGGGGAGGCGGCTGAGGCGCCCCCGAAGCTTCCTCGCCCGCGCAGGGCGGGGCGCGGTGCAACGAGAGGGATGGAGCAGGGGAGCCCCCAACGGCGCTGACGAGCTCGGTGATGCGGGCGAGCCACTCATTGTAGAGGTCGTCAATGGGGCGGTAGTGCAAGAGTTCCCGCGCCAGTAATAGCGCAGCGTGCGCGTCCGCAGGAGCGCGACGGGCATGAGACGAGGAACCGGCTGGAGTCAGCGACGGGGTGGCGGTGCGGCCCTCTCGCCGCACCGAAGGATGCAGAGATGACGCCTGCTGCTCGTTCCCCGCCGGGCCGGTGGCGGCGTTGACAGCAGGCGATGGGGAACGACGGCGGCACCCGTCGACGGGGGCCGTCTGGGCGACACGAGTGGCGAGGGCGGCCCGGCGCTCGGCGTGGGCTCGACAAGCGTCTGACATGGATGCGAGGGCCGGTGAAAAGCGAGGCGACGGAAGGCGGATTCCGGTGCACCCCTACCTGGCGCGCCAAATGTCAGATTTCGGGTTCCGGCAGACCCTCTAGGTTCGAACTCTGGGGTGCATAAAGAGATAGCTCGTCGCCTCGCAAGGATCTAAACTAAACGAAGAACAACACAAGGGACACGAGGTTTATACTACTTCGGGCCACCATTGTGGTGTAATACCCTACTCTATTTGTGGCGTGGTGGATTGCCTCAGGGGCGGATGATGAACAATACAAGGAAGAACTACCTCGCGAGGGGTGTTCTTGTGTTGGTGGTTTTGGCTAGGGTTCTACTGCTTGATCTCTCTGATCGATTTCCAGCTGCCTTGCGGAGGTCTCCCTCCCTCTACCCTGGGGGGTGGCTAGTCCTATTTATAGGCGGAGGCCCTGGGCCTCTTCCCAAATATTCAGCGGGAAGGGCGCCAACAATTGGCCATTTTGAAGGGGAACATCTAGTACACTTATCCTGACTAAAGTAGGTCCTCGCCTGCCAAAGACTCTGGTGGTGACGCCGGCTTGGGCTCCACGATGACCTCCATCCTGCCGTTCTACTGGTCTTGGTCTTGTTGCACCGAAATGGTTGCCTTTGCTTGATACCCTTGCATGTGCTTGCTCCCTTTGCACCAAAGAGGAAACAAGGACTCTGCGCAGGCATGTGCCCGCCTGGCTTTGGTCGTCATGGCTTGCGTCATGGGCACCTCGTGAGGTACCCCGCCTTGATCTCTCCGCCTCCTCGCGAGCCAGCCTGATGAGGTCGTGCCTGAGGGAGCTTCCTGTCATCCACCCCGCGAGACTTGGCCCCTCGCGAGGGTCTTGAGCTCGTGTTGATGAAGATGGACCGTACTGGGCCACCCCTTGAGCCACGCCGTAGGCCGCAGGCAGGCAAGTCTGGGTACCCCCGTTCCCAGAACGTCGACAGTGGTGGACGCCGACATCACGCTTGTAAACAAGCGATTCGACGAGCCGCAGAGTATGCGCTCGTATTTCCTTATTTGTTTAGGAAATTGTAAGATGGTTGTAATATTAATATGATATGATGTGGCTGCAGGCGGAGCTACTGCCATTGAGGCACTGAGGGCGGAACTTGCCCTAGACAAGGAACAAGCCCGGGTTAGCAATGCGGCTGCCTTAAAGGCAGCCGAAGACTTGAGAGCCGAACAGGCTGCTCATCTCCGAGGCGAAGAAAAGATAGCTGAGATGGCTGTGGAGCTAAGGGACGCTGCCGGTCGGTATGAGCTTCTCGAGAAGGAGAATCAGGCAAAGGCGGCTGACCTAAAGAAGGCGCTGGATTCCGCTAAGGAGATGCGCTCTGACATTAGAGACGCGCGGGAGGAACTTCGACAAGCCGGAGAAATCATCGCTAGAAACCCCTATTTGTTGCGGATGAAGTTCTTAGATCCAAAGTATGCTCCTTTGGATCAACTTTGGAGCGCTGCAGATGAGTATGCGGACTTGGCGAAGAGTACGGGTGATGCGACCAAGTTATTCAAGGATCATAAAGATAATGAAATAGAAAGGCTATTCTGGTCGCAATTTAGCGCTCCAACGCGCTCATTGCCATTAAGTGAGAAGATGGCCGCTATAGCTGAGCTCCATAGGTTGTCCGATCTTGCAATGAGGTCTCTAATAGACCATCTATGGCTGAAAGGACGGAGCCGGACAGTTACTTTGGTTTAGTGCAGCAACTATTTGGCGCTAGATCACGAATCGATGTCGTGAAGAGGTCGGCGTGCATAGAGGGTGCGCGGATGGCTCTTGCCCGTGTTAAGACATATTGGGCGGATATGGAGGCCACCAGCATTGCAACCTAGGGTCCAGTAGGAAGCCAAGACCCAGCCAAGCACTATTTTGAGCAGGTCATAGAAGGTGCCCGTAGAATAGAGGCTTAGTGCTCGAAGAATGTCATGTTCGAGTGACGAATCAACTAATTGTAAACAATTATGTGTGAAATATAGAGGTTGTGTTTATACTTTTGCCTGAAAGTATTATAATGGCTCCTGTGTGGCCGTTTATGTATGCATATAACATGAAAGTTAGCAGTCGTTGGCTTTAGCCCCCACGCATATAATGCGGGGGTGTTCAAAAAAATATGCGTAAACACACTTGATCCAACATCTTGGTCCATTAAGGAGGTGATCGCACGTCGAACCAGGAAACCGGACTATATAGCTGTAGCACTTTCACTTAGCCATAGGAGTTGAAAGGTGGGGCTACTATGTAGCCCCTGGTACTTCCTACTTGACCGGGAAACCGGTCCTTCGTTGATGCGGAGGAATCCTATAGATTCTGATGAGTCCTTGAGTGGTTGACCAGTCTCTCGCTGTATCATGACAGTCAGTTTTCGGCTTTCTCTACTGAGGTGCTCATCCGGAATAACTAGGGCACAATCGTAGTAGTTCTCCTTTGGCCGCCTTAGCCGATAGAACGGAACGTAAGGCAGCAAACCCAGGAGCCGGGCTAACCCAACATTTGACCAAAGACATGATTCAAAGCTGATGCATATAAGGCCAAACTCGCGACGCCGAACACTCCCGAAGGTATTCGGACTTTATAACATATACTGGGATGAGTAACGCCCTTGACCCTGTATTTCCAGGTACGTGCCTTGATCTGTCGTGGCAAAAAGCCTATAACGCCAGTGTCCCTTGTGGGTGTATGGAATACCCATGGGATGTCAAGCAACAAAAGACTGTAAAGAAGGTTTACACAGGGGCTTAATCTAAAGAGAAACCTTTGAGTGGGGCCCTGCTGCATGTCTGCACCTTTGTCTTCGTTGTGCCGTATCCTGGAAGGGTGTCGCACGAGTAGTGTCTGAGGAGTAAGCGTGCGGGAAGTTGGTTATTCTCAATGGATATTAGCAATATGAGATATTGGCCTATTGATAAGGCAAGCCGGATTGTGGGCCTTATTATGTGTTGACAGCCCCTAGTACCATTTATGGGGATATATATATAGCACCCAGCTTGGGTTTATCCGGGCTATTGTTGATGGTGGTGCACCGGACTCGTCTAGCCGTGTCTGTGGTCTTAACAACCGATCATGTGTTCTGGTGGGAGAGGCTGCTTAGTGTCTGGATACAGGAGCTGTCGCATACTGCTATGTGTTTCCACTAACATTATGATGTAACATGGACCGGGCATCTTAAGTTTAAGGCAGGCATAGTTCGGTATTGCGTTAAAGCAAGCGAAGGCCGTTCTTCCGAGTAATGCATGATAACCGCTGCTTAAGGGAGCAATATCGAAGAGTAATTCCTCACTTCTGAAGTTGTCGGGAGAACCGAATGTCACTTCTAATATGAGGGAGCCCCGGCAGCAGGCCTCAACGCCTGGTATCACTCTGTTAAAGGTGGTGTTACTCTGACTTATTCTGGATGGGTCTATCCCCATCTTGCGGACGGTGTCCTGATATATCAGATTAAGACTACTACCGCCGTCCATTAGGACTCGAGTGAGATGGTATCCATCAATTATTGGGTCGAGCACCAAGCCAGCCGATCTTCCGTGCCGGATACTGGCCGGGTGGTCCCCGTGATCAAAAGTGATGGGGCAGGCCGCCTAGGGGTTGAGTTTGGTAGCAACGAACTCTGTGTGAGTTGCGTAGACCATGTTTACTCTTTTGACTTCTGGTGGGAATTTTTTCTGTCCCGTAGTGTTCAGCTGGCGAGGCTCATCCTCATCTTCACTTGGCGTTTCCCTTTGTGTTCGGCATTTAACTCGCCGTCCTGCTTGAAGACCCAACATTCTCTGTGAGTATGGTTTGCAGGTTTTTCGGGGGGCCATGAATTTGGCACAATCTGTCCAGGACTTTATTCCAGCCGGACGGTCCCTCTTTGCTGCCTTTAAATGGCTTCTTTCTTTGACCGGGTCGCGAGCCCCTGAATCCAGCATTGACCGCCCTGTTGTCCGGACTTTTGTCGTTGTTCGGACGCTTATTCTTGTTGCGTCGTGGCTTCCCATTGCCATCTCGAATTTCGGATGTGCCTGGGTCGCGGGTGCCTCTACGGGCCAACCAGCTGTCCTCGCCCGCACAAAAGCAGGTCATAAGGCTTGTTAAGGCCGCCATCGTCCTTGGCTTTTCTTGGCCGAGGTGTCTGTCAAGCCACTCGTCCCGGATACTATGCTTGAAGGCCGCTAAGGCTTCGGCATCCGGACAGTCGACGATCTGATTCTTCTTAGTGAGAAATCCGTTCCAAAGCTTACGGGCTGACTATCCGGGCTGTTGTATTATATGACTTAAATCGTCTGCATCCGGAGGTCGGACATAGGTCCCTTGGAAATTGGCCCTGAAAGCGTCCTCAAGTTCCTCCCAACTTCCAATTGAATTTTCGGGGAGGCTTTTCAACCAGTGCCGAGCTGGCCGTTTCAACTAGAGGGGAAGGTATTTGATGGCATGGAGATCGTCCCCACGAGCCATGTGTATGTGAAGGATAAAATCCTCAATCCAGACCCCAGGGTCTGTCGTTCCATCGTATGCCTCTATGTTCACGGGTTTGAACCCCTGTGGAAATTCATGGTGCAGCACCTCGTTGGTGAAATACAGGGGGTGCACAGCCCCTCTGTACCTGGACATGTCGTGGCATACTGTCGACGGTTGTTGTATCCGGGTGTGATTCTGAACTGGTATTTGATCAGTATGATCATTTTGGTGACCATAATCTTATGCCGGAGCGCGCCCTCTAGATCCATAGACGGACCTGGTTGCACCAGCCTTTTTGTCCAGGAGCTCACGTAAATCGTGTGCGGTGTCAGTGGCTGATCTATTGCGGCCATTAAGTGGTTGGTCCGGCCGGTTGGCCGTATTGTTCTTTGGCGGAATGGGCTCTGCAGCCTCATCATCGAATTCCGGCAGCAGCTTGCGCTTTGGGTAGCTCTTTGTGTGGCGATCGTCGCCATATATTTTTTCAGTGTCTAGCACTTTCTCCATCTTCGGTTGAGCGTATCCTGTGCGGCGTTAAGCCTCTGTTTCTGCTTCTTTAAGCTCCGTGTTGTGGCCATAAGCCTTCTGCGGAGGTCATCTTGTTCCAAGCGTCTTTCCGGGATTTTGAATGCATCGTCAACCGGACTGTCCTCCTCTCCGGAGGCAGTTTTCTGAGTTCAGCCCTCGGGATCGCTATGGTCGAGCGTCTGCTCCGGGCTGTGTTCGGCGTGACCTAGCTTATCCCGCTCCATTGCTGGGTCCCTATGGTCGTTGTTGCCTTTGGAGTCGACCGGAGTGTCATCCTTTTTGCGTTGTTATCGCTATTTTTACTGTGACTGGACTTAGGGCGGCACCTGCGTCGTTGTTTTGACTTTTGTCTGGGGGGTTTGTCCTCCGTTGTGTCCTTTTTGTCACCATTGTATTCTTTAGGCGTATCCACCATGTAGACATCATATGATGAAGTGACAGTTCAGCGCCCCGTGGGCGGTGGTTCCAGATCGTCCCCTGCATCGACGTCCATACCATCGATGTTGTCGGAGTCGAAGCCAAGCATGTCTGTTAGGTCATCGACAGTGGATATAAAGTGGGTGGTGGGTGGGGTGCGATTTTCTTCGTCATCCATATCACACATGGGCCGGGCATAGTTCGGCCAAGAGTCTCCTGATAAAGAGGGAGACTTTAACGAATTTAGCACATCACCGAAGGGGGAGTGCTGAAAGATATCTGCGGCGGTGAACTCCATTATTGGAGCCCAATTGGACTTGATGGGTCCGGACGCGCGCGGTTCGGAGCCCACGCCCGGACACAGTTCCGGGGGTCCGATGACGTAGATTCCCTTAACGGTGGAGTCTGTGTTCGGCTCTACCGCCAAAGAGTATGCGGCCTCCGTGGCGGGGTCCATCCACCCGTCCTCGGTCGATGCAATCTGCCCCGGATTTAGGTCTGGAGCGGTTGCAGGGGCGATATCCGAAATACTATCCGACAGCAGATTTAAGCCATGCTCGTCGTGATTGTTCAACACTCCTGATGCAGGCCCGAATCCATCGAAGATCAATTCTCCGTGAATATCGGCCATGTAATTTAAGTTTCCAAACCTGACCTGATGGCCAGGGGCATAGCTGTCGATCTGCTCTAGATGGCCAAGCGAATTGGCCCGCAGTGCGAAGCCGCCGAACAGGAAAATCTACTCGGGGAGAAAAGTCTCACCCCGGGCCGCGTCGTTGAAGGTTGAGGGAGCCATCGAGCCTTATAGCGACGACACAGAGGAAATCTCAATGAAAGCACCAATGTCGGTGTCAAAACCGGCGGATCTCGGGTAGGGGGTCCCGAACTGTGCGTCTAAGGCTAATGGTAACAGGAGACTGGGGAAACAATGTTTACCCAGGTTCGAGCCCTCTTGATGGAGGTAATACCCTACTTCCTGCTTGATTGATCTTGATGATATGAGTATTACAAGAGTTGATCTACCACGAGATCGTAGAGGCTAAACCCTAGAAGCTAGACTATGGTATGATTGTTCTTCTTGTCCTATGGACTAAACCCTCCGGTTTATATAGACAACGGAGGGGGCTTGGGTTAGACAGAGTCGGTTACAGAGAAGGAGATCTATAATCCAGATCGCCAAGCTTGCCTTCCACGCAAAGGAGAGTCCCATCCGGACACGGGACGAAGTCTTCAATCTTGTATCTTCATAGTCCAACGGTCCGGCCAAAGTATATAGTCCGGCTGTCCGGATACCCCCTTATCCAGGACTCCCTCACTTAGCACCATTTATTCCTTGGGTCACCAAACTAGTATCTCTTTTCTTAATTAACTTGGCACATCAGACTTTGTGCATATGTGGCAAGCTTTGCACCTATAGGAGCAAGTAAGTACAATAGTGGGCTATAAGCCCGCTTTACATGGCATTTTTGCATATGTGGAGGAAAGAGGCAAGGAAAAAGTGGAGAAGTGGGCTCTCATGCAAGAGCCAGCCTCTACGTGGTGAAGGATTGGGAGAGGCACATGTATGGAGGTGGTCAGGAATTAGGAGTCTCACGCTAGTCGTAGCGCCGCAGTTAAAATGATAATGGCAAGTCAAATCACGGGGCCCCACCTGTCCAGCAGTAACTCGATGTCAAATCACACAACCCTACGTTTGCAGCAGCCTACTCCCTCATCTTCTCGCGTCTCTGTCGAACTGACTAGGCGGAACTGCCCCACCTACCGCGCAGGAAAAGCCCCGCCCTCGACTTTTAAATAGTACAGTATACTCCCTCCGTCTAGGTGAATAAGTCATCTTAGATTGTGCACCATGACCAAGGTGGAAACAAAAACGAGAGAACTTAATGTTTATTTGCTAATTAATATCATTGCGTGCAACGAACTGACCACTACATGTCATGTTTGATAGTCTCAAGTCATTAAAAGCATACAAGCCCCACATCTCTTATTGGTTGATTCCTCTATTTATGTCAAAAATTAAGAAACAACGTGAGAGTTAATGCACCACGCCTATGTGTTTTGGGACTATTTGGTTTTCGTAAGATGACTTACTCACCTAGACAGAGGGAGTACTAATTTTGTATCCATAGATTGCGCCATGGAGCAAAGCCTCAAGAAAACGGCGGTAGACATGTACGGAGTATACAACACGCCCGTCGCGTTCGCGTCGCACCCCAGACGGTCGGTCGGTCTGGCACGCTTATCTCTGAATGGAACGCGCGTCATATTGCATTTGCACACACATGTGGGACCGCAATTGAGAACCGACCATAGGCACACTCCCCGGCCCCGCAAGTTGGCTGACTTAATAGAAGAGAGAGACGAGCAATAGTACTAGAGAAGTGTTGTACTACGTTGGTGCTTGGACGATCCCTGCAAGACACGGAAGATCAGTTCGTCCATGCATGTGACCAGACTCCAGGAGGCACGCCTGGATTGGCTATCATCTACATATCGTGTAGGCTGTGTTGTACAGGGCTATAGTTCTGGTGAGAAATCTAAAAAAGGTTTCTTGTCATCTCGCCAAATTAGGTGTCATGTGCTTCAGATCACTTCGAGGGTTAAACAGCGAAAACTGAGTTGGGCTAGTCATTGGGGGCACATGCACGAAGTCTACTCGGCTGCCATCTAGGTCAAGACGGCTATGTTAATTAGGACATCTATCGATGGACCCCTTTTCTACGAGTTTATCTTTAATTTGAGCTTTGATCCTCGTCTAGTTTGTCCGTCGAGATTCATGTTGTCTCCTTTGGGAAGTGAGGTTATGGTTTCTTGTCATGTGGCCTTTTTTCGTGGTATATGTTATAATCTGGTGCTTCGGATCAAAATGAGGACAACTGCGCCTCCGGGCCACGTGCATGAAGACTTCTCGACAGTCATTGACGAGGTCAAGCCGGCTCTGGTAGACAAAAGAGAACTAGTCCTCCACTATATAGGCAGGAGCCTCCGCGCTTGCTTGCTAGTGTTGCTCTCTTCACACTATCCCGTCCTCTCCAGATCTAAACATGACAGCGGTGGCCACACTCTCTCTCTCTGCTCACCGTTGGTCATATATCCAGCCGGATCCTCTCCACCGGGGAAGGTGAGAAGGTGCAACATTCACACGGTCGTCCTCGGTGACGGCTCTTACCCACTACCGGCGCGTCCCGATTAGCGTGCCTTGCCGTTCTCTCCCAAGCACAGCCGGCGAGGGAGTGCCTCCGACCCCTTCTTCCTCGCTGTCGTAGTGTGGGCAGATCCGGCCTCCCGCCGCCCACCTAGCGACATCCCGGGGACCATCAGGTATAACTTCCTTCAAAATTGGCCTTGCTCTACTTCCCGAGCTCCTGACATCGCTGTATTTTTATCTTTTACTATTTCTCAGGCCCCCTCGTAGATAGGATCGATCAGCTGTTCGAAAACCACCTAATTTTTTACGGTTAAGAGGTACAACTAGTTCATGCACTCGAATCTAGTACTACTTGGTTCAAACAAGGAAGAAAGGGGGTGGGGGTGGGGGAAGATTTGTTACCTGAATCTAGGACTTGGTCGAAAGAGGAAAGAATGGCGATGAAAAGTAGTAGAGACTGGCTATCCAATTGGTCTCTAGGTCTAATAGGAAAATAAAGGGAAACACATTACAAACTCAATATAAACCCAATCTATTGGTTGAAAAAGGAAAGAAAGTGGGGACTGGGGGACAAGTCAACAGAGTAAGTCTAGCACTAGATTTGATAGCCTCACACAGTATAAGGTGGCTATACCAAACAAAAATGGGACCAACCCAGATATCTTGTTCTGATGTTTGTTGCCCCGAGCCACTCTTATGTAATGCCACTGGTAAAATGTAGCAGTCGCACTGTTAAAAGTAAGGACACATTAAACCAATGTTGTTTTCAATGTGATGCCTCCAGTAATATGAATCAATGGCACTTTTTTACATGTCCTGCTAAATTTCCCATAAAGATAAGTTGCTTCTTTTTGTTAGAAATGCAACTGTCCTGGTCCGCCTACTCTCCCGTGCCCAAATACCGACTCTGTAGCAGCTATTAATGTAATGTTGCTGGTAAAATGAAGCAATGGCACCATTAAAGTAATGTCGTATTTAACGGTTGTCATAGTTAATCCTAATGCCCACACTAATATCTAGCAATGCTGCTACTTTAGAAATTGGTACTGTCCTTGTAGGATTGCCATTCAGATAAGGAACATGCTCTTTTCATTTGATGCATGTTTCATCACTTGTTAGTCACCCTCCTTTCCACCTTTTTTGTGCAAACAGAGATATACGTTTCACGCTCGATCTTAGTTGAACTGCACAAATGATATCCAAATTATAGTTGAACATTCTAGGAGCTTCACAACCAACCTTGATGTTGCTCAATTTTATTGCAACTAATGAAGAAGAAGCTTTGTGGGTTTCATTTTCTGATAGAAATGGAACCGGGGCTGGAGCCCTTTTCTTAAAAAAATGAAGAAGAAGTTGCTAGCTCATGGACATTGCTTCATTTTATGTGAACTGCACCAAAAGGTCCCATGAATTGAATCATCCATGTTGGTGACTGAAAGAGCCAACTTCAGCATCCCAGTCTAAGCACCCCTGACCTCCATCCTTGCGATGCACGGTACACCTCGTTTGCCACCTGCTCGACCCTAGTGTCACTGATAAAATGAAGTAATAATACAGTTAAAATAGGGCGAGTGTCCTCTCTATCATTTCATTTCCAATGTAGATAAAGAAAGTGCTTCTCTTTGTTAATGTATTTCATCAACTAGTCCCATTGTTAATGTTTAAGCGTTTCTACAAACTGGGGTGCTTAATTTTAGTTGATCTGCACAAAAATAGAGATTTAAATGTCTCAAGGCGCCTCCTTGTACTACCACTGTACACCGATGTTCATCACTGGAAGAAGGTGTATCTGGGAGACTTGGGGCGATTTCCAGTATGAGGCGTACCGTATGAGGAGTCGTAGGGCCCATCTTGCCCTCGCAACATGGCATACTATGATACTATCGCAATATTTTCTTCTATTTATTTTGTGTGTTTCATCAACTAGTGCCACTATAATGTAATCACGCTTTTTCATTATCTATGCAAACAGGGTTATTCAGCTGCATTTTGGTGGAATTGCACAAATGTACGTATGGAACCAGCATATATGCAGAGTGCGAGGTGTGCCAAGTAAAAATTACCGACACCAACCATGATCCATGCACGCATTGGAATCCACCACTACCAGTGGGATGTGTGGCGCTCTTTGTGGACGGATCTTTCTCGGCAGCAAATCCTCTAACCAAATACTAGTAGCTTATATTGGCAGTTTTCTAGGGAGTACTTTTTTCTGAAAGAAGCAACAATCTATTTTTCTTTATTTGTACACTGAGTCACAACTTTGACCCAAAGGTCTAGAGCTATTTTAGGGTGATTGGCGCAGTACTCGGAGACTGATTGTAAGCATGATTTTCATTAGCTGTCACATTGATTGTAAGCATGAGCAGGTGGAAGATTAGGTTAGTGCGAAGCTTAGCTTAAACCCTACTGCCGCCGTTGGAACGACGCGAGCGTCGAGGGAACCATGGAGAACGGTGGGGAAGCGACGTCGCGCCATCCGGCCTCCTCTTGCGCTGGGAGAACAAATACTCCTATGGCTCCGGCTGGCTCTGCACCCTCACGAATGATACACCATACTCGATCGATTCATTATCCTCTGGGTGCTCGACCTTCGACCTGTATGCCCACCACCTCGGCCTGACTATCGCCCCGGGTGAATCTGTCTGCTCCATCGCCCAGAGGAGATACTCAATGAACTCGAAGGACTGCGGCGTGACTGCCGCCGAGGAGTACATGTACATCGCTGCCCTCATCGCCGTTGTCTCGCTCTTTTGCATACAATGCCACATGGCCCTCACCGTCCTTGAAATCTCCCACTCATTGTCAAACCAAGTAAGGATCTCCTTCAACCTGGCAAACTTTTCCTGGTCGCCGCCGGCAATCTGCTTGATTTGTTGCTGCATTCTCTCCATAGATGCCCTTCTGAGTGGTCCGGTGCTAGCTTTGGAAGATGGGAGGAGAGACGGTGGTCTTGCAATAGAGAAGAGGGAGAGGCGAGATGGTGTTTTTGGAATGGAGATGATGGAGAGGAGAGGAGATGGTTTTGCAATGGAGAAGAGGGAGAGGCGGGACGGTGGTTTTGGAATGGAGATGATGGAGAGGAGAGGAGGTGGTTTTGCAATGGAGAAGAGGGAGAGGAGCGTGCGGGAGCGATTTAGGATTGGACGAGGGGGCCAGCGCGCTGTGACTCGATCAAAATCAAAATCAATTTACCCTTCAATTAAGAAAGCGACCCCACATTAACTAGTCTCCCTTTTATTCTAGGTCATAATTGACCATGATTTTCGCAGATAAAATATATGTTATACATTACAAAAATAATATAATTTGAAAGCACATTCAGATACGAACCAAACGATACAATTTTTGGTGACATGCATTCACATTTTGCTTGTCAAATACAGTACATGGTCAAACTTTGACCCAAATTATGCAAAACAAAAAAAATACTTCCAAGACCAGCGCCGCTCTTCCGCTCTTCCCCTCTTAAATCACCGCCGCTCCTCTCCCGTTCCAATCTAAATCCAGTGTCGCTTCTCTCCTCTTCCATTTCAAAACAACCGCCCCTCCTCTCATGTTCCAATCCAAAACCAGCGTCGCTCCTCTCCCGTTCTAATCCAAAACCAGCGCTGCTCCTCTCCTCTTCCATTCAAAAACCACCGCCGGAGAGTGAAGGTGCTGTGGAGAAGTAGATCGATGGAGGAGTACAACCGATACGCGAGGATCGCAAACGGCGACCCTGTGAAGCTAGCTAGGATGTTGGAGATACAGTCTTGGTTTGACAACAAGGACCAACTAGCGGCGATGGTGACATCCATGGCCAAATATCTGCAACAGAGCGAAAAGGCAGCGATACTCCCGGAGGGTGTCTCGTGGGAGTACATAGAGCTGCTCCTCTAGGCCATGGAGCAAACAGATTCACCGAATCCGATCGTGAGGGAGTGGTGGTGGGAGTATCGATCCCAGATGGAGCATCCACCAGAGATTGAAAGAACGAACATCTGCAAGGTGCCGTTTGTGAGGGTGTCGTGCCAGAGCGAGTTGGTGGAGTCTTCGTCGATCGAACCCAACTGCAAGAGGATAAAAGCAGTTGGCCCGACGACGCTTCCCCACCATCCTATCCCTTGCCGTTCACATCGTCTCACGGGGCGGCTGTTTGCCGCCAAGGAATCAGAGGGGACTGCCCCCCCCCCCAGCCCAATAGTCGGGCAGGTTGTGAATTGTCAGGAGGAGCTTAGGGTTGTCAGTATTTGCAGGTTGTGATTGTCTTTTGTGTTGTGTATTTTGAGAGTACTTTCAGATATGAATGTCTTTTGAATTTCAGATTTGCAGTATTGAGCATATGAAGTATTTTATGAATTCTAGAGATCTATTTTTAGCACTTAAAAAATGTAGTTTCATAGGAGTATAAAAGTGCAGACAATGTGATTCTCAGAGAAGAAACTGCAAGTTTCAGCTTCAGATAAGAAACTACAAGTTCAGTTTCAGATAAGAAACTGCAACTTTCAGAGGCAGAGCATTTATATTAACACGGCCTTTTCAAACAGGGTTAACATCATGTTGGAAGTTTTATTCATGGTCGAAAATGGTACTACGATCTAGTTAACATCATGTTGATCAACATTCATGCATAGCACATCTTCATATGATGCACAGTCAAAAAGATATGCTATTTTCAAAATGCCCACACAATGTCGAGTGTGCGAAACACAGAGAAAACGAGGGACGAAGTTTTGGCAAGTGTTGGACGTGGTGGGCATAGATGACAATGGGGACGCACATGTCAATAAAGGCAGAGGCAAAAAATTTGGAGATATTTTTCCTCCACAAGTGGAATCGAACCCCAGCGGAACAACTGTCGGGTAGTGTCACTTGGACACTAGGCTAGTTTAGTAGTTTTGTTACTAGTATGGCACTTCCTCAGGTGGTCGGATCCCCTCCTACGCCTTTGTGTGCTCGCCGCGATGCTGCTGTCTGCCGTTGTGAACATGTTGAACAAACAAGAGGAATCTGGAGAGGACTGTACATGGAGAGGAGGACAGTCAGGACCCACCAGGTCTATGGTCATACGCAAGCAAGTGCCTCATCAAAAAAATACTTCCTCCTAATGCTATACTGACGTTGGGGCCCACGGGTTTGTCAACATAGTTACATTTTTTAGGTGCTTCAACATAGTTACTATAGGAGATAAATTCACAACAAAGACGGGGAGCTGGCAGGTATCATTTATTATCACTGGGGCAACAAGTATCAGCTAGGTTTTGGGCTGGCTCGTCTAGGCTTTCTTTTTTAACATGCGCAGCCCACAACCTCGGATGGGAGGTCCATAGGCCTGTTTGTATTTTCTTGAACGCCGTCATGTATCGACCGTCCTATGGACCTCCCATCTGAGGTTTAATTTTTCTTGAAACATCGGCAGCCCAATTTATGTTTTTTTTGAAGAAAACACAGAGGTCTGTTCTATTTTTGTATATAAGAATAGGAACGCCTGGTCCAACTTATATTTCCCTTCTCACTATATTATATATATTTAAATTATTTTATATTTTATTATATATTATTTTTATTGTCATCATATATTTAACAAATACTTACATATGTAAGAAAACAATATCCCACATCTTATTAACTTATAAAAATAATTTCTTAACAATAAAATCCTGGATTGTTTTGGCACGAAAATCCTAGTGACTATGTACAAAAGCTTGGTAAGATTTAAGGACGAATGTAATAATAAATCACTTATTATTTAAATATATTTATAACAAAATGCTCAGCCCATGTTTATTTTTTGATAACATTGCTGGCCCAACCCAACATTATAATTAGAATCAGCCCAACAAAATCGTGTATTTCGAGAAAGTGCAAATGGCCTGTAATTTTGTAGGAAAAAATAAATGGGCCGCATGGACACAACATTATTTGTTCACCCAGCCCAACTAATGGACTGTAATTTAAAAAAAAGATCAAATTGACTGTAAATTCTACCCCGCAAAAAAAAGACTATAAATTCTGAAAAAATGTGTTGAATACGTGCCACATTTTTGGAGGCTGAAATGTGGGCCAATAGGTCGAAGCCAACGCAAGTTGTTGTCAACTTAGTCAACAAATGATTCTGACATCGTTAGCTGTTGGATTTACATCCAACGACCAGCATCCATCTTCAATCTCGTCTTCTTCCTCCAGCGCCACCAGGACCACTTCCCACCTCCTGCTTTTTAGCAGCTCTGCTTAGCACGCTTCGCTGTGAAGCACTACTCCACCATTGGCTAGGCCATCCCCCCACCCCTCCACACCTCCTATTCTTCTCCATCGATTGTCGAACCACACCGCACCAGAACCAGTTAACCCTCGTACACCTCTCCGTCTGCGACTCTACTCCCGCGTTTTCCCATCTCCAGCTCGTTGTTGTCCGAAGCCTCGTCGTCGTCCACCACCTTGGATGTGCTCGGCGTGGCGTGGTCAACATGGTCAATGAACGACACCATCGGAAGTAGAATGTGCGTGGAGAGGACGACAGCTGGGTCCACGACCGCACTCAAAGAAATGCCTCCTTATTACGCGCAAAATAATGACTCCTCCACCTGACAGCTCGGACCCACCGGAAGGGCCTCTGTATTTCGCGAAAAAAATGTTCCCCCCGCTGACAGGTTAGACCCACCAGCTATATCTTCACAAGCAAGGAAGTGCCTCCTTATTACGTACAAAGAAATGAATACCACCCTGCTAGCTGGGACCCACCATAGTGGGAGGCTGACTTGTGGGCCAACTAAGTTGACAGGGACGGAAGGCTTTGTCAACTTAGTCAATATGAACGATTCTAGCTCTAGTGACCGTACAATGTCCATCCAACGGCCGTAGTGCTTCTTCAACCTCTGGTCTTCTTGCTCCAGCCGCCCAAACCAGCGTCGGTCATGCCGCGTGCTCCTGCCTCTCGTCGCCGGCTGTGATGCCGCGGAGGCCTCACCACCCCCTACTACTCCCACCGCTGGCCAGGCCATCACTCTACTCACCCACACCCCCTGTTATTCTCCGGAGACAACAGCCTCACACTGCAGCCGAACCAGTGAACCCTCATACTCCTCTATGCATGGGCATCCACTGCTGCGTCTTCCCCGGCTCCGCGTCGTCCCCTTCCTAGGCCTCGCCGTCGTCCACCGCCCTGGTGCTCTCGGCGCGGCGTGGTCAACGTGGTCAAGGAACGACTTCCATCGGAAGAGTACTGTATGTTGATAGGCTGACAGTTGGGACCAGGGCGGCTGCAAGGAATTGGCTCCTTATTACGCTTAAAATAATTATTCCTCCACCTGACAGCCGGGAACCACCGGACGGGCAACTGTATTTCGCGAAAAAAAACGTTTCCCCCCTGACTGCTGGGACCCACCAGCTACATCTTCACACGCAAGGAAGTGCGTCCGAGCAAAAAAACGATTCACCCCTTGACTGCTGGGACCCACCAGCTACATCTTCGCACACAAGGAAGTGCCTGACAGTCGGGACCTACCTGGTCGAAGTGTACGTAGCATTGTCATTCTAGTCGCGAATGTGTACGTACATACTGGTCGATGTAGAGGCGCGCATGTGTCATAGTAGAGGCGTGCACGTGTCATAGTAGAGGCGCGCACATGGCATGTACATGTACGTACAGCGGCCAAGGTGTAGGAAAGAAAATATGGCCATGTACGTACACACGGGTGGGGTCTCGAACGCCTACTCGCGCATACATACAGCCAGGGCTCATGTACATGGCTGGGTCAGAACGGAGAAACATCATCGTCGTGGTGTTCATGGGGAGCCAACCGGCTGGGTCGGAACGGAATGCGTCGTCGTGTTCATCGGGAGGGCTTGGACGGAACAACAGATGGAAACGAGGCATGACTTACCGCAGAATGGAGGAAACGGCCTTGTGTTCGACCGGCGACGTTCAAAACAGGATCCTGTTCATCGGGAGGGGTCTGGCGTACCGCAAAATGGAGGAAACAGACTTGAGTTGGACCTCCTACGGTCGAAACGGGGTCCTGTTGATCAGGAGGAGTGTGGCGTACCGTAAAACGAAGAAAACAAACTTGTGTTGGAGCGCTACAGTCGAAACGGGGGTCCTGTTCACCGGGAGGGGTGTGGCGTACCGCAAAACGGGACTCCACGGGATACTGTCCATCTCCACCGTCGACCTCCTCCAGCCTCCACGGGCTACTGTTCATCCACCGTCGACCCCTTGGAGCCTCCACCTGTGACTGTTCATCCAGGGGCTCCTATTCATCCAGCCTCCACCGCGCGCTACTCCACCGGCTACTGTTCAAACACCCCTCTCCACGGGCTCCTGTTCAACCACCCCTCCACGGGCTACTATTCATCCAGCCCTCCACCGTCTACTGTTCATCTATCCCTCCACGGGGTCATCCTGTTCATCCAGCCCTCTACGGGTCCTGTTCATCCAGCCCCAACCGGCTCGATCAATCGGGGTCCTGTTCATCCAGAGGCAACACCACGGGGTCCTGTTCATCCACCCACACCTGGAACTGTTCATCCAAACCCCCCAGCAACGCTCACTGTTCATCAAGGGAAGGAAGCAGCAGGGTTCGATCCACTTCAATTAGCAGCAGTAGCAAAGGAATCACTCGGGTTCAGTAACATAGCTAGTGCAATCGGTTGGGTACAGTTAGGGCCCAACGCCTCGCTCGACTTCAGTTAGAGCCCAACGTCTTGCACACACGCGCGTATGTGTACGAGAGAAACGCGCATCGCTCGGCCCCCGACCACCCATCGTAACCGGGAACTCACCAAAATTTTCCTCGCCCTCGCTTCTACCACGGTTTTTTCCGTCATGGACGGCCCAAAGAATGTCATGCAGCTACGTCTCCGGCCCGCCCAGGACAAAAAGCCCATTTTCTGTCATGATTTTTTGTCATAGAAGTAGGAGCCCACCACATCTATGATGATACCAGATTTTGTCACAATTATGGTCATAGAAGTGTCATAAGTATGACAGAAAACAATTTCGTTCGGCCCAAAATGTCACAGATGTGTCTTTTTTTGTAGTGGAGGGTGGAGCGAGCCGCCTATCGCGAGGACTGTCGTACGTGGAAGGCGGCTGCTCATTCAACATTGAACTAGGAGAAGCATCATCCTAGGACTCCGAAGACGAGCGGTACCTTGACGCCTTCATTGTGACGTCGGAGGAGGACATCACCTAGGTGGAGTCTGAGCCGGAGGAGGAGGAGGACGAGGAGTAGTTTTTATGTATCATTTTATCTATCGTAGGAGGAGGGTATGAACTATCTATGCACTATCATTGTATCGTTTTTTATCCATCATTTTTAATATATCTATGTACTATCTATCTATCTATGTACATTTTTAATCTATCGATTTATCTATCGTTTCTATCTATTCCTGTAGAGTCATAGTAGAAAAGACAACAAATATAGCGCGTCTGCTGGAGCGGCTCGTGCGCGCTATATTTTGCAGCAGCTGCTGGAGCCAGCGCTCCCGGCGCAGAAAAACTCACGTTTAGACGTTGTAAACGCTTTTTTAGAGCGTGGCGCGTGGCGCGCCTATTGGAGATGCTCTTACGGGTTTTTTTCGCCAGCGCTCGTGATATAATTGCCGGATCTTGCAGGCATGCTTCTGCTTGAGCATACTTGCCAGATAATTTTCACCTCCTACCGTAAGTTATATTGTAATGTCACGAGGCTCTTAAAGAGATGGCCACTACGTGTATAAAGGACATTGCATTGCCTCTACCATGGTGTGATATGCTTGATCATTGTCTGTAAGATGTAGGATTTTGGGGGAACTGGCTCAACCCTCTATGGGGTGGCCTATCACATACTCCCTCCGTCCGAAAATACTTGTCATCAAAATGGACAAAAATAGATGTATCTCAAACTAAAATATGTTTAGATACATCCCCTTTTATACATTTTGATGACAAGTATTTCCGTACAGAGGGAGTATATATAATGGTGACGTAAAAGTCTTATACCAATACGATATGGATTACATAGTGGGGCTACAATATGAAGTCTAACACCCTCCCTCAAACTCAACTCACTCCTGAAGTATCAAGAAGGTTGAGATTGCGCCTACAAACCTTAAACATGGGAGAAGATAAAGGCTTGGTGAAGATATCAGCAAGTTGATCTTTTGAAGAGATAAACCTGACTTGTAGTAGCTTCTGTGCAACATGTTCCCTCACAAAATGATAGTCAATCTCAATGTGTTTAGTCCGTGCATGGAACACCGGGTTTGACGACAGAAATGTAGCACCAATGTTGTCACACCAAAGGACCGGAGGATGTGGCTGAGAAACTCCTAGCTCTCTAATTAGGGACTCAATCCATATAAGTTCGGCAGTCACATTGGCAACCGATTTGTACTCAGCTTCTGTGCTACTGCGGGAAATAGTGGCTTGCTTGTGTACACTCCAGGCGATCAGATTAGGACCCCAAAACGCAGCATGTCCCCCCATAGATCGCCTGTCATCTGGACATCCAGCCCAATCAGCATCTAAGAATGCAGAAAGCACTCCGGAGGAACTAGGGCGCAGGTGAAGACCGTAGGAGATAGTGAGACGCACATAGCGCAGTATGCGCTTCACAGTAGACCAGTGCACATCAGTAGGAGCATGATACTGGCACACCCTATCAACCGCAAAAGAGAGATCAGGACACGTGATCATCAGATACTGCAGGCCACCAACAATACTCCTATACTCAGTCGCATCCTCAGGAGATAGAAGAGCACCATCAGTAGTTGAAAGTTTGTCGGTGGAAGACATGGGCATAGGTGATGTCTTGCACTTGAGCATACCAGCACGAGGCAAGAGATCAAGAGAGTACTTCTTCTGGGTGAGAGCCAAACTGCCACGAGACTGATGAGCGACTTCAATACCTCGGAAGAAGTGAAGCTGTCCCAAATCCTTAACTGCAGCATCTCGGCCAACCGCAGTCACAAGAGCATCAGCAGCTATCGTAGAAGAGCTAACCAGGACAATATCATCCACGTACACAAGGAGATACAAGGTCACACTTGGTCGCTAAAACAAGAACAATGAAGTATCAGTCGTCGAGGGAATGAAGCCATGAGTACATAGAGCGGAAGCCAGACGAGCATGCCAGGCATGAGGCGCCTGCTCGGTCCATAGAGAGCCTTCGTCAGACGAAAGAGATGAGAAGGCTGAGTGTGATCAACAAATTCAGGTGTCTGCCACATGTAAACCTCTTCCTGAAGCAATCCATGAAGAAAAGCGGTATGTACGTCAAGCTGGCGAAGAAACCATCCATGAGAAGCTGCGAGAGACAGAAGAAGTCGAATAGTGGTGGGCTTGACAACAGGGATGAATGTATCCTCATAATCTAGTCCATGACGCTGTTTAAAACCCTTAGCCACGAGACGCGCTTTGTAGCGCTCAATGGAACCATCTGCATGTTTCTTCACCTTTAAAACCCACTTCAAATCAATGATGTTGACGTGAGGCAGAGGGCGAACAAGTGTCCAGGTCTCATTCTACATAAGTGCATGATATTCTTGTTCCATAGCAGCCCTCCGGTGCTGGATACTCATAGCGGCTTGATAACTGTGTGGTTCGGTAGTTGGATCATCCACAACATGAGCCAGACAAGCAGCAAGGTAGGTGACCGTGCCATTGGTGCATTCCTTGGGACGAATGATGCCGCTGCGACTGCATGTGTGCGAACACCGCGGATCAGTGAACACTGGGGCAGGCGGGACGTCTGGAGTAGGTGAGGCCGGTCTAGGGGATTCCAGTGATGAGGGACCGGGCGACGGTGGGCTGGGCGATGGAGGCCCAGGCGTCGTGTGCGTCGCTGCAGACCCAGGCGAGGTGGGCAGCAGGGACGCTCGCACAGACGATGTGGGTGACGATGAAAGCGAGGCCGGGCAAGGAGGCGGCGATGTGGGCCACTTAGAGGAGGCCAGCGCGGGCTCCATCCCAGTTGAGCCGGCGCGGGCTCTGGCCAGTCGCAGAAGCCGACGCGGGCTCCAGTCCAGTCGGTGTGGTAGACGGGGGTCCCGTGGCGGGGTTGAGGGCGGGAGGCGATGCATGCACATGCACCGGCCGATCAACGTGCGCCACGGGCGGCGTAGTGGGTGCGTCAGGAAGAAGTTCCACGCGAGCTCCATGTCCAATTCCTGCACCATGATTAGGTAACAACACATGCGAATATGGAGCTTCTTCAAATTGGCCAGGCATAAGAGGAGATGAATGCATAGATGGTGTTGTGATGGGTGGCTGAGGCATGGCAGAAAAAGGGAAGACGTTGTCATCAAAAACAACATCCCTAGATATGTAGACTCAATTGGTTGGCACATGGAGACACATGTAGCCTTTATGGAGAGAACTATACCCCAAGAACACACACTTTTTGGACCGAAACTCAATTTTACAATTATTATATGGACGAAGATGAGGCCAGAAAGCACACCCAATCACCTTAAAAAAAGTATAGTCAGGAGTTTCACCCAAGAGAAGCTCAATAGGAGTTTTCGTATTAAGGACATGCGTAGTTAATCTGTTAATGAGAAAACACGCGGTGGCAAAGGCATCACTCCAAAAGCGAAAAGGTACACTAGTATGAGCAAGAAGTGTGAGGCCGGTCTCAACTATATGGCGATGTTTGCACTCAACGACGCCATTCTGTTGATGTGTATTTGGGCATGACAAATGATGGGAGATCCCAAGCTTATTAAAGAAAGTGTTGAGGTTGCGATATTCGCCCCCCCCCCCCCAATCTGACTGAACATGAATAACTTTATGCTTGAGGAGACGTTCAACATGCAATTGAAACTGAATGAATATATCAAACAAATCAAATTTGCGCTTAAGAAGATAAAGCCATGTGAAACGACTATAGGCATCAACAAAACTGACATAGTAGTTGTGACCACTAACAGATGTTTGTGCTGGACCCCACACATCAGAAAACACAAGTTCAAGAGGACTCTTTACTTCTCTGGTAGATGAAACAAAAGGTAGTTGATGACTTTTGCCTTGTTGACAAGCATCACACACGGACATCTCTTTATTGCTAGACTCTAATGGTAGCTCATGGCGGTGGAGTGTGTGGCGAATGATGGGTGTGGCGGGGTGACCAAAGCGAAAGTGCCACTGGATGGCGACATACGAACACTATTGAAGATGCGCGGGGCGGATGGATCCCCCAAGCAGTACAAGCCTTGGCTCAAGTGGCTACTAAGCAGAACGTCCCGGGTTGGTCGTTACTTAACAAAAAGATTAAAAGGGTGAAATTCACATAGGACACGATTATCAAGGGAGACCTTAGGGACAGATAAAAGATTACGAGTCATCGAGGGTACCCGCAAAACATTACGAAGGTGGAGCTGCCTAGAGGGATGACTAGTTAAAAGAGATGCTTTGCCAATGTGAGAGATGGGCATACCTACACCATTGGCAGTGTGAACCTGATCATGCCCATAGTAGGGCTGGTAGGTGGAGAGCTTGTTGGGCTCATTCATCATGTGATCCATGGCGCCGGTGTCCATGTACCATGCTGGATCAACAGGATAGGATGGCGTGTACCCCTGCTCGACGCACGGGTCCTTTCCCTTGGCGGCGATGTGGACAGCCGGGGCAGCGATGATGAGGGCAGCCGGTGCGGCGGGGGCGGGGGGGGGGGTGCAAAGTCTGCCATGGCAAACTAGCGCTCGTTGCCTTTGACGTCATTACCGATGCCAAGGAAGCTCCTTTGACAGCGACGGTGGCACTTGGAAGTGACGTGTCATTCAGGACCACAAAGCTGGCACACCACCCGAGTAGTAGGGCCCCCACCCGTGGTTGATGCAAGGGGCGGGGCGACCTTGCCAGTCGACGGGGCAGTCGAGTGCTGGCCGCGAGAGGCCCAGTAGGCCGTCGGCTGTGCAGCGATGGTGGCGGAGGAGCGACGAGCCTCGACATGCTGCTCGGTGAAGAGGAGGCGTGAGTAGAGCTCGTGAGGAGGCATCGCTGGCTTGGTGTTGTGAACGACCTCCACGAGATTGCCGTACTCGGCATCGAGGCCTTTGATGACGAAGCCGGCGAAATCCTCATCCCTAAGCGGCCGACCTATAGAGGTGAGCGTGCCAGCACCTTCATCTTGTTGAAGTAGGTCATGGCGGAGGAGTCCATCTTCTTGATGTCGGCGAGCTCGCTGTGAAGGGCCATCGAGCGGGAGGTAGAGACCTGGGCAAAGGCATGCTCCAGAGTCGTCCAGGCGTCCATGGAGGTTGCGACAAAGAGACAGAGGCCGGCGACCCCGTCGCCAATGGAACCCTGGATGGCGGAGAGGATCGCCTGGTCCTGCTGCACCCACATACGGTGTTCCGGATTGATGGCTGGGCCGTGGATGATAGGGATGACCTGCGGAGGACACGATAGTGAACCATCAGCAAACCCAAGGAGGGACCTGCTGCGGAGTAGTGGTAGGACCTTGGTGCGCCAGAACAAGTAGTTATCCGGCGTGAGCCGGATGGAGATCAGGTTGTCGAAGTGGAACGGCCTAGTGGGCGTGACAGCATCAACGACTGGG
>NC_041385.1:467940367-467945979 GCF_002162155.2 Triticum dicoccoides | reverse complement strand
GGGGGGGGGCACAGCCATGGGCGAGGCCGCGGGTGGCGCCGCGGGCAGGGTTCCGGGGGCCGTGGTCAGGGCCATGACTAAGGCCGTGGGTGGCACCGCGGGCAGGATCGTCGGTGTGGCGACGACGGTTGCAGGCAGCGGCAACGGGATTGGAGCCGAGAACATGGATACCACGGCGGTGGTGCCAAAAAATTGGGGCACCTACGGAGCCAGGAGCAAGGTGGGAGGTTGAGGAGGGCGGCAAGCGACGCGGGGATGGACCCGGAGCTGGCGGCGCCCGAGGTGGAAGCGGTCATGGCGCCGGCGGTGGCTACCCTAGGGTTTTGGATTTTGGCGTGACGACGGCAGCTGGTGAGGAGTAGAAGGACCTAGGTTAGGCTCGATACAATGTAAGACATAAGATTTTGGGGGAACTGGCTCAACCCTCTATGGGGTAGCCTATCACATATATATAATGGTGATGTACAAGTCTTATACCAATACGGTATGGATTACACAATGGGGCTACAATACAAAGTCTAACATTGTCGAGTCCAATTGCTTGGAGTTGGTGAAGATGGAGCAGAGTAAGGACTATGATCTGTCGAGATATGCGTCCCTAGTGCATGAAACTAGGACCTGTAATGGATAGCTCGACAAACTAACATTGATCATGTTATATGTGCTACCACACTGGTACGCGTTGGTGCTATGCAAACAGTTTTTAACCCCTTTCCCAAACGGCATTTGGAACCGTCACCTAGTGAGTGTGGGTGATTAGGGGGTCCTTCCCACACGACCCAGAAACCATCAGGGATAGGGACCCTACAGTACTCCTTTTCATTTGTGGTCACACTACCATCGCAGTCAGTATTCTGTGGTGCTACGTTTACGATGCGCGGCCCATCACAAATGGTTCACTATTATAGAACGTGTATGATAAGCATACAATCACACACATTTGCTTTTCACAAACCGTATGCGATAATTAATTGAGAAGATTAGCTAATCATCGTACGAGTGTCGGATAGGATTACGAAACATCGGACCGTCGTAACATCGTCATACACGACAACTATCGCACATGCTATTCTGTGGTGCAACGTTTACGATGCATACTTCATCTGAAACAGTTCATGGTTGCGAATCGTGTACGATAAGGCAACAATCGCACACGCTATTATGTGGTGCAACATTTATGATGCATACTTCATCAGAAACAGTTCATGGTTGCGAATCGTGTACGATAAGTAAACTATCGCAAAAGCTTAGTTTGCCAGCACTGTTTGTGATATTGTCTGACATCGCACATGCTTTGCAAACGGCAACTGTGTGCATGCTTGCACATGTTTCCTCTCTGTGAACCATCTCAGATTATGGTGTATATCGCAAACGTTTGTATTTTACCAACCGTTTGTGCCGTAACAACCTGGAGAGCGTAATTTCACCATAATTTAATTCTGCTATATTAGATTGAAATTGAAATTGAAATTGAAATTGAATGTATGTTATAGCTTTATTCATATCCATCAGGTTCAGACAACCAATGAATTATTCGATTCTTAGGTACACATCAAGAATTACATAAGAACCAAATAAAGAATGATGAACAACAGTTGTATACTTGTACTATTAAAGATGGTAAAGAAAGAGGCAAAATACATTCTGGTTGCTGAACAAGGTGAAGCGGAATGCCCATATTATGCCCTCCTCCATGCAGAAGGCATGCACGACTCTAGTCCAACCCCTTGTGATAGCCGACCGCCCACCCTTCACGGTCTTCATGCAAACATCTAGATAATCATCGCATTCTGGTAGAAATACTTTAACCTTTGCATGCCCAACAATCATGTAGTTTGAGAGGTAATCTTTGGTAAACTGCTTTGGGAACCACTGCAAAGGAAAAAAGATTCAGACATTGTCATCTAACACAACTCATTATGGGCAGTAAAAAGAAGGTTGCAAAGTTATTACTTACTATCCTGCAGTTCGCTGTTGTATTGGATAGAGTATAAACAAATAGTTTAATTGCCATCTGTTGACCCATTTTACTAACAACCTTTATCAGCTTCCTCACTTGACGCTGGTTCATCGATATCTCATTTCCCCATACGCAGAAAGGGTCGGAACGCGGATCTTGACCAATGACATATGTACCTAAAAGCACCAAGTTAATATTAGAAGATAAACACCAATTGCACAATGATGTAGTACAACACTCTTATAATATCTTATAACATCCAATATACTCACATATTAGATGAATTAACATATAATATTATGTGCCGAAAGGAGTTTATTGCATTCTTACAAATTATCGGCTGATTAACTGCTGATGTATCCATGGGTTAGAGCTAGTTTGCACTAGTTCGGGCTCAAATAGCCCTAAAGTATATCTAAACATGAGGGCTAGTTTGAGCTAGTTACATCTATAACCCACCCAAAAAAACTATCCAACCCAAGAGGTGCTAATTGGATCTAGTTCTCCTAGTGCATTTATTGTCAATCTAAGTATCTAATCCTTTCATCCAAACACCTCTTTGGATGGAGTTAGTTCAGGGTTAGTCATGAGCTAGAAACTAACTCTAACCTCTAAGCTAAGTTGAGTATCCAAACAGGGCTGTGTTGTTGTTGTTGTTGTTGTTGTTGTTGTTGTTGTTGTTGTTGCTCTTCTACGTGTATCTAGACATCATCAGAACATTAAGGTAACACTCTTCCTTGTTGCTATGTAGCCTAGGATTGCATATGTACACATTAAGTACAGTGCATGTTGCTATGTAGCCTCAGATATTATTACATATGGCCCTAGTTAACCTAACGATAAATGGGTTGCAGATATGTTTCAGTTAAAAGTCCGATTCACTGATTAGACCCTTATCAGCCCCCGGCCTATATGGTACCAGCTATCGATATCCTGAATAGTGAGCATATATAAGCCATGGGATGAAACTAACCTCGATGGAAAACAACAGTAGTTCCCAAAATTGTCCTGTGTAGGGACATCGAGAAGCATGTTAAGCACAACAGGCTAAACATCAACCAAAATTATCCATGGCAAACAAAATAATCTTCAAAAGATAGCTTCAGTGTGCAGGTTTAAGCACGCTCGTAAAGCAACAAGTGGAAAGGTGTGTTAACTGCAACAGGCCTAACATTTAACAACAAGCAAACATAGTCATTCAAACTGGTATTGTGTCGGTCCAAGTACACTGGTAATTGTTGAATAAAATGGAAAGGCGTGTCTAAATACCAGATGCAGCAACCAAATGTAGTCATTCATGCCCTGTTTGTTTCAGCTTTGCTTGGATTTTAATCACCTATGGATTCACTTCAGTGGCGAAGCTGTTTCTGCGAATCAGCTTCACCACCGAAGTACACTTTGAGGTGCTTGAGGAAATTGCATTAAAAATAACCCAAATCCAGATTTAGCTTCATTGGCAAAGCTGATTCCAAATAGTTGTTTGTTTCGGATTCCAGATTTGGCTTCACTGGCAAAGCTGAATCTGGTCCCAGAATCCGAAACAAACAGGGCCATAGTGGTATTGTTGAAACTGGTACTTATGAAATTGAACTGCACAGTTCATACTCGCACATATAGAACATCACGTTGTGAATAACTGGAATAAACAAGGCATACTACAAACAACCAAAGTTAGCATTTTAAACTGGACATATGCTAACTACAAACAATAGAACAATCAAAAAACTTTAAGAGGCATATGCTAGCTATAATAGGCTTAACAACAAGCAAATATATGCATTCCTATCGGTATGTTCAAAACTGGATTGATGAAATGTACTGCACAGTAAATAATTGCACATACAGAGCATCCCATTGTGAACAAGTGAAATAAACAAGGCATACTGCAAACAACCTGATATAGCAATTAAAACTGGACATATTCTCACTACACCACAAAAGGGACTCGACAAAAGAAATCATGGGTTTCCCCCTATGAAGAGGCATGGCAAAACAAATCATGGGTTCCTCACTTGTCACAGATGGGCTCGTTCTCGTGGGAAAAGAACATACCCAGGATGCGCTCCATGTTGTCGCAGATGGGCTCCATCCCCTTGGAAGAGCACGGCTGTAGGGTGCCCTCCCTGATGTCGCAGATAGGCTCTTTCCCCTTGGAAGAGCCGGAGAGGGTGCCCTCCTTGTGGTCGCCGTCGATGAGGTCTGACTTGGAAGCTATGGATCCCAAGCCAGCGTCGGAGAACGTGTCCTTCATAAATGACAAAAGGGGCTCGATGGCGATGTAGGATGGAAAGTTGTTGACAGCGAGCCAGAGGAGATCAGCGGCGGGGCCATGCATGAGATCGACGGTGGTTGAACCCGAGGGTTGGGGGTAGGCCACTTAACCCGTGACATAGCCCATCTCAGGCTATCGCTGTCCATGACCTCGATGTCGTAGCCGGCGAAAGAGACATGCCCACATACTCTAGCCCGCTGCTTGAGTTCCTGCCACCAGTAATGGTCGTCAGCTTCCTTGGTGACGTCGGGCGAAGAGACCGCGATACACCTCTTTTGGGCCAGTCGCTCCTCAAACTCCACGGGAAGAGTAGCCGGGCTTATGCTGCGACGCTCTAGAGTGGGGCATGGGGATGGGGATCTGGGGGGAAAGGGGCGTTTGGCAGGCATCATCTAAGAAACTCAAGGCAGCCTTGGTATGGAGATCGGTGGGTAAGCTGCACGGGCAAACCGGCAGATGTTGACAATGGAGGTCTCACGGCGGCGGCGGCAACAGGGACCTTGCTAGGGTTTTGAGCGAGGGAGGGGCTATGTGTGTGTGTGCGCGCGTGCACCCGAGGAGGTTTTCGTGTGTGTGTGTGGAGGGGAGCGCGGGGGGTGTGTTTGAGGAAATGATGCGGGTACTGGAAATTTTACAACGCGGGAGTGAAATGTCGGGGCTAATGAAAATCTTGATGATGGTGCATCGCACACGGTCTGGAGATAACAAACATGTGTTATGAAAAAGAAAAACCCTCGAGGCGGGCAGATATTTTCTAGGGCGGGCGGGATTGGGAACAGGAAACATCGCACACGGTCCGGAGATAACAACCGTGTGTTATGAAACACAAAAACCCTCCTCGAGCCGGGCAGATATTTTCTAGGGATGCAGGTGGAATTGGGAAGAAGAAACATCGCACACGGTCCGAAGATAACAACCATGTGTTATGAAACAGAAAAACCCTCGAGGCAGGCAGATATTTTTGAGAGGGGGAGCCTCGTGGAGCCCAATGTACTGTGCGGATGTGTGCGTGACAGGGGCACCGGCATAGCACACAATTAGTTTGAGAGAACCGTGTCTGTTGCATCATCCGACTTGTCTAATGTTCATGAATTTGGCGAAAAACTACGCGGGAGAGGGTCAGAACACGAACACACTTGCATGTGGAGTAAATTTATATGTATGAAAAGGGTGGTTTGATTTTCAAATGCCAAATGCAACTTCGATGTCACACCTATCTCACAAAGCGCACGATATTGCTTGCCCCCCTTTGTGTCGGCACAAAGGGAATTCTAAGCTATGAATGCATGCCCCCCCCAACCGAGGCTCACCTAGCAAAGTGCGAAGTAGCTAGCAGCCCACCCCTCCCTCGTGTCGGCACGAAGCGAATCCTAAGCTATG
>NC_041385.1:467938973-467939699 GCF_002162155.2 Triticum dicoccoides | reverse complement strand
GGGCCAGAGAGCCATCTCACCAAGATTGATCGTAAAACGGACCAAGAATAATCCACCTTGGTTGTACAACCTCTCTCTTGTTGCTGGTCAAAGTGATGGTCGTCCATGCGACCCCAGATAGGCTAGCTCGCCATAATCACGCAAGTAGCTAGCTAGTCCCCAAAGACAACCACTGCATGCATGTGGCCCAAACATATCTATGGATCAGGTGTGTTTTTAGTACACAATGGAACATCTTTGATGTGGCACTGTGATTTCGAACTAGAAATCCCCACACTAAGTGAGGGTTAGGTTGATGATGCATATGTATGTTACACCACACTTCAAGCCGATGACGGGGATTCATGCATGCATGCGTGCATAGTATATGCGCTCAAACTTTAATTAGGTCTGAATCTCACCATGACCTATACTACGATAACACGAACCCAATGAAGAATCCACCATCATAACCTATCTTGTTGTCAGTCAAGGTGACCAGGGATGTCCACGCGGGCCCACAAATATATAGGCGTGTCGCCGATAACCACGCGAGGGAGTGTACCATTCGAAGACAACCACTACATGCATATGTATGGAGGTGATGCGTGCATGCATGTTTGAATGCCATTTCACAACATTGATGTGGCGCGTGCGTTGAAAATCGTACACTCTCCCCACACAGAGCGAGATCGGTTCATGACGTGTCGTTGTAGTAGCCACTTCAACTCGATGGGAGGGATTCAT
>NC_041385.1:467931790-467938727 GCF_002162155.2 Triticum dicoccoides | reverse complement strand
ATATATATATATATATATATATATATATATATATATATATATATATATATATATATATATATATATATATATATATACTGTATTTACAAGCAAAAAAATTACCCCTTCTAAGTCAAATTAACCACTCTCGTTATCAGGCAAAAAGTAGTGATGGACCAAGCGGACCCACAAATGGAAAGCATCGATATCACTAATAACCGCTTAAGTGGTTGTGAGACGACAACCACCATCACATTGCAAGTGGGACAAACATATGTTGAATATAATACATAAAATGCACAACTTTGATGTGCCACACATGCCTCAAAAACCGTAAACCATGCACCCACACAGAGCGAGGTTCATGAAGCGTACTACATATGATGGTCCCCTCCCCCCTCTTCGACGCATACTATATGCTCCTACCGTAATACAACCCAAAAAGAATCCTCATCGATGGTAAAATTAATTTACCTCTCCCAATGTAGGTCAAAGTGATGCACATGCATCGACAATGGCCTCGTGGGCCCACAGATGGAAGCGTCACAAGTGACTGTCCTAGCTAGGATAACCACTGCCTGCATGCATGTGGTGCAAAGAGGTGTTGTGTGATGTTTGAATAGCCATTTTCAGAATTTTGATGTGGCACGTGCCTCGGAAACTGAAAAATCCCGACATTGAGTGAGGTGTACTTGTTCATGGACGCGTACGTATAGTGTGTGTGTGTGTCTATATATATATATATATATATATATATATATATATATATATATATATATATATATATATATATATATATATATATGCTAGTCCCCTCCCACCTCTTCGACGCGTACTATATACCACCATAACACAAACAAGAAAGATTCTACCTTGCTGGTCAAATTAGCCTCACTACCGGCTGTTTGTCAAAGTGATGGACGATGACCTCACGGGCCCACATAAAGCATCATACGCGAGTATCGAGTGTCATGTAGGACAACCATCAACTGCACGTGGCCAAAACATGTATGTTTGAAAGGGTTGTGTAATGTTTTAAATTACGAATTCACAACTTTGATGTGGCATTGGCCTGCGTAACAAAATGGCCAACCCACATGGTGGCTCATGACTTGTAGTGTACTGCGAGCCACTCGCCACCCCGAGACGCACACACCCACACACACACACACCGCGAATCCACCGTAACTATGATGCATGTTAAATTAATTATCCCGCGGTGAACATATATATGTTACCAAAGGAGGGACGCTTTAATTTCAAAAACAATCAGAGATCATTAATACGTTTCAGTACATTAACTGATTGATTTTCTATGGGTATAATATGCAAAAATCAAATTCGAGCTACATGCACATGTGACAATGCACCTAAATGGATTGCGAAAACACATGTGTCTCACTAGGTGCATGTTTACTCCCCGTGGAACAAATTTCAAACAATGAGAATCTTAATTTTTAAATTCTAGTACATCCAAAACTTATTTGAAGTTCATGAAACATATCGTGTTGTCATATGACATCAATACAAAGTTGCATTGTACTTTTTTTGGTCAAATTTGAGACCAGTTTTGATGTAGTCTTTATCTAATTACAAACGGGAGATTATTAATAATTGGGAACTAATATCCCAAACGGACTATTTATTCGAACCGTGAGCGTTAGACCAACAATGGATATGTGCCATGCTTCGGTTAAGCAAAAAATAAAGCGGCATCATTAATCATCCAAACAGAAAAACAATATACGTGCCGCCAGCCCGCCACGTGACCCATGTACCGTGCGAGCAGTCGTGAGTTGACGGGATGCATGCGAGCAGTCCACCACGCAGGCAGACCGGGAGGCGTGCGTGCAGGTGTGTGAATTGACAGATGCATGCTCACTGCACAGTGTCATCGAGAGGCGTGCGAGTAGCTGTGTGAAATGACGGTAGGCATGCCAGCAGTTTGGTGCGCGGGCTCATCGGGAGGAGAGCCAGCGGTTTGATCGCCGCCCGCCTCTCTCCCACTACTCCATATTAATGGTGCGCCTGAGCGGTCGCACCCCCCATCCTCGCCACACACACAATCCCCTCTCTCCACTTGCATCCTTGATGCCGCTCTCAGTCATCAAAGTCGTCGGTGTATGAGGATGCTGCCGAAGAGCCCCATCGGAGGGAGTGGCGACGCCGGGGCTGCTAAAGCATTGGAGCAGGGCGTGGAGATGGAGAAAGAGGTTGCCGTCATCGACGGCGTCGAGCTTCCACAGCCGGAGGTGGAGTTCCACACCGGCTCTGGTAACGACTCCGATGACCACTCCGGCAACGACTCTAATGACGATGGATAACTGGTTAGTCATCTATACCCATTTATGTATCAAATAGATCCCAGGGTTTCTCTGGTTACTCCTGCCTCCCCCTTTTTGGAATAGAAATCCTATGGTTATGTTCTCCCAATCCATGAAATATGAGTAAGTTTCATTAGATCCGTGTAGTGTATTGATTGTTTGAATGGTACAAGTGATTAGTGATTAGTTGTTTCATCTGTGGAAATGATTTCTGCTAGTAATCCAACTAGGGTTAGTATTTGTGCTAATAATTCCTAGCCAGGACTTGACAATTGATTTTGAATGACCTATATATGTTTGTGCCATTCTTTTCTTCAAGATTGGTCTGTACATAGACAAGTGTACTTAAAAATCGAACCACAATATCTGGATATGTATAAATAAATAGCCATAAATTCCTAATCCTACTTCACGGCATGTAATCGTTGATTTGATGCCAATTTTTGGCAACTGCCAAATGTTTACTAGAGATTAGTTTGTAACCATTAATTTGATGCCACATTTTTTACTATTTGTATAGGTGTTGTCTGACGATGTGGACAGCGAGGATGAAGATGTCCAAAGGAGGTACAGGAGGCAAATCCCGAGGGAGCTTTATGCGGGAGCTTTATGTACAACAGGCATATTAGGACCTGGAACAGCGGCTATCGATGCCCATTCTGCAACCACAAGCTTCATGACGCGTATCAAAGTGTTCTGGCGCATGCAAGAGGACGGGCCATTGGCTCCTTCAAGCAGAAGTATGCTCGCAGGATGGAGCACGGTGCATACGCCGAGTACCTGGAGAAGCTTCGGGATCGTGCCGGCTTGTGAGATGAGATGTGGGGTCGAACTATGTACGATTGAGCATGCTTAATGACGGTTGACCTATGCTTGTGTACGTGTACGCTTATTATCTATGTCTGAGTATGTTTAATGTATGTTTACTTATGTCTAACTGTGGGATATGGATGCAATCAGTTCGGTTGATGGAATCTACCTCCGTCCTCGTTTATTTGTCCCCTTTGTAATTTGTGTTAAATGTTGACCAAAGATTTAACTGACAAAATGTTAGTGCAGGTCAAAAAAAATTATATCGTTGGATGCGTATTTGAACATAGTATTCAATGATATAATTTTTAGTGGCATGCATAAACATTTCTTAGTCAAATATTTGGTCGAAATTTGGTACAAATTACAGAGGGGGCCAAGAAACTAGGACACAAGTATTATGTCAATCACACATGGTTCCCAAAATTGGAACCGTGTGCAATGACTTTCATTTTGCCTGTTGCTTCAATCACACACGGTTCCCAAAATTGGAACCATGTGCAATGGCTTTCGTTTTGCTTCTTGTGTCAATCACACACGGTTAGCTCTAGCAAACCGTTGCCTCCGAAATTTTTTGTGGGACAGAAAACCCTCACCACCCAATTCAAAAAAGATAAAAGAGAACCCTCGCCATCCCCACGTCACAAAAACCCTCACCCCCGCCCGCCACCCCATGCTCTCGGTCCCCATTCACACCTGCACAAGCTCCTCTACGTCTATGCATGGCACCGCCTATCGCGGCAGTAACCACTTAGCTCACCACCTGCCGCCGCCGCCAGGTTGCTGGCAAACCCCACCGCATTTCGCCACTTCTGCTTGCCGCCGTCTATCGCCATCGACTTTCTCGACGCTGCTCGCGGTCGACTCAGCTCTGCTCGGTTGGGGAATCTGCCATACTGAGGGTTTTTTCTCATGGACGACAAGGTAACTAATTTAATGAGATATTATCTCATCTCTCATCCTAGTTCATCTGCCTCCTTTAATCACCTGGCGGAAATCACCGTGAATTCATTTTTATTCGTGCTGATTTGAGGGTTTTCTTTCATTCATAGAGTGTACAGTGCGCAGACACATCAGGACCTTGCGACCTCCGCCAGAGATTCCATCTCACCGCACCAGATGACTTGAGCATGTGCGCGGTATGTTCAATCTCACCCTAAATCGGTTGGCATGGCCTACTTTCCTGAAGATATTCTAAATATTGCTACATTTGGATAAAAGGTGCCACATGCACCATATACATCAAAGGCGATTTTTCCCTCTTCTTTCTATATTAGGCAAATTAATGATGTATTGTTCTTTAGATTACTCTCATATTTCGATGACATCATGTTTACCCTATCCATTTAATTATAGACTTTTGTCCTTAGATTTCAACTGTTGTACAATTCTTTAAATTTGGGTCCATATTTGCATGTTACCATATTTTCTTTAACAATCCTACCATTTTCTGCAGCGCATCCCTTGCTATGCAACAGATTATGTAGTGCACAATTTTTCCCTTTACATAGATCAAGGTTGCACGGATGTCATACTGCACACAAACCATGGATTTACAATCGTTGCTACTATATTACTTGATGAATGTGGTGACTCCTATTTTGGCGTTGGTTTTTGGAAAGAAATTTCTAAGTTTTATGTACTGAAAGCTGGCACTAAAATTCGACTGCACATAAAAGGGCCTAGTCATGAGATATATGCTAACTTCCCTGACAAAAACATCTGTCCTGAGTTTGTTTGAAGTAAGTTTTCTTTGCAACTATCTGCATGTTCACTTACCCAACAATGTTAAATGAATTGTGTAGTATTTAAGCAACCAATTGTTATTCCCTTTTCTTACTATATTCCTACCTAATAACTTCTAGTTACCAATGCACTTTTCGGTTGCCCTGTTTTAACTAAATATTCCATGTACTCTCATTTCTATCAGAAAGCGCCGCTGACAAGGAGACTACGGAGGTGGAGAACAGGCCTGCCAACAAGCGGAGGCGTTGCGGGCTAGAACCGCAAGCCACTCCAGCAGGCATAGACTTCATCAGCAGCCTACCCGATGTTATGTTGACAGTCATCATCTCCCTCCTCCCAATAAAATGTGGGGTGCGGACAATCGTTGTTTCCCGGTGGTGGCGCCCCCTATGGAACTTCACCCCTCTCGACCTCATCGACACCCACGAGCTCTGCCATGGCTATCGCAAAAGCTTGGATCGTTCTCCAATATCGTCGGCAGTCACCCTGGCCCAACCAGAGGCCTTAGAATGGGAAAGTTCCATTCCAACGGCAGGGACCGAGCCAAGCTTGATGACCGGTTTGGATCCCCTGCCCTAGATCAGCTCGAGGAGCTCACTTTTGATGATGAGCATATGTGCTCACACCCAATGTCCGCGCTCCGCCTCGCACCCATGCTACGCGTCGCCAAGTTCAGGAACTGCCCCCCCCCTCCCCCCTTAATGACGTGCCCGCTCTTATTCTACCATGACTGAAGCACCTCGAGCTCGTCGCCGTCTGCCTCTCAAATGGTGACATTGAGCGCCTGCTCCGTGGCTGTACTACACTCGAGTACCTTCGTCTTTAGGTGATCAATGGGTTGATTACATTCTACATCACCTCCATGACTCTCCGGACTATTTATCTGTGTTGCTAGTTTGGCAAGAAGACATCACAAGATGTGTACCACGGCATGGTTATTGAGGACACACCTGCACATGAGAGATTACTTGTACTTGATCAAGTAGGTCCAACAAGAATCAATGTCGTTTCTGTGTTGAAACTGACAGTGCTGGTGAAGGAAATATGCCCTAGAGGCAATAATAAAGTTATTATTTATTTCCTTATTTCATGATAAATGTTTATTATTCATGCTAGAATTGTATTAACTGGAAACTTAGTACATGTGTGAATACATAGACAAAACATAGTGTCCCTAGTATGCCTCTACTTGACTAGCTCGTTAATCAAAGATGGTTATGTTTCCTAACCATAGACATGTTTTGTCATTTGATGAACGAGATCACATCATTAGGAGAATGATGTGATGGACATGACCCATCCGTTAGCTTAGCATTATGATCATTGCAGTTTCATTGCTACTTCTCTCTTCATGACTTATAGATGTTCCTCAGACAATGAGATTATGCAACTCCCAAATACCGCGGGGACACTTTGTGTGCTACCAAACGTCACAATGTAAATGGGTGATTATAAAGGTGCTCTACAGGTGTCTCCAAAGGTGTTTGTTGGGTTGGCATAGATCGAGATTAGGATTTGTCACTCTGTGTTTCGGAGAGGTATCTCTGGGCCCTCTCGGTAATACTCATCACTATAAGCCTTGCAAGCATTGTGACTAATGAGTTAGTTGTGAGATGAAGTACTACGGAACGACTAAAGAGACTTGCCGGTAACGAGATTAAACTAGGTATGATGATACTGACAATCGAATCTCGGGCAAGTAATATACCGATGACAAAGGGAACAACGTATGTTGTTATGCGGTTTGACCGATAAAGATCTTCGTAGAATATGTAGGAGCCAATATGAGCATACAGGTTCCGCTATTGGTTATTGACCGGAGATGTGTCTCGGTCATGTCTTCATAGTTCTCGAACCCGTAGGGTCCGCACGCTTAGCGTTCGATGACGATTTGTATTATGAGTTATGTTATTTGATGACCGAAGTTTGTTCGGAGTCTCGGATGAGATCAAGGACATGACGAGGAGTCTCGAATTGGTCAAGACGTAAAGATTGATATATTGGAAGGCTATATTCGGACATTGGAAAGGTTTTGAGTGATTCAGGTATTTTTTGGAGTACCGGAGAGTTACAGGAAT
>NC_041385.1:467858450-467931440 GCF_002162155.2 Triticum dicoccoides | reverse complement strand
GGGGGGGGAGGGGGGATACGTCTCCAACTTATCTATAGTTTTGGTTGTTCCATGCTATTATATTACCCGTTTTGGATGTTTATGGGCTTTACTTTACACATTTATATCATTTTTGGGACTAACCTACTAACCGGAGGCCCAGCCTGTATTGCTGTTTTTTTGCCTATTTCGGTATTTCGAAGAAAAAGAATATCAAATGGATTCCAAACAGAATAAAACCTTCGGGAGCGTGATTTTTGGAACGAACGTGATACAGAGGACTTGGAGTGCAAGTCAAGAAGCAATCAATGAGCCACGAGGGTGGAGGACACCCCCCTACTGGGCGCGCCCCCCTATCTCATGGACCCCTCGGGCGTCCACCGACCTACTTCTTCCTCCTATATATACCCACGTACCCCAAGAACATGAGAGGACACAACCAAAATCTAATTCCACTGTCGTAACCTTCTGTATCCGCAAGATCCCATCTTGGAGCCCTCCGTCGGAGGGGGAATCAACCATGGAGGGCTTCTACATCATCTCCAAGGCCTCTCCGGTGAGTTGTGAGTAGTTTACCACAGACCTTCGGGTCCATAGTTATTAGCTAGTTGGCTTCTTCTCTCTCTTTGAATCTCAATACCATGTTCTCCTTGATCTTCTTGGATATCTATTCGATGTAACTCTTTTTGCGGTGTGTTTGTCGAGATCCGATGAATTGTGGGTTTATGATCAAGTTTATTTATGAGAAATATTTGAATCTCCTCTGAATTCTTTTATGTGTGATTAAGTTATCTTTGCCAGTCTCTTCGAATTATCAGTTTGGTTTGTCCTACTAGATTGATCTTTCTTGCAATGGGTGAAGTGGTTAGCTTTGGGTTCAATCTTGCAGTGTCCTTTCCCAGTGACAGCAGGGGCAGCAAGGCACGTATTGTATTGTTGCCATCGAGGATAAAAAGATGGGGTTTATATCATATTGTATGAGTTTATCCCTCTACATCATGTCATCTTTATTAATGCATTAGTCCGTTCTTTATGAACTTAATTCTCTAGATGCATGCTGGATAGCGGTCGATGTGTGGAGTAATATTAGTAGATGCAGGCAGGAGTCGGTCTACTTGTCACGGACATGATGCCTATATACATGATCATGCCTAGATAATCTCATAATTATTCACTTTTCTATCAATTGCTCGACAGTAATTTGTTCACCCACCGTAATACTTATGCTATCTTGAGAGAAGCCACTAGTGAAACCTATGGCCCACGGGTCTATCTCTTATCATATAAGCTTTCAATCTACTTTTATTTGCATTTTTACTTTTCCAATCTATATTATAAATACCAAAAATATATTTATCTTATCATATTATCTCTATCAGATCTCACTTTCGCAAGTGGCCATGAAGGTATTGACAACCCCTTTATTGCATTGGTTGCGAGTTCTTGTTTTATTTGTGTAGGTGTGTGGGACTTTTGAGGAGCCTCCTACTGGATTGATACCTTGGTTCTCAAAAACTGAGGGAAATACTTATGCTACTATTGCTGCATCACCCTTTCCTCTTCAAGGAAAACCAATGCAAGCTCAAGACGTAGCAATAAGGATTTTTGGCGCCGTTGTCGGGGAGGTCTTCGCTCAAGTCAAGACATACCAAGTACCCATCACAAACTCATCTCCCTCGCATTTACATTATTTGCCATTTGCCTCTCGTTTTCCTCTCTCCAATTTCACCCTTGCCATTTTATTCGCCCTCTCTTTCCCAATCTCCTCTCTTTTCCGTTTGCCTTCCCGTTGCCATGGCCGAATCAAAAAGAACTAAGGGTCCTTTCCAGGGTTCTAGTACTTGGGATAACCCCTCTATCCCCTCTAAGCTCATAAATAATCATGCTATGGAAAGACCCACCGGGGTCATCCATGAGAGCTTAAATAATTTTGATGAAAATGACTCTGGAATTTTTCGCTATTTGCTTGATGAGTCTTTAAAAGATGCTTGGGATAGGTTATTAAGGATTTGGCCTAGCTATGTGCCACAATATCAAATTGAAGTTTACCTAAAAAGTTTCTATGTTAGCTTACCCGCTTCTTTCAAGCAAGTTCTAGATTCTATTTTTGAAGAAGATTTTCTTAAGGGGGATGCTATAGATACCTATGAAAAAATGAAAACTATATTTGGGCACCCTATTAATGATAAGGTTGAACCTACCACTCTCTTATGCTTTTATCAAAATGAAATTATCAAAGAGATGAAGGCCAGCTTAGATGCAAATTTCCGTAACGTGCTTAATCTTACTTCATCCATTAATGGAAATGTGCTTTCCCTAAATAGAAGAATGAATGCCATAGAAAGGAAATCCTCTCTTCCCTTTTTTAGTGTCAAAGATGGCACTACTTAGATCTATCCTCGCTTTTATAACTAGCTAGGGGCGTTAAACGATAGCGCTAGTTGGGAGGCAACCCAATTTTATTTGTGTTTTTTGTTTTTGTTTTTGTTTCTGTTTAGTAATAAATTTTGCATCTACCTTCTGTTTAGATGTGTTTTTATGTTCTAATTAGTGTTTGTGCCAAGTAGAACCTATAGGATAACCTATGGTGTTAGTTAATTTGATTCTGCTAAAAAACAGAAACTTTGCACGCACGAAAGTAATTTTAGTAATTCACAGAAACATGATTTTGTGTTGATTCTTTTTGCTGTAGATCAATAGACAAATTTCCCGGGACTTCCTATTTTGGTAGGAGTTTTAGAATTCCACAAGTATTCGAGAGTTACAGATTGCTACAGACTGTTCTGTTTTTAACAGATTCTGCCTTTCGTGAGTTGTTTGCTTATTTTGATGCATCTCTGGTTAGTATGTAGTGTATGAACCATAGAGAACTTAAAATACAGTAGGTTTAAAACCAATATAAATAAATAATGAGTTCATTATAGTACCTTATGTGGTGGTTTTTCTTTCTTTCACTAACGGAGTTTATGAGATTTCCTGTTGAGTTTTGTGTTGTGAAGTTTTCAAGTTTTGGGTAAAGATTTGATGGACTATGGAATAAGGAGTGGCAAAAGCCTAAGCTTGGGGATTCCCATGTCACCCCAAGATATTCAAGAATAGCCAAAAGCCTAAGCTTGGGGATGCCCCCGGAAGGCATCCCCTCTTTCGTCTTCGTTTATCGGTAACTTTACTTGGAGCTATATTTTTATTCGCCACATGATGTGTGTTTTTCTTGGAGCGTCTTGCATGATATTAGTCTTTGCTTTTTAGTTTACCACAGTCGTCCTTGCTGTACACACCTTTTGGGAGAAACCCACTTGATTGGAATTTATTAGAATACTCTATGTGCTTCACTTATATCTTTTGAGCTCGATAGTTTTTGCTCTAGTGCTTCACTTATATCTTTTAGAGCATGGTAGTGGCTTAATTTTGAAGAAATTGTTAGTCTCTCATGCTTCACTTATATTATTTTGAGAGTCTCTTAGAACAGCATGGTATTTTCTATGGTTATAAAATTGGTCCTAGAATGGTAGGCATCCAAGTTGGGTATAACAAAAACTATCATAGGAAGTGAATTGGATGCTATGATCAATTTGATACTTGATAATTGTTTTGAGATATGGAGGTAGTGATATTAGAGTCATGCTAGTTGGGTGATTATGAATTTAAAGAATGCTTGTGTTGAAATTAGCAAGTCCCGTAGCATGCACGTATGGTTAAAGTTGTGTAACAAATTTGAAACATGAGGTGTTCTTAGATTGTGCATCCTTATGAGTGGCGGCCAGAGATGAGCGATGGTCTTTTCCTACCAATCTATCCCCCTAGGAGCATGTGCATAGTGCTTGGTTTTTGATGACATGTAGATTTTTCCAATAAGTATATGAGTTCTTTTGACTAATGTTGAGTCCATGGATTATATGCACTCTCACCCCTCCATCATTGCTAGTCTCTTCAGTACCGTGCATTGCAATTTCTCACCTTGAGAGTTGGTGCAAACTTCACCGGTGCATCCAAACCCCGTGATATGATACGCTCTATCACACATAAACCTCCTTATATCTTCCTCAAAACAGCCACCATACCTACCTGTTATGGCATTTCCATAGCCATTCCGAGATATATTGCCATGCAACTTTCCACCGTTCTGTTTATCATCATGACACGTATTACTATTGTCATATTGCCTTGCATGATCATGTAGTTGACATCGTATTTGTGGGAAAGCCACCATGCATAATTTTTCATACATGTCACTCTTGATTCATTGCCCATACCGATACACTGCCGGAGGCATTCATATAGAGTCATATCTTGTTCTACTTTTGGGTTGTAATTCATGAGTCGTAAATAAATAAAAGTGTGCTGATCATCATTATTAGACATTGTCCCAAAATAAAAAAAAGGCCAAAGAAAAAAAAGAAAAAAAGGAAGAAAAAGAAAATAAAAAGGGGGCAATGTTACTATCCTTTTCCACACTTGTGCTTCAAAGTAGCACCATGTTCTTCATATAGAGAGTCTCATATGTTGTCACTTTCATATACTAGTGGGAATTTTTCATTATAGAACTTGGCTTGTATATTCCTACGATGGGCTTCCTGAAAAATGTCATAGGTCTTCGTGAGCAAGCAAGTTGGATGCACACCCACTTAGTTTCTTTTGTTGAGCTTTCATACATTTATAGCTCTAGTGCATCTGTTGCATGGCAATCCCTACTCCTCATGTTGACATCAATTGATGGGCATCTCCATAGCCCGTTGATTATCCTCGTCAATGTGAGACTTTCTCCTTTTTTTGTCTTCTCCACACAATCCCCATCATCATATTCTATTCCACCCATAGTGCTATATCCATGGCTCACGCTCATGTATTGTGTGAAAGTTGAAAAAGTTTGAGATTATTTAAGCGCGAAACAATTGCTTGGCTTGTCATCGGGGGTGTATAAGATGGGAGCATATTTGTGTGACGAAAATGAAGCATAGCCTAACTATATGATTTTGTAGGGATGAACTTTCTTTAGCCATGTTATTTTGAGAAGACATGATTGCTTTGATTAGTATGCTTGAAGTATTACTATTTCTTATGTCAATATGAACTTTTATTTTGAATCATTTGGATCTGAACATTCATGCTACAATAAAAAAAATTACATTGAGAATTATGCTAGGCAGCATTCCACATCAAAAATTCTGTTTTTATCATTTACCTACTCGAGGACGAGCAGGAATTACGCTTGGGGATGCTTGATACGTCTCCAACGTATCTATAATTTTCGATAGTTCCATGCTATTATATTACCCGTTTTGGATGTTTATGGGCTTTACTTTACACATTTATATCATTTTTGGGACTAACCTACTAACCGGAGGCCCAACCCGTATTGCTGTTTTTTTGCCTATTTTAGTATTTTGAAGAAAAGGAATATCAAACGGAGTCCAAATGGAATGAAACCTTGGGGAGCGTGATTTTTGGAATGAACGTGATCCAGAGGACTTGGAGTGCAAGTCAAGAAGCAATCGAGGAGGCCACAAGGATGGAGGGCTCCCCCCTACTGGGTGCGCCCTCCTATCTCGTGGGCCCCTTGGGCGTCCACCGACCTACTTCTTCCTCCTATATATACCCACATACCCCGAGAACATCAGAGGACACAATGAAAACCTAATTCCACCGCCGTAGCCTTCTGTATCCGCGAGATCCTATCTTGGAGCCTTCGTCAGTGCTCCACCGGAGGGGGAATCAACCACGGAGGGCTTCTACATCATCTCCAAGGCCTCTCCGATGAATTGTGAGTAGTTTACCACAGACCTTCGGGTCCATAGTTATTAGCTAGTTGGCTTCTTCTCTCTCTTTGAATCTCAATACCATGTTCTCCTTGATCTTCTTGGAGATATATTCGATGTAACTCTTTTTGCGGTGTGTTTGTCGAGATCCGATGAATTGTAGGTTTATGATCAAGTTTATCTATGAGAAATATTTGAATCTCCTTGGAATTCTTTTATGTGTGATTAAGTTATCTTTGCAAGTCTCTTCGAATTATCAGTTTGGTTTGGCTTACTAGATTGAAATTTCTTGCAATGTGAGAAGTGCTTAGCTTTGGGTTCAATCTTGCGGTGTCCTTTCCCAGTCACAGCAGGGGTAGTAAGGCACGTATTGTATTGTTGCCATCAAGGATAAAAAGATGGGATTTATATCATATTGCATGAGTTTATCCCTCTACATCATGTCATCTTTCTTAATGCATTACTCCGTTCTTTATGAACTTAATACTCTAGATGCATGCTAGATAGCGGTCAATGTGTGGAGTAATAGTAGTAGATGCAGGCAGGAGTCAGTCTACTTGTCACGGACGTGATGCCTATATACATGATCATGCCTAGATAATCTCATAATTATTCGCTTTTCTATCAATTGCCCGATAGTAATGTTTTCACCCACTGTAATACTTATGCTATCTTGAGAGAAGCCACTAGTGAAACCTATGGCCCCCGGGTCTATCTCTTATCATATAAGCTTTCAATCTACTTTTATTTGCATCTTTACTTTTCCAATCTATATTATAAAATACCTAAAATATATTTATCTTATCGTATTATCTCTATCA
Organism: Triticum dicoccoides; assembly: GCF_002162155.2. NCBI lineage: Eukaryota > Viridiplantae > Streptophyta > Magnoliopsida > Poales > Poaceae > Triticum > Triticum dicoccoides. Next base: position 467,924,884 of record NC_041385.1, on the reverse strand, counting down.
GATCTCACTTTCGCAAGTGGCCTTGAAGGGATTGACAACCCCTTTATTGCGTTGGTTGCGAGTTCTTGTTTTGTTTGTGTAGGTGCGTGGAACTTTTGAGGAGCCTCCTACTGGATTGATACCTTGGTTCTCAAAAACTGAGGGAAATACTTACGCTACTATTACTGCATCACCCTTTCCTCTTCAAGGAAAACAACGCAAGCTCAAGACGTAGCAGGGGGGAGTAATGGGCCTTAATGTGCCATACGGGAAAGGAGAGAATGACTTCAAGGGGTGGCCGCTATCAGTGTCAAAACCGGTGGATCTCGGGTAGGGGGTCCCGAACTGTGCGTCTAAGGCTAATGGTAACAGGAGGAGGGGGACACAATGTTTACCCAGGTTCGGGCCCTCTAGATGGACGTACTACCCTACTTCCTGCTTGATTGATCTTGATGATATGAGTATTACAAGAGTTGATCTACCACGAGATCATAGAGGCTAAACCCTAGAAGCTAGCCTATGATTATGATTGTTCTCGTCCTACGGACTAAACCCTCCAATTTATATAGACACTGGAGGGGGCTAGGGTTACATAGAGTCGGTTACAGAGAAAGGAATCTTCAATACTAACTGCCAAGCTTGCCTTCCACGCAAAGGAGAGTCCCATCTGGACACGAGACGAAGTCTTCTATCTTGTATCTTCATATCCCAATAGTCCGGCATATGCATATAGTCCGGCTGTCCGTGGACCCCTTAATCCGAGACTCCCTCAGTAGCCCTTGAACCAAGCTTCAATGACGATGAGTCTGGCACGCGGATTATCTTCGGCATTGCAAGGCGGGTTCCTTCCCCGAATACTCCAAAGTAGATCTTGAACATAAGAATCGTGTCCGGCTCTGCAAAACAAATTCCACATACCACTGTAGAGAGTATGATATCCCACGAATCCAATATGCTGACAACTCATAGTGTGACGTCGCGCCCTGGCCCGGTCTTTATTCGAACCGTTTTTATCCTGCCCCTCCGTATCTTGAGGCATGGTTTCCTTGGCACGTCTTGTCAAAGCAGAGATCGTGTTCCCTTATCACGGGATTCTCATTAATGCGGGTATGGGTAACCCAACCGTGCCATCCGCACGACACTTGGGAAATAAGCGAGCTTTAGGGCAAGTGTGGTGGCACATGATTTTTACTGCCTTTATAAAGGGATAAGGATTCCCCTCTTTCACCCACGCCTTCTTCTTCTTCTGCTCATTCATTCTCGAGCTCCAGCGCCCAAGCACCCATCTTTGCCACCCAAAAAGGACTCCAACCATGTTTGGATCCAGAGTGCAAGGCAAGTGGGTGGCCTCCTCCGTCAAGGAGAAGGATATCAAGAAACTCTGGGAGGCCGGATACCTGGCCAAGAAGATCGCACACCATCTCTCGGCGGTGGGACAGATCGTCCCTACTCCGGAACCCCATGAGAGAGTTGTATTCCTCCCTCACTTTGTCCACGGGCTGGGGTTTCCCCTCCACCCATTTTTTCGCGGCCTTATGTACTACTACGGGATAGATTTCCATGACCTATCCCCCAATTCCTTACTCAACATCACGACATTCATCGTCGTGTGCGAGACCTTCCTCCGCATCCCTCCACACTTCGGACTATGGCTAAAGATCTTCAACGTGAAGCCAAAGGTGGTAGGTGGCGAACATGCCGAGTGCGGAGGCGCCATGGTGAGCAAGATGCCCAACGTCAAATGGCCATCAGGTGCATTCAACGAGTCCGTCAAAGGTTGGCAACAACAGTGGTTCTATGTTACCGAGCCACACGGCACCAAATGGGCTGCAGCCCCCGAATTCTGATCCGGAGCCCCACTGCGGCTCATGTCCTAGCCTGAAAAGGGCCTAGACTGGTCTTCGTCAGACGAGCCGACGACGCTCCAAGCGCGTATCAAGAGCATGGAGTACAATAATATCAAACTTGTTGATGTGGTCCAGGTGATGCTAGCTCACTGAATCCTTCCCTGTCAATGCCAGACTTGCAACCTATGGGAGTATGATCCGGCCAAGCACCAAACCTTGCTGGAGTTCTTCGGCACGACGCAGGAAGACATCTGGAAGGTGTTATTCAAGCCCGGCAAGTCGTGGACGGATACCACCGAGGATTGTGGGCATAAATTGTCCCACCCCGCAAGTTCGGTAAGTCTTTATATGTTTTCAAGCTATATCATTTATTTGTATACCTTGGGGAAAACACCTAATATTTCCCTAACGATTCTCCCATGGTTGGATGAAGAAGGCAGAGTGGATCTACTGTCCGGCTCTGCTGCCTGAAGAACAAGTCGGCCCACTTTTGATGAAGATGCTGGTCCCGACGCCATATAAGGCGTCGAAGAAGAAGGCCAAGAAGAAGGCCAAGGAGACCAGGGGCGGGCTCCGCTGCAAGGGTACTTCGGACGTGATGTCCGAAGACACCAAGGCCCACTCCTCTGCCGAAAAAGACGAGGAAGAGGAGGAGGAAGAAGAGGAAAGCCAGTCCCCCCTGCGAGGGGGAGAAAGAAGAGGATTGCCTCCACAAGTTTGGAAGCCGAAACATGTAAGAAGGGGAAAACTTCCCTTCCAGACAAATCCACCGCAGCCACGGACAGCAGCCCGGAGTGGGAACCCAGGGTCAAGCCCTTGGCCAAATCGTGAGTACAAAGAAACCCGCACACATCCATATATCCAGTCTCACTTTTGCATAGAATTAATGTATTGAGTCACACATTCTGCAGTCCGGCCGGGTCCGACATCGAGCGATCTTCGTCAGAAGATTCGTTGGACCCGGATGCAATGGACAGCGAGACCCTTCCGACGGCGTCCTCCCCCAAAGGCGTGGACAACACAAAGGTGTCATCCCAAAGGGGCCCAGGCCAGGGCGAAGCTCAGGAGACCGTCGAGGCAGAACCGGAGGGTCAAACGTCGGTAGTCGGACACATGGGGGAGCAGACCCCCATGGATGCTGACGGCAGGGGCCGTCCTGAATTCGGCCCCCAGCCAGAGACAATTCCGGGGACCAATACGGCTCCAAAATCAAGCCAGCAACCTTCTTCAACAGAAGGTGGCGCGCCTATTCCACTAGTGACCTCAGTCCACCCAGAGGTGTCGGATACTTTATTGGCGGCGCTGCAAAGAGCTTCCATTGTTGAAGAGCACCGTACCCTTATGGGTGCGGTGATTGAGAAGGTCCAGTCCACCAAAAGCGGGCTGACCGAAGCCTGCACCAGCCTTCTAACCCGCTTTGAGGTAAGTAATGAAGTTAAAAGAATGTCACAATATAGATAGTAGCCCCTGATACAATGTTCGGTGCTCAAAAAGAAAGCCAGACAGAGGATCGAATATATTTCGCAAGAGACTAATTAGAAAATACCTATTTGAATGATCAGGCGTCGTTATTAACTGCAACCTCTCATACTGCGGAGGTCTCTGGACTGAAGCGGAGTCTCGAGCGGGCCGAAAAGGAGCTCGGCCAAGTGAAAAAGCAATTGGAAGATAACTAAGGTATGGGATAACTTTGTTTGTATTTAAATACAAGTGAATAGTTATTTTAACTGAAAAATGTCATGATATGTAATAGGAGCGGCGACCAAAGTCAAGGCTCTTAAGAAGGCGGTAGCCGAGGCCAAGAAGAAGAAGGCCAAGGAGCAGGCCACTCGTGAAAACGACGAGACCCGGGTCATTGAAGTTCAACAAGAGCTCCAAGAAGCCATAAAGAAGTGCGAGATCTTGGAGCAAAGTATAACGGATAAAGAGTCCAAACTCACCAAGGCTCATCAATCCGCACACGATGCCCGACTGAAGCCCAAGGCGCCTTCTAGGAAATCCAGGAGGCCAGAAAGATCACACCGGGTAAGGCATTTATTATGCAGAGCAAATATGCGAAGGAAAGATTTCGTTTACTGACCCGGATTCGGAGTTCTCCAGGGGTGTTTGCAGATCTGCCGCGTAGCGTGTCTGACGCCGCACAATTCTACCGAGCCAAAGGAGGTGTTTAGCGCGGCGAACCAGGCAATCAGACTATAAGGCTTTATCACGCTCACTTAGCCATAGGAGTTTGACAAAAGAAAGGTAGGCGCAACCCCTAGTGTTCAGAAGACCGAGCTTGGGGTATTGTAAAACACCTGATTGGATAAAAACCGATCCGTCGCAAGATGCATCAGTTATCGCATAATGCGGAAGAAGTCGCTAAATATTTTGTGACCTCTCGAATAGCTGACCAGCTCTTGCCGCATCATGACAGTCAGTTTTCGGCTTTCTCTACTGAGGTGCTCATCCAGAAGAACCGGGACACAATCGCAGTAGTTCTCCCTTTACTACCCTAGACAATATAGCGGAACATAAGGTAGCAAGCATAGGAGCCGGGCAACCCAACTGTTGAACAAAGACATGATTCAGAGCCAATGCATATAATGCTATAAGTTCGGGGTTCCGAACTGTACTATAAAAGTGTTCGGACTTTCTTGTCGTGTTATGGGGTACAATGAAGCCCCTGGTGAATTAAGGCGTACCAGAATGTACGGGTGCAATAGATAATAAATAAATAGAAAATGAAAAAATTAAGTAATAAGCTGACGCTGCAAATTATTTTTCGTTGTAATTCGATTAATACGTCAAGGCATATGTGTACAAGTAGTGCAATAAGAAAATAAGGCTATTTAACATGCCACGACCAAGAGCGAGCTGCGTGCGGGTATTTGAAACAAGTATGATGATCATTAGCAAAGACCACTTGGGTATTCCCTTGTACGTCCAAGCCCCTATCTTTCTTGGTGTATCCGTCCCACGATGGGTCCAGTGCTCCAGTTTATCAAAAAAAGCCTCAAGAGGAGAAAAAACCTGAAAGAAAAGAGAAAAAGTGAAGGTATGCGGATCCGGGAGCGGTTGAGCCGTATTGTGGACCGCGGTCTAGCGGTGCCTCCGCCCGTGCCCATGGTATTTTAAGTGCGTAGTTTTGTACGCGTAGTGCCAATTTCACCACTAGATTGGGGCTAGGACGAAGTTCGGGTTGCTAGCTGAGCTCTGGACAAGCCGGACGGTCCTGCTGCAGAGTAGGTCTGACTCGCTTGACGGTGTTCAGGGGCTTGATACGTCTCCAACGTATCTATAGTTTTTGATTGTTCCATGCTATTATATTACCTGTTTTGGATGTCTATGGGCTTTATTTTACACATTTATATCATTTTTGGGACTAACCTACTAACCGGAGGCCCAGCCCATACTGCTGTTTTTTTACCTATTTCGGTATTTCAAAGAAAAGGAATATCAAACGGAGTCCAAGCGGAATGAAACCTTCGGAAGCGTGATTTTTGGAACGAACGTGATCCGGAGAACTTGGAGTGCAAGCCAAGAAGCAGCCGAGGCGGCCACGAGATAGGAGGGCACGCCCACCCCTCCTGGGCGTGCCCCCCTATCTCGTGGACCCCTCGGGCGGCCACCGACGTACTTCTTCCTCCTATATAAGCCTACATACCCCAAAAACATCCAGGGAGCCACCGAAGAAATATTTTCGCCACCGTAACCTTCTGTATCCGCGAGATTCCATCTTGGAGCCGTCGCCGGCGTTCTGCCAGAGGGGGAATCCACCACGGAGCGCTTCTTAATCAACACCATAGCCCCTCCAATGAGTTGTGAGTAGTTTACCATAGACCTTCGGGTCCATATTTATTAGTTAGATGGCTTCTTCTCTCTTTTTTGATCTCAATACAATGTTCTCCCCTTCTCTTGTGGAGATCTATTCGATGTAATCTCTTTTTGTGGTGTGTTTGTCGAGATCCGATGAATTGTGGGTTTATGATCAAGTTTATCTATGAATAATAATTGAATGTTCTCTGAATTCTTTTATGTATGATTGAGGCATCTTTGCAAGTCTCTTCGAATTATCGGTTTGGCTTGGCCTTCTAGATTGATCTTTCTTCCCATGGGAGAAGTGCTTAGCTTTGGGTTCAATCTTGCGGTGTTCTTACCCAGTGACAGAAAGGGTTGCAAGACATGTATTGTATTGTTCCCATCGAGGATAAAAATATGGGGTTTATATCATATTGCTTGAGTTTACCCCTCTACATCATGTCATCTTTCTTAATGCGTTACTCTGTTCTTATGAACTTAATACTCTAGATGCATGCTGGATAGCGGTCGATGTGTGGAGTAATAGTAGTAGATGCAGGCAGGAGTCGGTCTACTTGTCATGGACGTGATGCCTATATACATGATCATGCCTAGATAATCTCATAATTATTCACTTTTCTATCAATTGCTCGACAGTAATTTGTTCACCCACCATAATACTTATGCTATCTTGAGAGAAGCCTCTAGTGAAACCTATGGCCTCGGGTCTATTCTTTATCATATAAGCTTTCAATCTACTTTTATTTGCATCTTTATTTTCTGCATCTATATCACAAAATACCAAAAATATATTTATCTTATCATATTATATCTATCAGATCTCACTTTCGCAAGTGGCCGTGAAGGGATTGACAACCCCTTTATCGTGTTGGTTGCGAGTTCTTTTTTTGTTTGTGTAGGTTCGTGGGACTTGTGAGGAGCCTCCTACTAGATTGATACCTTGGTTCTCAAAATCTGAGGGAAATACTTACACTACTGTGTTGCATCACCCTTTCCTCTTCAAGGAAAACCAATGCAAGCTCAAGATGTAGCAAGAAGGATTTCTGGCGCCATTGCCGGGGAGGTCTTCGCTCAAGTCAAGACATACCAAGTACCCATCACAAACTCATCTCAATCAGATTTACATTTTTTGCCATTTGCCTCTCGTTTACCTCTCCCCCACTTCACCCTTGTCGTTTTATTTTCCATCTCTTTCCCAATCTCCTCTCTTTTCCGCTTGCCTTCTTCCGTTTGCTTGTGTTCCTGTTGACATTATGGCTTTGCCTAAGAGTACCGACCTCCTTCTTAGGAGGTTCGAAGAGATTGAATCAAATATTAGAAGCTTTATGAATTTGCAATTTGAGCATAATAATTTCTTCAGAAAAGAATTTAAAGAACAAAAAGATTTTTTGGGACTTATGAATAAGGAGCTTGATGATATGAATAAAGAATTCTATGGTGTGAACTCTCAAATTACCCGGCTTGAAAGGGCTATAGCCCAAATTTGTGATAAGCTAGCCACCTTACTCAATAAGATGGCTGCCAAACCAGAAAAGTTCCATGAAAATAATGATGAAGATCTTAAAGTCATTGATGTGTCCCCTATTAGATCCTTGTTTTGCAATATGAATCTTGATAATAATGGGACTGAAAGTGAATCAACTTTTGTTAAAAAACGTTCCGATAATTTGGAGTTTTTAGATCTTGATGCTAAATTTGGTAGAAGTGCAATTGGAGAGGTCAAAACTTTAAATAGTATTGAACCCACTATCTCGGATTTCAAGGAATTTGATTATGATAATTGTTCTTTAGAAAGTTGTATTTCCTTGTTGCAATCCGTTGTTAATTATCCTCATGCTTATAGTCAAAATAAAGCCTTTACCAAACATATTGTTGATGCTTTGATGCAATCTTTTGATGAAAAACTTAATTTGGAAGTTTCTATACCTAGAAAACTCAATGATGAGTGGGAACCTACTATAAAGATTAAAATTAAAGATTATGAGTGTTTTGCTTTGTGTGATTTGGGTGCTAGTGTTTCCACGATTCCGAAAACTTTATGTGATATACTAGGTTTCCAAGATCTTGATGATTGCTCTTTAAATTTGCACCTTGCGGAGTCCACCATTAAAAAGCCAATGGGAAGAATCAATGATGTTCTAATTGTTGCAAATAGAAATTTGGTGCCCGTTGATTTTATCGTTCTTGATATAGATTGCAATCTTTGTTGCCCTATTATTCTTGGTAGACCTTTTCTTAGAACGATTGGTGCGATTATTGATATGAAGGAACAGAATATTATATTCGAAATTCCATTAAAGAAAGGCATGGAGCACTTTCCAAGAAAGAAAGTCAAATTACCCTATGAATCCATTATGCGAGCTACCTATGAATCAAGTGCCAAAGATGGCACTACTTAGATCTATCCTTGCTTTTATGCCTAGCTAGGGGCGTTAAACGATAGCGCTAGTTGGGAGACAACCCAATTTTCTTTGTGTTTCTTGTTTTTGTTCCTGTTTATTAATAAATGTTGCATCTACTTTCTGTTTAGATGTGTTTTCATGTTTTATTTAGTGTTTGTGCAAAGTAGAACCTATAGGATAACCTATGATATGAGTTGATTTGATTCTGCTGAAAAACAGAAACTTTGCGCTCACGAGAAAAAATGCAATAAACTTTGAGTTGATTTGATTTTGCATTGATTCTTTTTGCTTCTGATCAATAGCAAAAAAAATTAGGACGTCCTATTTTGGTAGGATTTTTGAGGTTCCAGAAGTTTGCGTTAGTTACAGATTGCTACAGACTGTTCTGTTTTTGACAGATTCTGTCTTTCGTGTGTTATTTGCTTATTTTGATGCATCTATGGCTAGTATGTAAGGGTATGAACCATAGAGAACTTGGAATACAGTAGGTTTAACACAAATATAAATAAAGAATGAGTTCATTACAGTACCTTATGTGGTGGTTTTGTTTTCTTTCACTAATGGAGCTTATGAGATTTCCTATTGAGTTTTGTGTTGTGAAGTTTTCATGTTTTGGGTAAAGATTTGATGGACTATGGAATAAAGGGTGGCAAAAGCCTAAGCATGGGGATTCCCAAGGCACCCCAAGATATTCAAGAATAGCCAAAAGCCTAAGCTTGGGGATGCCCCCGGAAGGCATCCCCTCTTTCTACTTCGTTCATTGGTAACTTTACTTGGAGCTATATTTTTATTCGCCACATGATATGTGTTTTGCTTGGAGCGTCGTGTATTATATTAGTATTTTCTTGTTAGTCTACCACAATCATCCTTGCTGTACACACCTTTGGGAGAAGCCTACTTGATTGAAATTTTATTAGAATATGCTATGTGCTTCACTTATATCTTTTGAGCTAGATAGTTTTTGCTCTAGTACTTCACTTATATCTTTTAGAGCACGGCGGTGGATTAATTTTGAAGAAATTGTTGATCTCTCATGCTTCACTAGTATTATTTTGAGAGTATTTTAGAACAGCATGGTATTTGCTATAGTTATGAATTTGGTCCTAGAATGATGAGCATCCAAGTTGGGTATAATAAAAACTATCATAGAAAGTGCATTAAACACTAGGATCAATTTGATGCTTGATAATTGTTTTGAGATATAAAGGTAGTAATGCTAGAGTCATTCTAGTGGATAATTATGAAATTGAGAAATACTTGTGTTGAAGTTGGCAAGTCCCATAGCATGCACGTATGGTAAAAGTTGTGTGACAAATTTGTTGCATGAGGTGCTCTTTTGATTGTCTTCCTTATGAGTGGCAGTCAAGGACGAGCGATGGTCTTTTCCTACCAATCTATCCCTCTAGGGGAATGCGTAGTAGTACTTTGCTTCGAGGGCTAAGTAGACTTTTGCAATAAGTATATGAGTTCTTTATGACTAATGTGAGTCCATGGATATACGCACACTCATCCTTCCACTATGCTAGCCTCTGTTTTACCGCGCAATTTTTGCCGATATCATGAACCCATTATTTACCTACCTCAAAACAGCCACCATACCTACCTATTATGGCATTTCCATAGCCATTCCAAGATATATTGCCATGCAACTTTCCACCGTTCCATTTATTATGACACGTTACTACATTGTCATATTGATCTTTGCATGATCATGTAGTTGACATCGTATTTGTGGCAAAGCCACCTTCATAATTTTCATACATGTCACCCTTGATTCATTGCATATCCCGGTACACCGCCGGAGGCATTCATATAGAGTCATATCTTGTTCTAGCTTTGAGTTATAATTCTTGAGTTGTAAATCAATAAAAGTGTGATGATCTTCACTATTAGAGCATTGTTCCAGTGAGGAAAGGATGATGAAGACTATATTTCCCCACAAGTCGGGATGAGACTTCGGACTTTATGAAAATAAAAGAGGCCAAAGAAGCCCGCCAAAAAGAAAAAAAAGAAAAAGAAAAAAAGAAAAAAAAGAAAAAGAAAAAAAGAAAATGAGAGAAAAAGAGAGAAGGGGCAATTGCTACTATCTCTTTTCCACACTTGTGCTTCAAAATAGCACCATGATCTTCATGATAGAGAGTCTCCTATGTTGTCACTTTCATATACTAGTGGGAATTTTTCATATAGAACTTGTCTTGTATATTTCAATGATGGGCTTCCTCAAAACGCCATAGGTCTTCGTGAGCAAGCAAGTTGGATGCACACCCACTTAGTTTGTTTTGTTGAGCTTTCATACATTTGTAGCTCTAGTGCATCTGTTGCATGGCAATCCCTACTCACTCACATTGATATCTATTAATGGGCATCTCCATAGCCCGTTGATACGCCTAGTTGATGTGGGACTATCTTCTCCCTTTTTGTCCTTACAATCACCACCATAGACCACCATAGTGCTATGTCCATGGCTTGCGCTCATGTATTGAGTAAGAAATCCCACCACAGTCTAATGACAGATTTAGGTCATATTCATCGTGGCGGCAGGGCGCGGCTGTCATGGGCTCGAATCCGTCGAAGATCAAGTCTCCATGGATGTCGGTAGTGTAGTTCAAGCTTCCAAACCTGACCTGATGGCTAGGGGCGTAGCTGTCGATCTGCTCCAGATGGCCAAGCGAGTTGGCCCACGTGCGAAGCCGCCGAATACAAATATCTGTCCGGCGAGAAAAACTTCAGCCTGGACTGCGTTGTTGTAGATGATTGAAGGAAACATCAAGCCTTACGGTGACGACACAGTGGAACTCTCAGTGAAAGCACCAATGTCGGTGTCAAAACAGGCAGATCTCGGGTAGGGGGTCCCGAACTGTGCATCTAAGGCTAATGGTAACAGGAGGTGGGGGACACAATGTTTACCCAGGTTCGGGCCCTCTCGATGGAGGTAATACCCTACTTCCTGCTTGATTGATCTTGATGATCTGAGTATTACAAGAGTTGATCTACCACGAGATCATAGAGGCTAAACCCTAGAAGCTAGCCTATTATTATGATTGTTCTCGTCCTACGGACTAAACACTCCGGTTTATATAGACACCGGAGGGGGCTAGGGTTACACCGAGTCGGTTACAGAGAAAGGAATCTTCATATCCTAACCGCCAAGCTTGCCTTCCACGCAAAGGAGAGTCCCATCCGGACACGGGATGAATTCTTCTATCTTTTAACTTCATAGCCCAACAGTCCGGCATATGCATATAGTCCGGCTGTCCGAAGACTCCTTAATCCGGGAGTCCCTCAGCCCCCCCATGGGCTGGTCTGAATTGGACTAGGAGGGGGCGGCACCCCCCTCCTTCCTTCTCCCCTCTTCCTCCTTCCCTCCTTCTCCTACTAGGAATAGGAAAGAGGAGGGAAATCCTACTTGGACTTGGGAGTCCTAGTAGGATTCCCCACACCTGGCGTGCCCCCCTTGGGCTGGCCACCTCTTCCCTCCCCTCCTTTATATACATGGCCAGGGGGCACCCCATAGACACACAAGTTGGTTGTTTAGCCGTGTGCGGTGCCCCCTCCACAGATTTCCACCTCGGTCATATCGTTGTAGTGCTTAGGGGAAGCCCTGTGTAGGTAACTTCATCATCATCGTCATCCCATCGTCATGCTGACGAAACTCTCCCTCAACCTCAGATGGATCTAGAGTTTGTGGGACGTCACCGAGCTGAACGTGTGCAGATCGCGGAGGTGCCGTACCTTCGATGCTAGGATTAGTCGGATCGTGAAGACGTACGAGTACATCAACCGCGTTGTCATAACGCTTCCGCTTTCGGTCTACGAGGGTACATAGACAACACTCTCCCCTGTTGTTGCTATGCATCACCTAGATAGATCATGCGTGATCATAGGAATTTTTTTGAAATTACCGCGTTCCCCAACAGTGGTATCAAAGCCAGGTTTATGCGTAGATGTATTATGCACAAGTAGAACACAAAGAGTTGTGGGCGATAATAGTCATACTGCTTACCAACATGTCATACTTTGATTCGGCGGTATTGTTGGATGAAGTGGCCCAGACCAACATTACATGACCGGGTTCATGAGACTGGTTCTACCGACGTGCTTCGCACACAGGTGGCTAGTGGGTGTCTGTTTCTCCAACTTTAGTTGAATTGAGTTTGACTACGCCCGGTCCTTGTTGAATGTTAAAACAACACACTTGACGAAAAATCGTTGTGGTTCTGATGCGTAGGTAAGAATGGTTCTTGCTGGAAGCCTGTAGTAGCCACGTAAAACTTGCAACAACAAAGTACAGGACGTCTAACTTGTTTTTGCAGGGCAGGTTGTGATGTGATATGGTCAAGACATGATGTGTTGTATGAGATGATCATGTTTTGTTAAAGTTATTGGCAACTTGCAGGAGCCTTATGGTTGTCTCTTTATTGCATAAGATGCAAGCGCCATATAATTGCTTTACTTTATCGCTATGCGATAGCAATAGTTGCAAAAGCAATAGTTTGTGAGACGACCGTGTGATGACACATTGATAAAGATAAAGATGATGGAGATCATGGTGTCATGCTGGTGATGATGGAGATCATGATGGTACTTTGGAGATGGAGATCAAAGGCACAAGATGATGATGGCCATATCTTGTCACATATTTTGATTGCATGTGATGTTTATCTTTTATATTCTTATATTGCTTAGTTCAGTGGTAGCATTATAAGATGATCCCTTACTAAAATTTCAAGGTATATGTGTTCTCCCTGAGTATGCACCGTTGCGACAGTTCTTTGTGCTGAGACACCATGTGATCATCGGGTGTGATAAGCTCTACGTTCACATACAACGGGTGCAAGCCAGTTTTGCACACGCAGAATACCCGGGTTAAACTTGACGATCCTAGCATATGCATATATGGCCTCGAAACACTGGAGACCGAAAGGTCGAGCATGAATCATATAGTAGATATGATCAACATAGAGATGTTCACCATTGAAAACTACTCCATCTCAAGTGATGATCGGACATGGTTTAGTTGATATGGATCACGTGATCATTTAGATGACTAGAAGGGATGCCTATCTAAGTGGGAGTTCTTAAGTAATATGATTAATTGAACTTTAATTTATCGAACTTAGTCCTGATAGTATTTTGCAAATTATGTTGTAGATCAATAGCTCGCATTGTAGCTTCCCTATGTTTTTATATGTTCCTAGAGAAAACTAAGTTGAAAGATGATAGTAGCAATGATGCGGACTGGGTCCATAATCTGAGGTTTATCCTCATTGCTGCGCAGAAGAATTATTTCCTTGATGCATCGCTAGGTGACAGACCTATTGTCGGAGCAGATGCAGACATTATGAACATTTGGCTAGCTCAATATGATGACTACTTGATAGCTTAGTGCACCATACTTTACGGCTTAGTACCGGGACTTCAAAAACGTTTTTGAACACTACGGAGCATATGCGATGTTCCAAGAGCTGAAATTGGTATTTTAGACTTATGCCCGTGCCAAGAGGTATGAGACCTTAGGCAAATACTTCGCCTATAAGATGGAGGAGAATTGCTCAGCTAGTGAGCATGTACTCAGATTATCTGGGTACTAGAATCAGTTGAATCAAGTGGGAGTTAATCTTCGAGATAAGATAGTGATTGACAGAGTTCTTTATTCACCATCACCTCTTTAGTCACCATCACCAAGTTACTAGAACTTCGTGATGAACTATAGTATGCAAGGGATGACGAAAATGATTCTCGAGCTCTTCGTGATGCTGAAATCGACGAAGGTAGAAATCAAGAAAAAGTATCAAGTGTTGACTGAAAAGACCACTAGTTTCAAGAAAAGGGCAAAGGGAAAGAAAGGAACTTCAAATAGAATGACAAGCAAGTTGTCACTCCCGTGAAGAAGCCCAAAGCTAGACCTAAGCCTGAAACTGAGTGCTTCTACTACAAAGGAAATGGTCACTAGAAGCGGAACTGCCCCAAATATTTTGCGGATAAGAAGGATGGCAAAGTGAACAAACGTATATTTGATATACATATTATTGATGTGTACCTTACTAGTGCTCATAGTAATTCCCAGGTATTTGATACTTGTTCGGTTGCTAAGATTAGTAACTTGAAATAGGAGTTGCAGAATAAATAGAGACTAGTTAAGGATGAAGTGACGATGTATATTGGAAGTGGTTCCAAGAATGATATGATCATCATCGCACACTCTCTATACTTTCGGCATTAGTGTTGAACCTAAATTAATGTTATTTGGTGTTTGCGTTGAGCATGAATATGATTAGATCATGTTTGTTGCAATACGGTTATTCATTTAAGACAGAGAATAATTGTTATTCAGTTTACATGAATAAAACCTTCTATGGTCATACACCCAATGTTGATGGTTTATTGAATCTCGATCATGGTAATACACATATTCATAATATTGATGCCAAAAGATGCAAAGTTGATAATGATAGTGCAACTTATTTGTGGCACTGCCGTTTGGGTCATATCGGTGTAAAGCACATGAAGAAACTCCATAAAGATGGACTTTTGGAATCACTTGATTATGAATCATTTGATACTTGCGAACCGTGCCTTATGGTCAAGATGACTAAAACTTCGTTCTCCGGAACAATGGAACGAGATAGTGACTTATTGGAAATAATACATATCGATGTATGTGATCCAATGAGTGTTGATGCTCGTGGCGGGTATCATTATTTTCTGACCTTCACAAATGATTTGAGCAGATATGGGTATATCTACTTAATGAAACACAAGTCTGAAACATCTAAAAAGTTCAAAGAATTTCAGAGTGAAGTGGAGAATCATCATAACAAGAAAATAAAGTTTCTACAATCTGACCATGGAGGAGAATATTTGAGTTACGTGTTTGGCCTTCATTTAAAACAATGTGGAATAGTTTCACAGCTCACGCCACCTGGAACACCACAACGTAATGGTGTGTCTGAACATCGTAACCGCACTTTATTGGATATGGTGTGATCTATGATGTCTCTTACGGATTTACCACTATTGTTTTGGGGTTATGCATTAGAGACAGATGTATTCACGTTAAACAGGGCACCATTAAAATCCATTGAGACGATGCCTTATGAACTGTGGTTTGGCAAGAAACCAAAGTTGTCATTTCTAGAGTTTGGGGCTGTGATGCTTATGTGAAAAAGCTTTAACCTGATAAGCTCGAACCCAAATTGGAGAAGTGCATCTTCATAGGATACCCAAAGGAAACTGTTGGGTACACCTTCTATACAGATCCGAAGGCAAGATATTCGTTGCTAAGAATGGATCCTTTCTAGAGAAGGAGTATCTCTTGAAAGAAGTGAGTGGGAGGAAAGTAGAACTTGATGAGGTAATTGTACCTTCTCCCGAATTGGAAAGTAGTTCATCACAGAAATTAGTTCCAATGATTCCTACACCAATTAGTGAGGAAGCTAATGATGATGGTCATGCAACTTCAGATCAATTTACTACCGAACCTCATAGGTCAACCAGAGTATGATCCACACCAAAGTGGTACGGTAATCCTATTCTTGAAGTCATGTTACTAGACCATGATGAACCTATGAACTATGAGGAAGCGATGATGAGCCCAGATTCCGCGAAATGGATTAAGGCCTTGAAATCTGAGATGGGATCCATGTATGAGGACAAAGTGTGGACTTTGGTGGATTTGCCCAATGATCAGCAAGCCATTAAGAATAAATGGATCTTCAAGAGGAAGACATGCACTGATAGTAGAGTTACTTACTGCAAAGCTTGACTTGTCACAAAAGGTTTTCGACAAGTTCAAGGTGTTGACTACAATGAGATTTTCTCAACTATAGCCAAGCTTGAATCCGTCTGAATCATGTTAGCCATTGCCATATTTTATGAAATTTGACAGATGGATGTCAAAACTGCAATCCTGGATGGGTTTCTGGAAGAAGAGTTGTATATGATGCAACCAGAAGGTTTTGTCGATCAAAAGGGTGCTAACAAAGTGTGCAAGCTCCATCGATCCATTTATGGACTGGTGCAAGCCTCTCGGGGTTGGAATGAACGCTTTGATAGTGTGATCAAAGCATATGGTTTTATATAGACTTTTGGAGAAGCCTGTATTTACAAGAAAGTGAGTGGGAGCTCTGTAGCATTTCTAATATTATATGTGGATGACATATTGTTGATTGGAAATGATATAGAATTTCTGGATAGCATAAAGGGATACTTGAATAAGAGTTTTTCAATGAAAGGCCTCGGTGAAGCTGCTTACATATTGGGCATCAAGATCTATAGAGATACTTCAAGATGCTTGATAAGATTTTTCAATGAGTAAATACCTTGACAATTTTTTTGAAAGAATTCAAAATGGATCTGTCAAAGACGGAGTTCTTGTCTGTATTACAAGGTGTAAAGTTGAGTAAGACTCAAAGCCCGACCACGGCAGAAGATAGAAAGAGAATGAAAGTCATTCCCTATGCCACAGTCATAGGTTCTATAAAGTATGATCTGTTGTGTACCAGATCTATTGTGTACCTTGCCATGAGTTTGGCAAGGGGGTACAATAGTGATCTAAGAGTAGATCACTGGACAGTGGTCAAATTATCCTTAGTGAGGACTAAGGAAATGTTTCTCGGTGATGGGGGTGATAAAGAGTTCGTCGTAAAGAGTTACGTTGATGCAAGCTTTTACACCTATCCAGATGACTCTAAGTCTCAATTTGGATACATATTGAAAGTGGGAGCAATTAGCTAGAGTAGCTCTGTGCAGAGCATTGTAGACATAGAATATTTGCAAAATACATACGGCTCTGAATGTGACAAACGCGTTGACTAAACTTTTCTCATGAGCAAAACATGATCACACCTTAGTACTCTTTGGGTGTTAATCACATAGCGATGTGAACTAGATTACTGACTCTAGTAAACCTTTTGGGTGTTGGTCACATGGCGATGTGAACTATGGGTGTTAATCACATACAGATGTGAACTATTGGTGTTAAATCACATGGCGATGTGAACTAGATTATTGACTCTAGTGCAAGTGGGAGACTGAAGGAAATATGCCCTAGAGGCAATAATAAAGTTATTATTTATTACCTTATTTCATGATAAATGTTTATTACTCATGCTAGAAGTGTATTAACCAGAAACTTAGTACATGTGTGAATACAAAGACAAAACATAGTGTCCCTAGTATTCCTCTACTTGACTATCTCGGTAATGAAAGATGGTTATGTTTCCTAACCATAGACATGTGTTGTCATTTGATGAACGGGATCACATCATTAGGAGAATGATGTGATGGACATGACCCATCAGTTAGCTTAGCATTATGTCGTTACAGTTTCATTGATACTCCTCTCTTCATGACTTATACATGTTCCTCGGACTATGAGATTATGCAACTCCCGAATATCGGAGGAACACTTTGTGTGCTACCAAATGTCACAACATAAATGGGTGATAATAAATGTGCTCTATAGGTGTCTCCAAAGGTGTTTGTTGGGTTGGCATAGATCGAGATTAGGATTTGTCACGCCGTGTTTCGGAGAGGTATCTCTGGGCCCTCTCGGTAATACTCATCACTATAAGCCTTGCAAGCATTGTGACTAATGAGTTAGTTGCGGGATGAAGTATTACGGAACGAGTAAAGAGACTTGCCGGTAACGATATTGAACTAGGTATGATGATACCGACGATCGAATCTCGGGCAAGTAATATACCAGTGACAAAGGGAACAACATGTTATGCGGTTTGACTGATAAAGATCTTCGTAGAATATGTAGGAGACAATATGAGCATCCAGGTTCCGCTATTGGTTATTGACCGGAGATGTGTCTTGGTCATGTCTACATAGTTCTCGAACCCGTACGATCTGCACACTTAACGTTCGATGACAATTTGTATATGAGTTATGTGATTTGATGACCGAAGGTTGTTAGGAGTCCCGGATGAGATCACGGACGTGACGAGGAGTCTTTAAATGGTTGAGACGTAAAGATCGATATATTGGAAGGCTATATTTGGGCATCGGAAAGGTTTCGAGTGATTCGGGTATTTTTCGGAGTACCGGAGAGTTACGGGAATTCGCCGGGGGAAGTAATGGGCCTTAATGGGCCATACGGGAAAGGAGAGAAGGACCTCAAGAGGTGGCCGCGCCCCCCCCCATGGGCTGGTCTAAATTGGACTATGAGGGGGCGGCGCCCGCCTCCTTCCTTCTCCCCTCTTCCTCCTTCCCTCCTTCTCCTACTAGGAATAGGAAAGAGGAGGGGAATCCTACTTGGACTGGGGAGTCCTAGTAGGATTCCCCACACCTGGCGCTCCCCCCTTGGGCCGGCCACCTCTTCCCTCCCCTCCTTTATATATGTGGCCAGGGGGCACCCCATAGGCACACAAGTTGATTGTTTAGCCGTGTGCGGTGCCCCCCTCCACAGATTTCCACCTCGGTCATATCATTGTAGCGCTTAGGTGAAGCCCTGCATCGGTAACTTCATCATCGCCGTCATCACGCCGTCATGCTGGCGAAACTCTCCCTCGACCTCAGCTAGATTTAGAGTTCGTGGGACGTCACCGAGCTGAATGTGTGCAGATCGCAGAGGTGCCGTACCTTCGGTGCTAGGATCGGTCGGATCATGAAGACGTACGACTACATCAACCGTGTTGTCATAACACTTCCGCTTTCAGTCTACGAGGGTACATAGACAACACTCTCCCCTCTCGTTGCTATGCATCACCTAGATAGATCTTGCGTGATCATAGGAATTTTTTTGAAATTACTGCGTTCCCCAATAGCTGGGCTACTCGTCTGACAAATACTCCAAACTTATTATTGGATCCAGACGCATTCAGGTACAACAGCCGCCTTCTACCCCTCCTTATACAAATTAACATTCAGGTACAAAAGCCTGACCACGAAACTGCGCACAGTGAAGGCCTTGGCACTAGAATCTATCGGCCCCAACCTGGAGCAAGTTGTCACTTTCCTGAGATGATTTCCATGCCTGGAGAAGCTATATATCGAGGTGATGTTCCTTTCCTGTTAAATGTTAACCATAAGGGAGTTCAATTTGTGACGCCTTTTTCCAAGTTTACAATGACAATGTACTACGATTTCTGAAGGATTCTTTTGGAGGATTTCAGTACATACATGTCTCCTTTTTCCAAGTTTACAACGACAATGCTTGATCCATATGGTTACAATCCATATGCATTTCTCCTTTGGATTCATCTGTACTAGTTTTCTTAGGGAACTTTTCATCCACTCCAACATCTTGTGAAGATGGAAGATGGCATGTTAATGCCCATGTTAATCATGTCAGATTGAAGATGGCATGTTAGTGCATTTTACAAATCCTTCAAACCAAATACGCATGTAGTAGTGTCCAAAACTGCATCTAGGCACTAACACGTTTTCTTGTTTTGCAGATGAGATTAGGCCCAGTGGTGGATAATGTGATACAATATTACAATCACGTTGAATGCCTAGATCTGCATCTCTCAGAAATTACTTTGAACTCCTACCGAGGGACCTTACCGGAGATTATATTCGCCAGGTTCTTTGTTGTCAGAGCAAGGGTGCTGAAGGTAATGAGGTTTGCCCTACATTTATTTCAGAAAAATGAATGGTTTGTTGATCAGCGCCGGCGCCTGCGGCAGAATGGAATAGGCTCCAAAAATGCTGAATTTCATTTTGGAACTTTAGATGATAGTGTAATCAGAACTCATCGTGTCAACCCCATACATGACTTCTCAGTGGCTGGCCCCTTTGCAAAAGTTGTGAGATTTCAAAACCAGACTTAGAAGTGGTAATATTAGTTTGAACCTCTCTGATATACATGCTCAGCGGATCAGTGCGAGCGTTTGCAGCTGATGAGCTGAATTTCATTTCTAATATTAGTTTGAACCTTGTAATCTTCGAATTTCAGCCATATAACTCTGGAATTTGAACCTTGTAATATTTCAAGACTTTGTGGTACAATCGTTGAAATGGCATCGTATGAGACTCATATATTGGTAGCACTATTTTCAACTTAGTATGCAATGGTCTTAGATTTGATTTTATTAACCATTCTCGAATCTGTTTACCTTGTCAATCTCACAGCACACGATCTGTGTAGCTAACTTGACTGTGATCTTGGACATTATTGCACACAATTGGTTTCTTCCACCGTGTGCCCTGTAGAGCACAGAATTAATTATCGCACTCGAGTGTCCATCATCACCCTTCTATGTAACTTTGACATCATCACCCACGGGGAAACTTACGACCAAAGTCATTCCACACACTTCGTTTTACAAAGGTTTTTGCCAAAAAAACGCCCATGATTTGTCCCTCTTCTAGCCGACGTGTGGCAAACCAAGCCGGGTGGGAAGCTTGTGCGGTAAACTACGTAGTAGCGCGGGAACAGGCTCACCGACGATACATTTGGCGCCTATTCGAGCCCACGCATGGTAAAACTGCGGTGCGATGTTGTCAAGCATGCACTGGAATCCTCCGCTATGAACGTTATGACAAGACATGACGATTACAGGCCGGCCGGCCCCCATTTGTTACAACAACTGTTTAACCCTTGTGTCTCTTCAACCTTTCGATCGCGCCCCACCATTCCAAGAAGCACACCCACCACGACAAATTCTTAGAGAGTATCCTGCGCGGCTCCAATGGCGCTCCAAGCGGCTCTTAACGACGAGCAGCAGTTCACCATCCATGCCGTGGTGGACACCCACCGAAGGTTCGAGGAGCTCTCAGTGGTGTACACTGTTGGGGAACGTAGTAATTTCAAAAAAAATCCTACGATCACGCAAGATCTATCTATGTGATGCATAGCAACGAGAGGGGGAGTGTATCTTCATACCCTTGAAGATCGCTAAGCGGAAGCGTTTATCAACGCGGTTGATGTAGTCATACATCTTCATGATCCACCGCGATCAAGTACCGAACGTATGGCACCTCCACGTTCAGCACACGTTCAGCTCGATGATGTCCTCGCCTTCTTGATCCAGCAAGACGGGCAAAGTAGTAGATGAGTTCCGGCAACGCGACGGCGTGGTGACGGTGTTGGTGAAGAACAATCTCCGTAGGCCTTCGCCTAAGCACTACGGAAACTATGATGGAGGATAAACTAGAGGGGACGGGGTTGCCGGCACACTGCTTGGTGTTTCTTGATGTCTCTTTGGTGCTAGCCATGCCCCTCTATTTATATGTTGAGCCTTGGGGTCAAAACTTGGAGTAAAGCCTCCACAAAGTCGGTTTCACCCGAAAGGCAAGAGTCCTTCTCGGACTCCAGGGCTAGACGCCAGGGTTCCCGGCGTCTAGATCCAGACGCCAGGGACCCCGGCGTCTGGACCCAGACACTAGGGACCCTGGCGTCTGGCCCCTGGACTCCGCAAAACTTCTTTTTGTGCTTTCCAAAAACCTTGTGGTCTTTCCCTTTTGGCCCAAATAAAGTGTTCTCATACCCAAAATTTTTGGGAAACATCTGGAACCCCTTCCGGTGAATTCCGGAACCCTTCCGAAGACCAAAAACTATTATCCCATATATCAATCTTTATCTCCGGACCATTCCAGAGTTCCTCGTCATGTCCGTGATCATATCCGGGACTCCGAACAACATTCGGTCACCAACATACATAACTCATATAATACTATATCGTCAACGAACATTAAGCGTGCAGACCCTACGGGTTCGAGAACTATGTAGACATGACCGAGACACCTCTCTGGTCAATAACCAATAGCGGAACCTGGATGCCCATATTGGCTCCTACATATTCTACGAAGATCTTTATCGGTTGAACCGCATAACAACATACATTGTTCCGTTTGTCATCCGTATGTTACTTGCCCGAGATCCGATCGTCGGTATCTCAATACCTAGCTCAATCTCGTTACCGGCAAGTCTCTTTACTCGTTACATAATGCATCATCCTGCAACTAACTCATTAGTCACATTGCTTGCAAGGCTTATAGTGATGTGCATTACCGAGAGGGCCCAGAGATACCTCTCCGACAAGTGGAGTGACAAATCCTAATCTCGATCTATGTCAACTCAACAAGTACCATCGGAGACACCTGTAGAGCACCTTTATAATCACCCAGTTACATTGTGACGTTTGGTAGCACACAAAGTGTTCCTCCGGAAATCGGGAGTTACATAGTCTTGTAGTCGTAGGAACATGTATAAGTCATGAAGAAAGCAATAGCAGTAAACTAAAAGGATCAAGTGCTAAGCTAACCGAATGGGTCAAGTCAATCACATCATTCTCCCAATGATGTGATCCTATTTATCAAATGACAACTCATATAGGGTTAGGAAACCTTAACCATCTTTGATCAACGAGCTAGTCAAGTAGAGGCATACTAGTGACACTCTGTTTGTCTATGTATTCACACATGTATTATGTTTCCGGTCAATACAATTATAGCATCAATAATAAACATTTATCATGAATTAATGAAATAAATAATAACTTTATTATTGCCTCTAGGGCATATTTCCTTCAGTCTCCCACTTGCACTAGAGTTAATAATCTAGTTCACATCACCATGTGATTTAACACCAATATTCACATCTGTATGTGATTAATACCCATTGTTCACATTGTCATGTGATCAACACCAAAAGGGTTTACTAGAGTCAATAATCTAGTTCACATCGCTATGTGATTAACACCCAAAGTGTCGGGGATATACCCCGCGGTATGAACCGGCCGGAAATATGACCCGGCCGGGCTTGGCGGTTTACTTGATACCCGGTTGACACTTGGCGATTCATTGGCGACCAGCCCTAACCAGACGGTTTACATGCAACCTGCCTGAACATTATGACTCACTGGTAACCCGGCGGGCGGCGGACGGATGACATGGCCCAAGGCCTAGAAGGTCGGTTTATGTTAATGGTGGGCCGGTTTAAGAGGAAGGGCATGAGGAATATTTACCTTACAAGGAGTTGAGACCCGGACTTGTATCCGGTTTGTATTAGAAGGTAGACTAGTCCTAATCCTAATAGGACTCCACATGTAACCCGCCCCTCTAACTTATATAAGGAGGGGCAGGGCACCCCAAGAAGGGGGGAAAGAAACAATCTTTAAGGCTAGATACAACTAAAGGGGAGCCGGCTTATGCGGCGTCTCCCTGATGAGCATAATGAGACCTAGCCACACACAGCATGTAGGGCTATTACCGGATGATGTTTCCCGGGGCCCGAAGCTGTCTAAATCCTTGTATTGTGTGTCGCTTCTCTTGTCCCGATCAACCCCTCTCAAGCTACCGCATAGATATGTTGGCCTCGCGACTATGTCCTTACACTAGGACATTTGCCGTGACAATTTCATGATAGTTGGCGCCCACCGTGGGGCTTGCGCACGGTGGTGATGAGTTCTTGGAGGGATCTCCTCAGGGATGAAGGAATTTGCAATTTTCCAGATGAAGATTTTACAATCCATGAGAATGAAGTTGAAAAAGAATTAGGGTTACAGTCGATCCAACCTCGCCTGTCCTATGATTTATTTGATTGTTTTACAAGTCGCCAAAACGGTCAGACTTCTGAAGAAGACGCGTCAAATCTGAGTTGGCTGGCTACTTCAACGTTGACTCTGACTCGTCAGACTGCTTCCGTTGACCGGCGTCGCCTCTGAGCCGCCATGGCCAAAGCTCGCCCCGTGGCCATGTGTTGTCGAGTCACTATCACTGCCTCTACCTCTGCAGGTCTCCATCTCAATCCTCCGCGGCCAAGTCACCAGGCCACACCTGGGAGTCACTCTATAGTGCGGCTATCTCATGTCCCAAGGGGACCTGCTAAAAATCTCGATGTGAAGTAAAGACCGAATAAGACAAGCACTCCAATTAGTACCATCTCAACTAGTACTCCTCACGTACAAAGACTGAACCAAAAAACAAGACATCTTGGAGGAACAGTACGTCTGTATTCATGAAGCGGTAAAACCGGATCAGCATGCTACTTTGGTTGTTTCCCTGATGCTACTGCTAATCAAGACCGTATAGTAATTTCATCTGAGGACAGATGAGCTACACTAGAAAATTGGGCTGCATGCGCCCTGTCAGCTATGGATCAAGACGAGGACGCGGACTCTGCATCCTCGCCATTCCGACCCCTCCACCGTAGTGGTGCCTCACCGATGCGCCCCCGCTGACCGAGCGAGCCACCACCAAGTCACCTCCGACGAGCCACCCTCGGCCTTAGTTCCGCTGCGCCGCACCCTGGCCTGGAACCAGCCTCCGCCGGCTGCTGCCGCGGGTCTTGCGCTTGCACGCCCGTCGCCTGAGCCGCCAGCCAGCGGGATCCTAGCTCCTCACCATGGCATCTCTCACCCTCGAGCCGCCTCATGTTTGTGGCCATAGCCAGATGGCCGCCGAAGCCGCCGTAGTGGCCCTCTGCACACCCTCTTCACTGTCACAGACTTCAAGCGGCCCTTTGCTCGGCCTCCGCTGCTGCTGAGCCGCCTCACGCGGACCTCACTCCTGCGGCCCTGAGCCACAATCAATGTGCCCCGATGCTAAGTTGCTGCCTCTGCCGGTCCTTACTGCAAGCTTGCCCTCACGGCCATCATAGAACCGCCGCGCCACGCGGCGAGAGCCGCCTGTGCTATTGCCATAAGTCATCTCGACCGCACAACCACCTGCATCGACTTGATCTGACACTTAGCTGGCGCACGCCTGACCCGCCGAGCCTCTTCACTCTACAACGGTTCAGCCCGTTCCCTCCTTCTGTAGCAGCGTTGGTTTCGGCCGCCCTTGCGCAACCCCGAGCGGGCCACGCCTCCACTCCCACAGCCTCGGCCGCGCCGGTTCTGCCTGTCCCGCAACCAGTGCTGCTGCACGTCGGTGTTGCCCTGAGAGTCGGCCCCCGTTCCACAATAGTTTGTGATATAATCATTGGATTGATGGTAGTCTTCAGATACTATATGAATCATAGCTGCTCCACTTGCGAGCTTTCTCCACCGATGAACCGATCGGGCATCTCTGCCGCTGTCACACGATGAACCGCCACCTGCCCCCGGGACGACTCGCATTCCATTTCAAGATGTTCAAATCGCCGCCTCCGCCGTCTCAAACGCGCTGCCGTTGCAGCTTCTGAGTCGCCACCATGGTGATGCATCCATTTCGCTGTTGTGTTGAGCCACCAGGGCCGCCTGGGCCGTCTCTGCCATGTTGAGCCGCCGGCGCCCCTGTTGAGCCACCACTACTCTGCCTCTGTCATAACCCGGAGCCTCAGAGTTGTACCACAGCTGAATCACTGCATCGGGTTACCTTTGTCGTCACACCCCCCATTGAGATGTTTGGAGAAACCACCTCTATTGTGGTCGGCCATGCCGGGGGCTTCCTCGACCCACCTTGTTCGGGCATGGATAAGCCAGAGTTTGGATAAGCCGCCTTCTTTAGAGCTGCTCTATTGACCGGCATGGCGCTGAGTCGCCTCCGCCGGCTGCATTTGCTTCAAGCCGCCGTCCGTAAGCCACCTCCGCCGGCTATATTAAAAAGTTATTACATGTTAAAACATGTCAGGTGAATTTCATCTAATTATATTTCCTTAACACATTGTTTTTTATCAAAGAACAATTACTCTGGTCTGTGATATATTTTCGCAGGATTGTTATTCATTGCAAAGGTGTTGCGAAGGAGCATGCGCCAACATTATTTTTGCATTAGCACTC
The DNA here is from genome assembly GCF_002162155.2 of Triticum dicoccoides. NCBI lineage: Eukaryota > Viridiplantae > Streptophyta > Magnoliopsida > Poales > Poaceae > Triticum > Triticum dicoccoides. Next base: position 467,899,198 of record NC_041385.1, on the reverse strand, counting down.
GTCCATGTCATGCTGCTCGACGGATACATGTGCAAGTCGCCGCCCTCGCTACATCAACACAACACGGCTGACTCACCCATGTGCACGGCTTATCGTGCCTACGATTATCTTGCCCGTCCGCGCTGGCTCAGAATGCCCCGGCCGGCTCACCCGTGATTGATTTCAGTTTCACAGTGATCATCAACTCTGCAGTGGATAACTGCTGGCCTGACATATCAGCTGAAATCCATCCAACATATTTTATATTACATATTATTTTCTTTAAAAGATCAAATACTTTTGCTTGCAAGTTGTCCCATGCAGGACTCAAACCGGTTTATATCACGGCCAAATATGGAGAATCTCAAGACAAACTCCTTGAGCCGTCTTAAAACTCGGGGGCTCCATGGACATGGCTTAGTAAATGTTGCCAGTTTAGAGGCCGTCAGAAAAATTTCCGGCTCACAATGAAGAATATCCGGTTTAAAATCCGGTTCAAGGGAAATCTGTCTCCCACAAAGCTCTGAAGCTTTCAAATCTGGTTTAAAGTTTTGGTTCAAAAAGAATTAATCTCTCACAAGTTCGAGTTCTCAGAAAAATTAAAGGTTGCCAAAGAGAACTTGCTGCCATGATACGCGGTTCAAACATGGGTATCCTGCCGTATTGGCTTATCATATCATTGGTCACTTGGGGGCTTCCTGCTCATTGAGCATAGCTATGACTACCCTCTTGATCCGGCTATCAAGCCAATATTGCCATATCATAAGAGCACAGCTCTGGTTACCTCGGTAATCCGGCTATCAAGCCCATATCATAAGAGCACAGCTCTGGTTACCTCGGTAATCCGGCTATCAAGCCCATATCATAAGAGTACAGCTCTGGTTACCTCGGTAATCCGGCTATCAAGCCCATATCATAAGAGCACAGCTCTGGTTACCTCGGTAACTCGGCTATCAAGCCCACACTATAAGATCACTGCTCTGTTTACCTTGGTAATCCGGCTATCAAGCCAGTATTATAATTTCATAAGAGCATAGCTCAGATTACCTTGGCAATCCGGCTATCAAGCCAATATTATAACTTCATATGAGCATAGCTCTGACCTACTTGGAGGTTTCATGCCCGGGTTAAGGGGACCAAAGAGGGTCTGTTGCACAGCACAGCTCAAACATAGGTATCCGGCTTTGATGGTTCAAAATATATCACTTGGGGGCTCCCTTCTTGGTTTGAAGCGCTAGTATACTTTGGATTGCGCAATGGGAATCATGCGCTTATAAATCATTGGGTATATTATTTAAATCTTTAATAGCCAACATGGTTGGATTTTTATTATGGTTATCAATAACCAATATTATGATTGAGGTTTTCAAAGTCACTTCAGCGCAATGGCTATTATTTTATCAATGCATTTAATTTATTCTACAATGGAAGGAATAGTCCCGAGTCGCTGCAGGCTTACGACCCAACACTTGGGGGCTATATTATTCAAATTGAGATTACATCAAATATGCAAGTCTCATGTCGCTACAAGCATGCAGCATGACACTTGGGGGCTAATGCAAAGTCATTTTTACTGGCCTTATTGAAGATCCGACTCATCACATTGTAATGAGCCGGCCCTTGGGGGCTACCAATTGCTCCATTATATTGAAGGTACACAAGTCTTAATCTATTATATTGAAGGGTTCATTGCTTAGAGGACAAGGCTCTTAACCTTGTGGACATGGATTCAAGCCTGATGGTGAGGTTATATTATATGATGTTATTTTCGAATGAAGTATATATAAAGTCCCAGCTCAGTATTATCCTAATGACCCGGCCCTTGGGGGACTACACATCACTGTTCAAGTCTACATGATCATATCTACAAAGTTCCTGCTCATTATTGCATAATGACCCAGCCCTTGGGGGCTACACTGGTTGAAATTTTTATGAGCATAAGGCAATTTCAAGTCCTAGGTTGTTGCAAGCATGAAAACCCAACACTTGGGGGCTACATATGTGGAATACTCAGTTCTGACTAGTGATTGAGATGAACAACATGGATTTCTTCAAAGTGGTAATATATATATTGAAGCAAGTCTTAAGTCATCACTTTGCTCTACTCAAGACTTGGGGGCTACAGGTATTGTGCATATAAAGGAGGAACGTCTTCAAATTATCAGTTTTGAGCAAATCAGGAAGATCAATTACATGACCTGGTGTCAACAACAATTATGACCCGGCATCGTCTATTTTATAACCCGGCAATTTTGGTAATGATAAACCGGCAAGTTTTAAATCTTCAGGCCGCTTGAAAGTTAGATGAGTATTTCAAGACCAATATTTTTTAAGCCGGCGCTTTGGAAATCGATTCAAGTGGATGTCATCTTACAATATTTCTCTGCAAGAGACCAATGTCAACAAATTGACTTTGAAGCTGGCTTATTGACCCGGATTTCTCAAGAAAAGTATCTGGATTTTTTGCATTGACAAAAGTTTGAACATATCTACTGAAGGATATTTTCTATGAGTTCATGGGCATTTATCAAGAAGGAAATGACAAGGACTTAAAGATGATCAGGTGCGGGTTTACAAGAATTTTTAACCCGGGGTACAACTTGTCAAAGTTGTTCTTGTGTTTGTTTTACAGGATCAGTTTAACATGGATAAATCCAAATTAAACTGGGGGCTAATGTCGGGGATATACCCTACGGTATGAACCGGCTGGGCTTGGCGGTTTACTTGAGACCCGGTTGACACTTGGCGATTCACTAGCGACCCACCCTGACCAGAGGGTTTACAAGCAACCTGCCTGAACATTATGACTCACTGGTAACACGGCAGGCGGCGGACGGATGTCAAGGCCCAAGGCCCAAAAGGCCGGTTTATGTTAATGGTGGGCCGATTTAAGAGGAAAGGCATGAGGAATATTTACCTTACAAGGAGTTGAGACCCGGACTTATATCCGGTTTGTATTAGAAGGTAGACTAGTCCTAATCCTAATAGGACTCCACATGTAACCCGCCCCTCTAACTTATATAAGGAGGGGCAGGGCACCCCAAGAAGGAGGGAAATAAACAATCTTTAAGGCTAGGTACAACTAAAGGGGAGCCGGCTTATGCGGCATCTCCCTGATAAGCATAATGAGATCTAGCCACAAACAACATGTAGGGCTATTACCGGATGATGTTTCCCGGGGCCTGAAGCTATCTAAATCCTTGTCTTGTGTGTCGCGCCTCTCGTCCTGATCAACCCCTCTCAAGCTACCGCATAGATGCGTTGGCCTCGCGACTAAGTCCTTACACTAGGACATCTGTCGTGACGATTCCATGACACAAAGAGTACTAAGGTGTGATCATGTTTTTCTCGTGAGAGAAGTTTAGTCAACGGTTCTGTCACATTAAAAGCCGTATGTATTTTGCAAATATTCTATGTCTACAATGCTCTGCACGGAGCTACTCTAGCTAATTGCTCCCACTTTCAATAAGTAACCAGATTAAGACTTAGAGGCATCTAGATCGGTGTAAAAGCTTGTATCGACGTAACTCTTTACGATGAACTCTTCATCACCCCATCACCGAGAAACATTTCCTTAGTCCTCACTAAGGATAATCTTGACCGATGTCCAGTGATCTACTCCTAGATCAAAATCATGCTCCCTTGCCAAACTCAGGGCAGGGTACACAATAAGTCTGGTTCACAGCACAACATACTTTATAGATCCTATGACTGTGGCATAGAGAATGACTTTCATTCTCTTTCTATCTTCTTCCATGGTCGGGCTTTGAGTCTTACTCAACTTTACACCTTGTAACACAGGCAAGAATCCTTTCTTTGCTTGATCCATTTTGAACTTCTTCAAAACTTTATCAAGGTATGTACTCATCGAAAAAACTTATCAAGCGTCTTGATCTATCTCTATAGATCTTAATGCTCAATAGGTAAGAAGCTCCACCGAGGTCTCTCTTTGAAAACTCCTTTCAAACACTCCTTCATGCTTTCCAGAAAATTCTACATCATTTCCGATCAACAATATGTCATTCACATATACTTATCAAAAAGGCTATAGTGCTCCCACTCACTTTCTTGTAAATACAAGCTTCACCGCAAGTCTGTATAAAACTATGTGCTTTGATCAACTCATCAAAGCTTATATTCCAACTCCGAGATGCTTGCACCAGTCCATAGATGGATCGCTGGAGCTTGCACATTTTGTTAGCACCTTTAAGATCGACAAAACCTTCTGGTTGCATCATATACAACTCTTCTTTAATAAATCCATTAAGGAATGCAGTTTTGACATCCATTAGCTAGATTTCATAAATTGTGGCAATTGCTAACATGATTCGGATATTCTTAAGCATCGACACGAGTGAGAAAATCTCATCGTATTCAACACCTTGAACTTGTCGGGAAAAAATTTTATGACAAGTCGAGCTTTCTAGATAGTAACACTACTATCAGCGTATGTCTTCCTCTTGAAGATCCATTTATTTTCTATGACTTTCCGATCATCGGGCAAGTCCACCAAAGTCCACACTTTGTTCTCATATATGGGTCCCATCTCATATTTCATGGCTTCAAGCCATTTCGTGGAATCCGGGCTCATCATCGCTTCCTCCTAGTTTGTAGGTTCCTCATGGTCTAGTAACATGACTTCCTAAACAGGATTACAGTACCACTCTGGTGCGGACTGTACTTCGGAAGACCTACAAGGTTCTGTAGTAACTTAATCTGAAGTTTCATCATCATCATTATTAGCTTCCTCACTAATTGGTGTAGGAATCACTAGAACTGATTTTTGTGATGAACTACTTTCCAATTCGGGAGAAGGTACAATTACCTGATCAAGTTCTACTTTCCTCCCACTCACTTCTTTCGAGAAAAACTCCTTCTCTAGAAAGGATCCATCTTAGCAACGAATATCTTGCGTTCGGATCTGTGATAGAAGGTGTACCCAACAGTTTCCTTTGGGTATTCTATGAAGACGCACATCTCTGATTTGGGTTCGAGCTTATCATGTTGAAACTTTTTCACATAAGCATCGCAGCTCCAAACTTTAAGAAATGACAACTTTGGTTTCTTGCCAAACCACGGTTCATAAGGCGTCGTCCCAACGGATTTTGATGGTGCCCAATTTAAAGTAAATGTAGCTGTCTCTAATGCATAACCCCAAAACTATAGTGGTAAATCGGTAAGATACATCATAGATCGCACCATATCCAATAAAGTGCGGTTACGACGTTCGGACACATCATTACGATGTGGTATTCCATGTGGCGTGAGCTGTGAAACTATTCCACATTGTTTTTAAATGAAGGCCAAACTCGTAGCTCAAATATTCTCCTCTACGATCAGATTGTAGAAACTTTATTTTCTTGTTACGATGATTCTCCACTTCACTCTGAAATTCTTTGCACTTTTCAAATGTTTCAGACTTGTGCTTCATTTAAGTAAATATACTCATATCTGCCCAAATCATCTGTGAAGGTCAGAAAATAACGATACCCGCCACGAGCATCAACACTCATTTGACCGCATACATCGGTATGTATTATTTCCAACAAGTCAATAGCTGGTTCCATTGTTCCGGAGAATGGAGTTTTAGTCATTTTGCCCAAAAGGCACGGTTCACAAGCATCAAATGATTCATAACCAAGTGATTCCAAAAATCCATCTTTATGGAGTTTCTGCATGCGCTTTACACTGATATAATCCAAACGGCAGTGCCACAAATAAGTTGCACTATCATTATCAACTTTGCATCTTTTGGCATCAATATTATGAATATGTGTATCACTACGATCGAGATCCAACAAACTATTTTCATTGGGTGTATGACCATCGAAGGTTTTCTTCATGTAAACAGAACAACAATTATTCTCTGACTTTAAATGAATAACCGTATTGCAATAAACATGATCAAATCATATTCATGCTCAACGCAAACGGCAAATAACATTTATTTAGGTTTAACACTAATCCCGAAAGTATAGGAAGTGTGCAATGATGATCATATCAATCTTGGAACCACTTCCAACACATCGTCACTTCACCCTCAACTAGTCTCTATTTATTTTGTAACTCCTGTTTCGAGTTACTAATTTTAGCAACTGAACAAGTATCAAATACCCAGGGGCTACTATAAACACTAGTAAGGTACACATCAATAACCTGTATATCACATATACCCTTGTTCACTTTGCCATCCTTCTTATCAATGAAATATTCAGGGCATTTCCGCTTCCAGTGACCATTTCCTTTGCAGTAGAAGCACTCAGTTTCAGGCTTTATTCTAGCTTTGGGCTTCTTCACAGAAGTGACAACTTGCTTGCCATTCTTCATGAAGTTCCCTTTCTTTCCCTTTGCCCTTTTCTTGAAACTAGTGGTCTTGTAAATCATCAACACTTGATGCTCTTTCTTGATTTCTACCTTCATCGATTTCATCATCATGAAAAGCTCGGGAATCATTTTCGTCATCCCTTGCATACTATAGTTCATAACGAAGTTCTACTAACTTGGTGATGGTGACTAGAGAACTCTGTCAATCACTATCTTATCTGGAAGATTAACTCCCACTTGATTCAAGCGACTGTAGTATCCAGACAATCTGAGCACATGCTCACTGCTTGAGCTATTCTCCTCCATCTTTTCGCTATAGAACTTGTTGGAGACTTCATATCTCTCAACTCGGGTATTTGCTTAAAATATTAAATTCAACTCCTGGAACATCTCATATGGTCCTGACGTTCAAAATGTCTTTGAAGTCCCGATTCTAAGCCGTTAAGCATGGTGCACTAAACTATCAAGTAGTCATCATATTGAGCTAGCCAAACGTTCATAACATCTGTGTCTGCTCCTGCAATAGGTCTATCACCTAGCGGTGCATCAAGGACATAATTCTTCTGTGCAGCAATGAGGATAAACCTCAGATCATGGACCTAGTCCACATCATTTCTACTATCATCTTTCAACTTAGTTTTCTCTAGGAACACATATAAAACATAGGGAAGCAACAACGCGAGCTATTGATCTACAACATTATTTGCAAAATACTATCAAGACTAAATTCATGACAAATTAAAGTTCAGTTAATCATATTACTTAAGAACTCCCACTTAGATAGACATCCCTCTAATCATCTAAGTGATCATGTGATCCAAATCAACTAAACCATGTCCGATCATCACATGAGATGGACTAGTTTTCAATGGTGAACGTCACTATGTTGATCATATCTACTATATGGTTCACGCTTGACCTTTCCGTCTCTAGTGTTCCGAGGCCATATATGCATATGCTAGGCTCGTCAAGTTTAACCCGAGTATTTCTGCGTGTGCAAATCTGGCTTGCACCCATTGTAGGTTAACGTTGAGCTTATTACGCCCGATCATCACGTGGTGTCTCGGCACGACGAACTTTGGCAATGGTGCATACTCAGGGAGAACACTTATACCTTGAAATTTAGTGAGAGATCATCTTATAAAGCTACCGCCAAACTAAGCAAAATAAGATGTATAAAAGATAAACATCACATGCAATCAAAATATGTGACATGATATGGCCATCATCATCTTGTGCCTTTGATCTCCATCTCCAAAGCATCATCATGATCTCCGTCGTCACCGGCATGACACCATGATCTCCATCATCTTGATCTATATCAATGTGTCCTTACATGTTCGTCTTGCCAACTATTGCTCTTGCAACTATTGCTATCGCATAGCGATAAAGTAAATCAATTATTTGGCGCTTGCATCTTATGCAATAAAGAGACAACCATAAGGCTTCTGCTAGTTGCCGATAACTTCAACAAAACATGATCATCTCATACAACAACTTATATCTCATCACGTCTTGACCATATCACATCAAAACAAGCCCGGCAAAAACAAGTTAGACGTCCTCTACTTTGTTGTTGCAAGTTTTACGTGGCTGCTACGGGCTGAGCAAGAACTGTTTGTACCTACGCATCAAAACCATAACGATATTTCGTCAAGTTAGTGTTGTTTTAACATTTAACAAGGACCGGGCGTAGCCACACTCGATTCAACTAAAGTTGGAGAAACTGACACCCGCCAGCCACCTGTGTGTGAAGCACATCGGTAGAACCAGTCTCACGTAAGCGTATGCGTAATGTCCGTTCGGGCCGCTTCATCCAACAATACCGCCGAATCAAAGTATGACATGCTGGTAAGCAGTATGACTAGTATCGCCCACAACTCACTTGTGTTCTACTCGTGCATATAACATCTATGCATAAACCTAGCTCGAATGCCACTGTTGGGGAACGTAGTAATGTCAAAAAATTCCTACGATCACGCAAGATCTATCTATGTGATGCATAGCAACGAGAGGGGGAGTGTACCTTCATACCCTTGAACATCGCTAAGCAGAAGTGTTTATCAATGCGGTTGATGTAGTCATACACCTTCACGATTCGCCCAATCAAATACCGAACGTATGTCACCTCCGCGTTCAGCACATGTTCAGCTCGATGACGTCCTCGCCTTCTTGATCTAGCAAGACAGGCGAAGTAGTATATGAGTTCTGGCAGCACGACGGCGTGGTGACGGTGTTGGTGAAGAACAATCTCCGCAGGGCTTCGCCTAAGCACTATGGAAAATATGACGGAGGATAAACTAGAGGGGACGGGGTTGCAGCACATGGCTTGGTGTTTCTTGATGTCTCTTTCGTGCTAGCCCTGTCCCTCTATTTATATGTTGAGCCTTGGATTCGAAACTTGGAGTAAAAGCCTCCACAAAGTCGGTTTCACCCGAAAGGCACGAGTCCTTCTCGGACTCCAGGGCCAGACCAGGGTTCCCGGCGTCTGGACCCAGACGCCAGGGACCATGGCGTCTGGCCCCTGGACTCCGCAAAACTTCCTTTTACGCTTTCCAAAAACCTTATGGGCTTTCCCCTTTGGCCCAAATAAAGTGTTCTCGTACCCAAACATTTCGGGAAACATCCGGAACCCCTTCCGGTAAATTCTGGAACCCTTCCGAAGACCAAACACTATTATCCCATATATCAATCTTTATCTCTGGACCATTCTGGAGTTCCTCATCATGTCCGTGATCATATCCGGTACTTCTAACAACATTCGTTCACCACCATAAATAACTCATATAATACTATATCATCAATGAATGTTAAGCGTGCGGACCTTTGGGTTCGAGAACTATGTAGACATGATCGAGATACCTCTCTTGTTAATAACCAATAGCGGAACGCGGATGCCGATATTGGCTCCTACATATTCTACGAAGATCTTTATCGGTCGAACTGCATAACAACATACGTTGTTCCTTTTGTCCTCGGTATGTTACTTGCCCAAGATTCGATCGTTAGTATCTCAATACCTAGCTCAATCTGGTTACCGGCAAGTGTCTTTACTCGTTACGTAATGCATCATCCCGCAACTAACTCATTAGTCACATTGCTTGCAAGGCTTATAGTGATGTGCATAACCGAGAGGGCCCAGAGATACCTCTCTGACAATTGGAGTGACAAATCCTAATCTCGATCTATGCCAACTCAAAAAGTACCATCGGAGACACCTGTAGAGCACCTCTGTAATCACCCAGTTACGTTGTGACGTTTGGTAGCACACAAAGTGTTCCTCTAGTAATCGGGAGTTCCATAATCTCATAGTCATAGGAACATGTATAAGTCATGAAGAAAGCAATAGCAGTAAACTAAAACGATCAAGTGCTAAGCTAACGGAATGGGTCAAGTCAATCACATCATTATCCCAATGATGTGATCCTGTTTATCAAATGACAACTCATGTATATGGTTAGGAAACCTTAACCATCTTTGATCAATGAGCTAGTCAAGTAGAGGCATACTAGTGACACTCTGTTTGTCTATGTATTCACACATGTATTATGTTTCCAGTTAATACAATTATAGCATGAATAATAAAAATTTATCATGAATTAAGGAAATAAATAATAACTTTATTATTGCCTCTAGGGCATATTTCCTTCAGTCTCCCACTTGCACTAGATTCAATAATCTAGTTCACATCACCATGTGATTTAACACCAATATTCACATTTGTATGTGATTAATACCCATAGTTCACATCGTCATGTGATCAACACCCAAAGGGTTTACTAGAGTCAATAATCTAGTTCACATCGCTATGTGATTAACACCCAAAGAGTACTAAGGTGTGATCATGTTTTGCTCATGAGAGAAGTTTAGTCAACGGTTCTGTCACATTCAGAGCTGTATGTATTTTGCAAATATTCTATGTCTACAATGCTCTGCACGGAGCTACTCTAGCTAATTGCTCCCACTTTCAATATGTATCCAGATTCAGACTTAGAGTCATCTGGATCGGTGTAAAAGCTTTTATCGACATAACTCTTTACGACGAACTCTTTATCACCTCCATCACCGAGAAACATTTCCTTACTCTGCACTAAGGATAATCTTGACTGCTGTCCAGTGATCTACTCCTAGATCAAAATTGTGCTCCCTTTCCAAACTCAGGGCAGGGTACACAATAAGTCTGGTTCACAGCACAACATACTTTATAGATCCTATGACTGTGGCATAGAGAATGACTTTTATTCTCTTTCTATCTTCTGCCATGGTCGGGCTTTGAGTCTTACTCAACTTGACACCTTGTAACACAGGCAAGAACCCTTTCTTTGCTCGATCCATTTTGAACTTCTTCAAAACTTTATCAAGGTATGTACTCATTGAAAAAACTTATCAAGCGTCTTGATCTATCTCTATAGATCTTAATGCTCAATATGTAAGCAGCTCCACCGATGTCTTTCTTTGAAAACTCCTTTCAAACACTCCTTTATGCTTTCCAGAAAATTCTACATCATTTCCGATCAACAATATGTCATTCACATATACTTATCAGAAAGGCTATAGTGCTCCCACTCACTTTGTTGTAAATAGAGGCTTCACCGCATGTCTGTATAAAACTATATGCTTTGATCAACTCATCAAAGCTTATATTCCAACTCCGAGATGCTTGCACCAGTCCATACACTACAAACAAATACACTTCCGTGATGATACGTGTTTGTCACAGTAGGTCGCGTTTTTTGTCATGCATGTACATCCATGATGATTTTATGACAGAATCAAGATAGTCATACATGTGTTGTCTTAGAAGTGTTCCATGACATTACCAAAATTATCATCACGGACGTGTCCACTTCCATGACGATAAATCGCGTGTCCTAGAAGTGCTTTCGTCAAGGGTGACCGACACGTGGCATCCACCGTAACGGAACGTCGTTAAGCTATCGGGTCCGGTTTTGGATCCGATAACCTGTTAACAGCCCGGACCAATGGGGATTTTCCACGTGTAAAATCGTCATTGGCTGGAGGAAACACGTGTCAGCTCCACGTTGGCACAGGTGTCAATCATTGGCTGGAGGAAACACGTGTCAGCTCCACGTTGGCACAGGTGTCACTTATCCAATGGGCGAGATGCACCTATGATATGTTGACACATGGACCGGCCCATAAAGTTTAAATGGGCCGGCCCAACTAAAGGCCCACAAGATTTTGCGGACCATAATGGGCCGGCCCAGCTAAAGGCCCACGAGATTTTGCGGACCATAATGGGCTGGCCTAGCCAAAGGCCCATAAGATTTTGTGGGCCATAATGGGTCGGCCCATGTAAAGGCCCACAAGATTTTTGTGTGCCATAATGGGCCGGCCCTGGTAAAGGCCCACAAGATTTTTTGCGGATCATAATGGGCCGGCTAGCTAAAGGCCCATGAGATTTCACCGACATTAATGGGCCGACCCAACTGTAGGCCCACAAGATTTTGAGGACCCTAGTAGGCCATCCCATTAACTGGCTGCCATGTTTTGGGCCAAATGTCGTCCCATATTTGATCTGGTCTATTAATGGCTTGCCACGTTTCGGGCCTAATAATGGCCCATATGAGATCCGGCCCATTAAAAGCCTACCACATTCTGGGCCAAATTACGGCCCAGATCAGGTCCAGCCCATTAAGAGTCTTTGGGCTAAATTATGGCCCATATCAGATTTGGCCCGTCAACTGGACGCTATGCTTTTGGGCCCACTTGCGAAAGGCCCATTTAGTAATTCGGCCTGATATTAGTTTTGGCCTGTTAAGGGCCCGTTTAACATTCTGGCCCTATATTAATTTTGGCCTGTTAAAAGACCGTCATATAGGTGGGCCTAACTACGGCCCGCTTTGCATCCGGCCTGCTCGCAGTCGATAATCTGATTGGGCCAAACAAGGACCGAGACAATTTTGGCCTGTTAAAAGCCCGTGATTTGATTCACACAATCATGGGCCGGGGTCCATTTCGGGCTGCTGCCGGCCCGTGAGCTGTTCGGCATGTTTCAGGCCCAACCTACTTCTTAGCCTCCTAAAAGCCCATTGAGTTTTCTTGCGAAAAGAGGGTTGGCGGTTACTCGGCCTATTAAAGGCCTGAATCTACTAGTGGGCCAGTTTACTTTTGGACTTTTAACGGACCAAGATGATGGATCATATATCGTGATTGCATGACGGCCCGATTATGTACCGTAATTTTACGGTTTGGCCGGTTTACTGCGAAGACAGGATATATAATACAGTAAAATAACTGCAGCATCGTGAATAAGAAAAAACCTAGACTATACAATAAAGAAATTACGGCATATTACATCCACTGGGCATCAAAGTTCGCCCCTATGATAATAAAGCACAAGCAGACAACAGATTACATACACTGGGCATCAAAGATCGCCACCAGTGCAAATAAACACACCGACAAAATAATATACAAAACTGACAGCACTTCAATAGAGTTCAAGAAAGGTTAGCCCTGCTGAGGAGCTGCAGCGCACAAGCAGCTGAGCAAGCTGATGAGACTGCACTTGTTTAACACTTATATCTTCCTCACTCTGAAAGATAAACAGGCAGACAGATGACAGGTTTTGCACATAAAAGTATCAGTGCTGACAATTCATCACATTTCTTACTGACGAATAAAGTGACACAGTTTAAAATTGCATTAACACAATATGGTATTGTTCAGGTCAAGACATGGCAGGAAATGACATTGTGAAGGAGTTGGCAGCTTCACGACACCACTGGATTACAGATCAAGAACTCACAAGTTTCAATGGTTAGTGTGCTGTCAATTTATCCCATTTCAGATTGGCAAATAAAGAGACGGTTTAAATAATAGTAGAATGATATGACATTGTTCATAGTTAAGACATCGCAAAATATGACATTGTGCTGTAGTGGGTAGGTTCACCACACCACTGGATTATGGATGAAGAACAGAAGCATACATGCAGTGCAAAAGAAGATCACTTGCTCTGTATAGTTTAATTTACATGGTATGAAGAAGGAACTTGGTTATACAACTGAAAACTTAAATTGAGAAGGACAAACTTTTGTTTATGAACTACATAATAAACTCCAAACATGCAATTTGAAGCAAACACCAAAATAAACAGCTGTTGTAGTCATGCCTAACCAAATATACACAACAAAGTTTGAAGGCTTGAGAAGGACAAACTTATATTATTGGTGAAGACAGGCTCTATAAAGCCCTTGTCCATGCTGATGGGGGGGGGCAATTCAAGAAGTTTAGCACAGAATCTTCTTCATAAGCATTGCCTTTATTCTATATTTTGTTAAGAGGAAATATAGATGTGATAATATACGAAAAATGGAGAATATTTAATATAAGATGAAGAGTGATGCTACATAACCAAGTAGCTATAAATGTAAGTGCAGCGATACAGGCAAAAGGTACAACCAAGAGCGATGCACAGCTAAACTTCTTCAGTACCATCGGTGTTATCCAACCTTATGGTTAGAGTAAATATAGATCTGATTTGTAGAAAATGGAGGGCAAAGGAAAATAAGCTGCAGAGTGATGGTACATGAATAACTACCTGTCAATATAAGTACACTGATAAAGGACAGCATATACTTACAAGAACAATGCAGAGCTAAAAAGATTCATTGGCATTGGATATATTCTACACTAATGTAACCATTGATACAGATCAGGTAATTTGGACCGAACAATTGACAAGCAAGCTATCATGCATACTTCTGTCACATAATGAACCAGGTATGTATGTAAGTACAGTGATACTGGACAACAGGTACTAACAAGAGCAAAGTAGCGGGCAGCATATTTGCGATATCCTGTCGTTCTTTTCAAACCGGAATTCTTCTTCGAGCAGATTTCCTGCAAAAAAGATCTGTAAGGCACATGCAGAAAAGTAGAAGTTCAAATTGTCATGTGATTTCATAGACAGTACCTCATCCTTGGAACGAGACCAGTGCATAACAAGGTTTTTCCATTCAATGTCTTCTAAATTTAGCACTGGAGACTTCACCGAAAATTCGTTTATAGACTTGCCATCAAAGTGTGATTTCCTCAGGTAACACTGATAATGCTGCAATGCTTCCTTGACAAGCACAAGCAAGCTTTGCTCGTCATAACTATCCAGATTGACCCTCGCCTAGTTACAACAATGTAATGTAAACCATTGATGTGTTCAATCAGCAGAAAACAGGAAAATAATAACCATGAATAATAGCACTTACACGTAAGTTGGACAGGAAGATGTGAAAATGGTCTTTGTCTTCACTATAATCTTCCCATGATGGGAATATATGCACGTAGTCCCTAACAACATTGAAAGTATTGTCTTTTAAACTGGGAATAACTGGAATGGGGTTCCAATATGCAGGAATTGGCCGTCTCTGCAGTTGGGAAGGTCTTCGGCCGGTGGACTTGTTGTACTTTTTGCTGGAGTGGGATTTTTCTATGGTACGGCTGGTGCTATGCCAAATGAAATCGATATACCTTTTGCTGGAGTGCAGGTCCTGTGTGGTGGGGCTAGTGGTGTGGCCAGTGAAGTATGGGTACAGTCTGCTGGAGTCGGTCCTACGTTTTGTGTCACTGGTTGTACAACCAATATAAGTGGGATGCTATCTAATTTCTCCGTCACCACCACGTTTTTCAAGGACTTTGCTGGTGCTCCTTCAGGTTCGGCAGTCACCCTCTTCCTTTTTGATGTGTGATGCACAAGAACAACATTTGAGTGAAAAAACATGGTATGATGACAGATGGAATATGTATTGATAATGGATGGGCATGGCATCTTGCCATATATGATGAGTAAACTAAGCAGATGGCGGTGCAACAAAGTAGAAGAAATGCAAGACAACATATGCAAGATACGTGCAATCAATAAAACCTTGCCAAATTAGAATAGGCACCTTGATGGCTGAACAGGATATGCCATCTGACTTTGACTCCTTGAGGTTAGAATAGTCATTAGGATCATATGCTAAACAAGAATCAACAGGTGGGGAGTGTATGAGTTTCATTGCATCCAGAATGGCACTCATGCCTTGGTGCCAATTTTGTAAGTCATTGCAGTGTTTAGCTTCAAGAGTGGACTGCTGCTAGTGCGACACAAAGCAGCTACACAGATCATAGTGTAGATATAACGAGAAAACCATAAGCATCAGAGTAAAATCAGCAAAGTGGAACTTGCTGGAATATATGTGCTAGTACTGCCGGTTCGGCAAGAAAGGCTTCGGATACCAGTTCTCTTCAACTGAAGGTGTGATACTGTTAATATCAGTGTAACTCTCAAAGGCGACACAGCTCCCCATATTTCCTTGCTATTCTTATAGGATTCAAGTGGGCAGGCCACTACAAATCCTATTCCTATGTTTACAAAATCCTACGAATCAAAGAGGCTCAAAGTGTCCATCACATCTGACCGTATAGACCTCTACACTGTAAAAGTTCCTGCTCATCCTCGGTATAAGGAACATAATGTACTACTATCATACTCCCTCCGTTCCAAAATATAAGTCTTGGTAGATATTTCCACTATGGATCACATACAGATGTAACCCGATACATTTTAGAGTGTAGATTCACTCATTTTGCTCCATATGTAGTCCATGGTGGAATCTATACAAAGACTTGTATTTAGGAATGGAGAGAGTACATATTAAAGAAGAACAGAAGAGGAACATGGTAAAGAAGAGCAAGCAGATTTTGGATAATAAGATGTTGGTTGCGCAGTGCCCACACATGATGAACCAGAGCGCATTAAGAATGCAACTCACAGCTGTCTCTCGACCATTTCAGGCGGTTGGATGAAGATCCTATGTCTCCTAACCCTTCTTCTTCCTTGTCTCTGATTCTTCCCATACAGAACACCTCAGGGGCCGCCGGTCGGACCACCGGCCCCCACGACCTGTGTTCCTTCGCCACCCCCACCCCCACCCCTGCCCTCACCCGTGTCGAGTTTTGTTTGTTCGGCGAGGCCCCACCACCACCACCCCCACACACACACACAACCACCCGAGCCCCTTCGTTCACATCGGCGAACTCCGGCGAGCTCTGAAAAATCGACTGACCCAATTTTGAAATTTAGTCTACTGTGATTTAACTAGTGTGGAATATAAAAGGGGAAAACCATAAGCATTGGAAGTATAGTGTTGAGCGTGCCATGGCGGATCTGAAGGTGCAAATCGGACAAAGGCAACTTCACAACCAAGACAAGAAATTAGAGTAAAGCAGTGGCGATCTATTTTCTTGCTGCGATAAATAAGTTGAGCAGATACAAAAGGGTACCGCCTCTGGTGCAGCGCCGTGTATGCATCTGCTGAGAATTTGACGGTTCTGCGGTAGTGATGGCTGTCGGTGGCGTGGAAGTAGATCTAGGAGGGTAGATGGTGGGGCAGGGGCGCGGTGGACGAGAAAGTCTTAGGAGCAGTGCTGGCAAGTTGAACGACGGCGGGGATCAAGCGAGAGGACGGGATGCAAGTATCCCGGTCCAAAGCCGCGGATGAGAGAGGTCGATCTCTTGTAATGGACGGCGGCGTCGGGGTATCAGCTCCGGCATGGTGGAGGAGGACGGCGGTGGATGGGGTGGCGGATAGAGGAGGCTGGGGTGGAGAGGGTGTTTTGGCGCCCACAGAGTATGAATGGGGAAAATGGGGGTAGAGAGGAAGGGGGAACCATGTATTCAGGGCGCGCTTGTCTCAAATGCGAGGAAATTTATAAACTTAGCCCCCGTTTCAAATTTCCTACATCACAACAATATTAGTCGGTTGGGGATAGGATGGTAATCTCGCATACATCGAATATTTGCTGACGAGAGTTTGTTTTTGGCGCCCACCATGTATGAATCGGGGAGGGAATCGATTTCGGTCGAGGACACACTGTGTTTTGGCGCCCACCATGTATGAATCCAGGTGAGAGGCGGTTATGTCACGTTTGGGTGAAATTACAAACCTACCCCTATCGGAACCTATAGAAATCCAGCAGATAGGCTTTGCATGCCAGGGATAGGCAGTAGTAATTTCCATCTCGCAGATTTTGGTTTCGCGCGGTTACTGCAACTTTCCCCGCTTCGTTCAAATTTTGCAGAGTGCACATTTACCGTGCCAACTCAATTCGAATACCGTTTGTATTCTATTTTTTCGGGCGGGATCCATTTTCGATTGGAATTAAATTCTATATACATCGTTTTTATATATACTTTCAAAAGAACAACAAAGAATTCTGATCCTTTATATGTATAATATGATTTACAAATACAATGATCTCAAAATCATAAGGTTGAATTCAAAAAATTTAAACCAAATTATGTTCTACTAAAATGTATGGATCAGTAATATCTACATATTAAATAACATAGATGCGCGTGAATTCATATGAGTATGCATGTTTGATAGATCAATTTTGGTTCGAGTATGGATTACATGTATCATCATCTCAAATTCAAATATTTTAATCCCTTTTACGTTCACTCCTTTCACGCCCATCTCTCTCGCATGCATGCTCCTTCATGTAGCTATCACTCTCTTTTCTCCAGCTCACCCGCATGCTCACTTCATGTTTCTCCTATCCTTGCAAACATGGTCTCTCGACGTCTCCCTTGAGAAGTGTCACACTCTCCCTATCATTATACATTACATGGTTTTCATTATCTCTCACGTCTCTGCTGTTATCTGGTATCACTCCGTACCTAAGCTTTCTTTTTCACCGCCACACACAGTATCCACTCATCTTTCACTTTGTCTTTCTCTCTATGGGATTCTCTCACACACCCTATATGTCTCTAGATATGACTCATACCACTAAAATTACTCTCTCTCTCTCTCTCCTGTAGACACGACATTTGTTGCGGTCTCCTTTTCGTCTCCATCCCAGACTGACATTATTCATTTGTTTACCGATCAGACACCCCCCCTCTCTCTCTCACACACACACAACTCCTGCTTCCACTCCCCTTCCTGACTACCATCTCTCTCTCACACACACAAGACTCTCGCTTTCGCACCCCGACTCGTATTTCTCTCACAAACATTTATCGACTAGACTCTAGATAGGTTTATACACCCGCACACTCATGCTTCCACTATCGCATACATGACTACCGTCTCTCTCTCACATGTAGATTTTTCTTCCCTTCTTGAGACATGCCCTCTCAATCGTGCACACACACACTATCGCCTCATTTTAAGATGATACCTCTCGCACACACACTCTTTGTGTCTTTGTCACACATGCACTCCGTCCTCCTCCACTCTCCCCCTCTCTCTCACACACATGGGCTTTTTTCAACAACTAGCAAGATGCCCATGCATTGCACGGAACATCAAGATGCATTTGTATGAGTAGTTTATCTTGTGGGGGAAAAGGATGAACGAGGGAAGGCCTTATTTACAAATGTGGAGAGGGGTGTGGGTATCTTTTTGCAAAATTGCCATAGTTTCCTTCCTATCCGTCAGATATAGATCGGCCGGCCTATATTGCAGGATGGCAGGCACACGATCATCACTGACTATGCTTTTTATAAGAGTAGGGATAAAAAACAGAGTTTGTGATGATGGTGGGTCTGCCGTCCTGCAATGTAGGTCGTCCGATTTATATCTGACGGATAGGAAGGAAAATATGGCAATTTACCCGCACTCCTCACCACATTTGCAGATAAGGCCTTCCCTCGTTCATCCTTTTCTCCCACAAGATCTTGATGTTCCGTGCAATGCACGGGCATCTTCCTAGTAAGAGTAGAAATTAGACATATACCACTTCTCGAATCTTGAAACCAACAACATTCCTCCCTTATCTCATCAAAACCGCCAAAGGAATATATTTTGAGTGAAACATAACATATTTTTAGTGATATACGTATTTCAAAACTAGAACTTTTTCTATCAAATCGATGAATATGAATTAATCTACTTTGACCGTGTGGCAACGCATTGGCACATTACTAGTAGTTATTATAACTTTTTGGACACCAGACAAACGGTGGAGTACATATACAAAGAGAAGAGGCGCACGCATGCAGTCGGTCTCTCGCTGTCTCGCACACATGAATGTTACGTAAAGGCAACATTAACAATTAAACCCTAAAACCCTAGGTGCACGATTGCTGCATTCGCGGGTACCGGGTACATGGTGGAGCACCTTTGTAGGAATAGTCAGCTCGCGTGATAATTTGATCCGTAGGAGTTGATGGTCGGGACCATAGGTGAACGACTTGGAGGCGGTGGCTCGCCATTTGCCATAGATCGAGTAGCCACGTTTAAAATATCATTTTTAGCGGGGTTAAGAGTTCCGTTTTTCAATGGCGCGTTATAAGTACTAAGTAGTTTTTAGAACGATTGGTATGGAGCGAAAATGGAATTCTTAGTACTGCGTACCTCCTTGGCATATGGTTGTATGGGTTTATGTTGCGAGATGTTGAACCTGGTAGTTCTACGCCAAATACTATGGTTTAGATTTAGATCTTGGTTCTTCTTTCATTAAAAAAACTACTACCTCCATTCTAGTTTACTAGTTCCCATCGTATTTTGGGTCAAAGTTTGTCCACAAATTTTACTTGTAAAATGTGAATGGAAAATGAGATTTTGTTATACCCAAACAAAAAAGGACTGGAGGGAGTGATTGCTCTGACACGGACGCGGCCTCTCATAGCTCAAGCATTGAACCGGCGCGCCGGCCAAGAGGGCCCCACTCGCTGCAGGCCCGGCTGAGCACGCCTCCTCGCCGCGTGCAACCATCTTCAGACTGCACCGCCTGCCTTCATTGAATCCGCGCGTGTGCCGGCAACACGTCCTTCCGCGAGCCGGCTGAAATTTTAGAACACAAAAAATGACTAAAATATAATTAATTTGCGCATGGTCTTGACTTGTCGTGCTTGCACTGGTAGCAGGAACTAGTAGAGGTTTTTCTTTATTTATAACTCCCCTCACTTTTTTTGGCTTTGAAGTGAATCATGGTTGTGGACATTATGTATGAATGTGCAGATATCTGTGAACATGAGTTTGATGTGGAAGTTGAACTTGGAAAGTCAGGCTTGTGCGTGAACTATACCATGTCCAATGCTTCGTCTGTTATTGTTTGGAAAGTAATTGTTGTTATTACATGACCCGGAAAAAATATTTTGTGCCACATCAGTAGATGCACGGACATCACAACCGGCATGCTGACTGGATAAAATTTGAACCTAGCTATTATTAAAGAAATTTTGTATTGACAACAGTTTTAGATAGCAGGAGACGCCTAGCCTGCTTTGCCTCTGCTAGCTTATTTCTGGCTTCTTCCATCTCTTCTTTGGCTTGGGTGAAGAGAGCATCTGATTGCTCTTTTTGCTTCTTTAGGAACTCAGCTACATTCTCAAGGGTTGTTGCATGCTTTCTTTCAGCCTTTACTAGAGCCACGAGGACACGGACAGCTGACGACTCCACCTGGCTTGTGTGTAATCCAGCATCATCTGGGAATTTGCACCTTGTGTCTAATCCAGCATCATTAGGGAACTGGCACCTTGTGTGTAATCCAGCCTCATTTTGGAAACATGATCTCGAGGTTAACCATACTTCCCTCCTCGCGGGAACTGCATCCTGACATGAAGTTACTTCTTTTTTAGATCAATACTCAGAGCAACCCATATCCATTTAGTAGAAGCCAGATAAACAGAACTCGGAGAAGTGAATTCAAAAGGAAAAAAATATAAAAACAGACTACAAGGTGAGAACACCCACTTCCTACATCAAGATAAAAACGAAAGCATTAGGATGATTAAGACTCTTCTTATTACACATCGAAGAACATGGGGCTTAAGAGAAACAGAAACTACAACATATACACATCAAAGAACACGAGGCTAAACGAAAGTAATTGAAAGGGAGTTACTAACCAAAGCTCGTTTTACAGGTTCAGTGCAGCTCCTCTTTAACTTGCCACGCTCCTTGAAGATGTCCCCAATATCCCGTGTTTGGTCTTCATTGCTACTCTGCATGTTCACACTCGTGGTTTTAAAATCTCAACATGACAGGAAAAATATACTACTAGTAATACTCACGCATCTTGTGGGCAACATTAAAGCACTCGTCTGCCATCTTAGAGCATTTCCAACAGAATCGCAACGTGCAACGCTTTAAAAAAGTGTTTATAGTGCTGAGATCGAGAAGTAGAGAGACTAGAGAGTAAACGATAGTTCGCAGCATTGATAGATAAAAAAAATAGATAATTCAACTACTCCTCGTCGTCCGACTCCTCCTCGGTGATGTCCTCCTCCGACGTCTAACTGTAGGTGTGAAAATGCCGATCTTCGTCGGATTCCCAGGGTGACGCTGCTCCTAGCCTCATGTTGAATTGAGCGTCCGCTTTTCACCTAAGCTTGTCCTCGCGATAGGCGGCTCTCTCCGCCCTCCTCTTATCCCTCTCCGCCCTCCTTTGCGCATAGAACTTGCGCTCGTTGATGATGTCATGTGGGAAGCGTTGGCGCCACTGCGCCATGGCTTCCTTGTCAATCTCGGAGATGCCGAGATGGTGCTCCCGCCTCTGGTTGTCGCGGCGATCTTCGTCGATGCTAAGCCGCGGCAGAGGCGCGAGCTCCTACGCCCGCTCCCGCGTCGGCATGTTGGGGAAGTTCAATGTTCTATGAGGCCATCGGAGGCGCCACAACGCCGCATCGTATGCGCGGGCGGCCTTGTTGGCGGTGTTGAAATTGCGTAGGCCGAGGCGCATCCCGTAGAACCGGATCTCGGCGGAGAAGCCACCGGAGGGGCGCGCGCGGACGTTGCGGTATCCCCAAGTTTCCCGGTGACGCGGCGGCATGGTGGCGCGGGAGCGGCGAGGCGGGAAAGAGCCGGGAGAGAGCGGTGGTGAGGCACAGAGCGGGGAGAGAGCGGTGGCAAGGCACAGAGCGGTGGGAGGGCGTTGGATTTTATAAAGCGTGCGGGATGCCGCGCGCCAAAACTAGCGCACGCCCGGCTACTTTTTCCCACGCGCAATCCTTTCCCGATGTCTCTGCTATCTCTACTCTCTTCTCTACTATTATATTTATTTTATATATAATATTTATCTATACTTATCTACTGTCTACTTTTTTCTCTATACTTTTTTCTTATAAAAAACAGAGTTGGTGATGAGGGTGTGCCTATCATCCTGCAATATAGGTCGTCCGATTTATATCTGACAGATAGGAAGGAAACAATGGGAATTTTGCAAAAAGATACCCATACCCCTCTCCAGATTTGCAAATAAGGCCTTCCCTCTTTCATCCTTTTCTCCCACAAGATAAACTACTCATACAAATGCATCTTGATGCGTGCAACGCATGGGCATCTTGCTAGTTCTAAAAAACTTTCCATCATTTGCCAGACTACTGGTTGCAGATGAAAAACCTATCCAAGCACAGCGCGATACAGGAGCGACGCACAATTATAAGCTAATATTCTGTTGGACAATGGAGGCTATAACCAATTACTTTTACGGGAACAATAGCACCCAGGAAATTTGAAGGGTATGTATGAACAAAATTGGAACTGCACATGTACTGCTAAGTGATTCAATACACACATTACCAATCAAGGAGAACGATGGTCGCGGCGGCCTCTCTGAGTCATGGTCGGCAACGGGAATCAGTTCATTGTCCACGACGGTGGTGCTTCTGCACTTGGCGTCGGCTTCCGGGAAGCAGATCCGAGACCGTGGAAGACGATGCCGGGGAAGAGGCTTCGTGTATGACGATGACGGTGGACTGGCTCTAGTGCGTATATGAGTTCGTCGATGGGGCAGATGCGCTGCGGTGGACGAGTGCGCTGATGTAGAAGGGGAGGAGCACGAAGGCTGCGGTGCCGTGGAGAAGTCTATTTTGCGGTGGGGATAGAAAATGGGGAGTATTCAGGTGTACTACTCTGGGTGCCGGGGTGGGGTTGGCTGGGTAGGGTGAACCTGAAGTTACACAAACAACCCCTACCAAGCGTCATCCATAGGCCTGTTCCGAAGGCTATGATGGTAACTTCCCACTGCTCGAATCAGGGTCGTGGGAGATTTTCCCGCCGACCTCAAAATTTTGTGACACTGAACTCCCTGTGTGGCGTGTTGAGTGATTCAGCTAAGCAACTAGCGAGTAGTACTAGTAAACTCTGCATATTAGGTTTGACCAAAGTCAAACTTTCTAAAGTTTGACCAAGTTTATAGAAAAATATAAACATTTACCATAACAAATATGTATGATATGAAAGTACATTCAATAATGAATCTAATGGTATTTATTTGTTATTGTATATGTTAATATTTTTTGTTATAAGCTTTCTGAGAGTTTACAAAACTTGACTTTGACCTATGCTAATACGCAGACTTCAATAAAAACGGAGGGAGTGCACATTTGTTTTCTTAGTTTGTAGTGAACTAATCATTTGTTGAAATTGTGAAATAAATATATTAGGCTACTGACTTTGAATGTAATCGTCTATACAATTCAATAGTTACAATCATTGTTGAATTCCAAGATGTATACAAGGTCTATAGTACTTCACAACATGCTCAAACTCACATAATCCCAGTCAAATGAGAATCTAAATGCTATTCATAGTTATTACTTTGTAGGATGCAACAAAACCAACCATAACACTACATCAGCTATTATAGAAGCAACATTTTGAACATATCCCAATGTGTGAATAAAACGTGCAGAGAGAGCTTGCGAAGATGGAGCAGATAGGGCGGGAAAGATTGTATGTATGTGGACGAGAGAGTAGTAGACAAACCTAACGAGACAGAGAGAGAGAGAGATAGAGAGAGAAAGAGAGAGGAAGAAGTTAGGTCTGTGACAAAGATGGAGACATGTAATATACGTGAGATTCGTGTGCATCCGGATTCTATATACGTGGAAGGAGAAGAGACAACATGTTTGATGAGAGAGCCGAAAAAACATGGACGAGAGGGAAGGATCTCGTGGGTTGAGGGATTGATAATTTTGTGTGGGGGAGAGAGGGATTGGTAATTTTGTGCAAGAGAGAGAGAGGATGGGGGGAGGAGTCAGTCAGCCGTCGTCACATCATCCTGCTTCCAAATGGCTCCCCATTCTCTAGTGCGGTGTGGTTGCCGTCTTCGATCTCCTCGATGCCCTCTTTGAAGATTGAGGTGTTGTGCATGCTGGGGTGCAAAGAAGCACAAGCGAGAGTGGTCGCCATGTAACCTTGGATGGGGATGAATTGTGTGCTCGGGGGAGGGTGTGTGTGTGTGTTGTGTTGTGTGTGTGTGTGTGTGTCAGATATTGAGAGAAAACAAACCTAAGGAGAGAAATTGGTATTCACGAAGAGATTGTGCGAGCCTTGAGGTGGGCACGGGCCGGGTGAGGGTGTCAAAATGTGCGCGTTGATGCATGTGTTACATGCGATCGTGCGAGGGACGGACGAACCGAGAGAGATGGTTCTTGTGTTACGAATGCTCCTCTCTCTCTCTCTCTCTCTCTCTCTCACACACACACACACAAGTAAACTAGAAGACAGTTCTCTCATGTATACACAACGTATCGGTAGCTGTCTATGTCTCACTCATGCATGATCATTTGCACATTCACACCTCTCTATGTCTGTATCACATGCACACCGTCTCCACATTACCCTTCCGCCACAACAGACATATGGACACATACACACGTTCTCTCTCAGTCACACACACAAAATCAGTATTTAAAAAAACTAGGGCGCACCTAAAACGTTCAAATCCAAATAAACACGACCTGGAGCTAAATTCAAATATATGGAAATATTGTAGCGTCAAGAACTTTTCTAGGAAAAAAAAGTTGAGTAATATTCGGGGATTGTTTTGACACACACAAAAAGGTTCGGTGGATGTCCTTCGAGAGAGACACGGTGATGCACCGTTCGATCGACCGCGCGGCGGCGGTTCACGCGCTTGCACAGGATTCCGTATCGTGGTTGTGGTACTAACTAATAAAAGCGCCGCCTAAGTCTAATGTTTACGTGTACTAGTACGGTTTTCTTTTAAGTTTGACCAACCCTATATAAAACTAAAGTAAGCTCCCATACACGCACTCATCAATATGCCGCCGCCGCCGTTGCGCATGCCGGCGCCCGCCTGCTCCGGCAAACAATTTCTCGCCCATCACCGCTGTGTCGCCGCCATCCCTGTGCCATGAAGCCGAAGGCTCGCCCGCTCACGGCATCTGCAGTCCCTCCTCACGATGCTGCCGTGCTGCCAAGCACGCGAGCAGTTGGTGGAGCCGCGTCTATGCACGCAGCGTACGAAGAGGAGGACGAGCGCGTGCTCCAGCACGCCGGCGAGGAGGAACTAGCGTGTCATTGTCGTCTCCGCCCGTGCGGCGGAGGCGCGCATGGTGGCTGTCGCGGCGGCAACTGATAGCACGCATCGAGCACGCAAACCGGGTGCAGATGCGGAATCTACCTTCGAGACCTTGAATGCCATGTGGATCCTGCAATCTGAAGGAGCAATTTGGGTCAGTCGACTCTTGTGAGCCGTTTGATGCAACATGGATGGCTAGAAGGGCTTGTTCCACCTCTTCTGTCATCTTCTTCCTTTGCCCCATCGAACTTCTTTCACAAATCGACTGACCCAAATTATACTACTAGTACAAACGTATTAAGTATAGTAGGAACACAAAGATACGAGCAGTAGTACCAACTGCAAGAAGAACAGTAGTAAGACATAGTACTAGTACTACTGTGTGTACTAAAGAGTTCAAATAACGAGAAAGAACGTAAACATAGTTCTGCTAGGGCCTCAGCACAACACACCCTTGTAAAAAAACTAAGCAACTAGTCCACTTGACACTGAAGTAGAACCAGCATGAGCGACGGCACTGCCATCTACTCGGAGTCTGAGTCCACGTCCTCGACTTCGTCCTCATCCCTCTTCCTCTTCCTCTTCGCCGACGCTTCTTTGCTTGAACTGGACACTGGGCTCTGCTTCTTCATCCAACCCTTGTAGATATTTAAACAAAGGTAGGCATCCATTGCTGCATATAGGATGTGATCTTCATCTAATGTCTTCGACTCCCATGCATGATGAAACTCGTGATGAGGTTTCTTCAGTTTAGCGTACGAAGGATCAATCATGGCTGCTGCCAGGGTCAGCATTGAACGCTGAGAGGAGGACACCAGGCTTGCCTTCTGGAGATCGAAGGGCTGGCCTACAATGAGACCTATCCGACATAGGACATCCCTGTCGTTCCTAAAGTCTACAGTAACAAATTTCACTCTTTCCTCCTTGAGGAAGTTCTTAAAATCCTGGCACTCAACGTCGGCAAGGCATATGTGGTAGACCAAGCAAACATTATGTACGCAAACCTGGATCACGGCGGGCTTCTTCCTCTCTGCCTCCTTTAGAATCTGCTCTCTTTCCAGGACTGTGGTGTACTCAACATCTAGCCCAGCGACCCACTCATTCGTTGAACTGTTGAACATGCGTAGGAAGCGAGCAAGCCATGCTTTCACTGTTGTGGATCCACGTGTGTAGATGATGATGAACTCATCACCGGTGATGGCTCTAACCTGGTACTCAGCAGAGACCATGGAGATTTGGGAGGCCATGGATTTTGGAGGAGGCTTAGAAGAAGTTGAACTGTTGTACCCCGCAAAAAAAACTGGGAGCGAACTAATGTGAAAGGACGGGACGACTGGGAACGAGCTGTTGTAAGGTAGAAGACGGGGACGAGTAGGGCGTGCGAACGGTGTGAGGTTGCTGGCTTGCCCGGTTGGATAAACGGCTGCAAGCCCCCAAAGAGTTCTCGAGAACTATGCGCGACCCACTAGATGTCATGTCTGCTAGACCCATATCGTAGGCCTGATGGTATAGCTTCTGCATGTTCGCACGCCATGCCGGTGCGTGGATGTAACTTCACTTAATTCCGTCAACCGTCGCACCTCCCACGACCTTCGCCTCCCTCGCGCGGTCGCGCCCTTTGAGACTTCGACCGACTATAAATGAGCAATTTTTTTTGCCTACTCCGCATGCATTATACTCCCTCTGGTCCTTTTTACTTCCGTCAACCGTTTGCAAAGTGTTTGACCAAATTTATACTAAAATTATCAATATCTACAATACTGATTATAATGAGTATAAGGACTATGTTTTATAATGAGTATAAAAATATTGATTTGACATTTTGAATGTTGATACATTTTTCTATAAGTTTGGTCAAAGTAGAGGTACATTGACTTCAGACAAAACTTAAATGCACAATGCAAACTAGTTCCTCCGTCCAGGTGCGTGTCATGTCCTATCTTGTCATCACAACAAGGTTAGCTATTAGAGTACTACTACCTCCCTTCTAGTTTAAAGGGCTCGATTCAAAAATTTCACCTACTCTTAGCAAGATAGAGGCGGTGGAATAGTTTTTGTAGTCTGCAAAAGTACTCAACTAATGCTGTCGTTCTTCACAAAAAAATGTGTTTACCAATGCATGCCTGAACACTAGTTACTCTAACCCCCCTCTCTTCTTTAATTCTTTGCCACATCAGCATGTTTGCTATTCCCGTGTGCATGATACCAGCTAAGATACCACAATTATGGCCAGCCTTAATCATCGCATGCAATAATTTAGTGCACCTTGAAATATGAACATGTGTGGGGCGTCTATGTTTTTAATGACTTGAGACTATACCTAGCCCGGCATGCAAGATGACTTATTATGCACCGTTCCCCATACCTGCAGGAAGCCCGTTCGTCTCCAAATATTTTCCTCTCCATGTGTGGAAACAATGTGCCTGCCAGACTCTCCTTCTCCCTCCGGCGGTCCCACCACTCCACCCCGTGTGGAAAACATCTGCATGCATGACTCTCCTCCACCCACGCTCATCCAATCCATTGTGACCAACAATATTTCCACCCCTTCCCTCCCCCGTAATTTACTCCAACAAATATGCCCACATAGCTGTTACGTTAATCACACAACATATCTTCCGGGACGCTGCTTCAGTTACTTCACTGCAGGTGCATTGGGTCACTGACATGTGGGCCCAACAAGGGTCTGGCCCACATGTCAGCGATGCAACTGGACCTGCAGTTAAGTTAGTGCATCCCAGTGCATCCCAGTCCATATCTTACATAGGTGTGCCATTGCTCGCCATAAATACTGCGCCTCCCATGGCATTCTGAAGAAAGCTCATGTTCATCACTATCTCCTCCCCCTCCCTCTCACATCGACCACCATAGCATCACCCTCCCAAGCCCTAGGCACCCCTCGCTGCACCGCCCAAACGGTCACGCGTCGCCGTTCCGTTCCTCGTCGCCACTAGTCGAGGAGGACGCATCGGTGTTCCACTCCTCGCCGCGACGCGTCGAGGTGGACGCGTCGGCGTTCCCAATCTCGCCAACACACGCGTCGGAGGACGCTCGGCTCCCCGCTACGAGGAGAACACCGCGCCGCCCACCGAGCCCCTAGCCTTGAGGAGCTTTGGAAAGAAATGGAAGTCGCCATGTGGGAGGCTTTGCCGCCGGCAGAGCACGCCAAAATAGAGGCGGAGAAGAAGGCCGAGGAAGAGAAGCGCGCCGTGGGGCAAGCTGCCTGGCAGGTCTATGTTGCGTCCGAGAGAGTCAGGCAATTGGCTCTTTGGCAGAAGGCTCATGCAAGGGTCGTGAGGGTGGCGGAGGACGCCCGTGCCAAAGCCCTGAGTGCAGTCGGGCCCAAGCGCCTCATCTACGCTTGGTGGTACGTGGACCGTGTGCACGCTTCCAGTGAGGAGGAGTACCTGCTGGCGCCGGATCACCACACCGGTGAGATCGCGCTCCCCCGCTGGCAAGCCGCCAATCAGCACCTCGCGAGTTGTGAGGCTGAGGAAGAGGCGTTGTGTCAGCGTGCTAGGAAACGGCCGCGCACCAGGGCACTCGTGGCGCGCCGCAAGTGCTCCTGCGAGCGTCGTGGCTTTTAGTAGGAGTATAATTTTAGTTTCGTAAGGTGATTTCATTAGTTTTGGGACGCAAATGATAAATCCCGAATGTTGGGGAATTATTAGCATCCTTAATTAAGTATGTAGAGGGAAAGTTTGGAAACCTTGTGTATCCGTACACATTTTGTAAGTAGGTGCATACAGCACAAACTTTAGTACTACATACTATCGCACTACACGTCTCTCTATATATATGCTTGCAGACTGTGCTACTCCCTCCGTCCAGGTGAATAAGTCATCTTTGGTTGTGCACCGTGACCAAGACGGAGAGGAGACTTTACACACCTAGACGGAGGGAGTACTACTATTACTTATGTACGGGTAAATGCATGTTTTAACATTGCGATGCGGTTTTTGTAAAAGTAGAAAAACAGCACTAGTCAAGCTTGTGAAATGATTCAATGCAAAACAAACGAAAAAATGCGTGTTTGATTGTTTACTTTTAGCTTCCTTCTTTGTGGTTATTTCTCTGTCATACTTTGTACGGAGTATCTCACTGATCGGAAAGGCATGCAAATTCCCAAAACCGCTTCCTACACCCTGTATCAAATTTTTTTGCCTAACAAGTTGTGTCGTGCAATTGGAATTCCAACTTGAGTACTAGTACTACTAGTAGGAGTACCAGGGGCCAGTTCGTTTAGGCTTCTAGATTAGTACTAGTCCCATTACTACTAGCTCCGTCCTGGTTTATTGGTCCCCATTGTAATCTGTGTCAAAGTTTGATCATAAATTTAACTAATGAAATGTTTGTGATGTCACATGCACTAACATTTTATCAGTTAAATCTTTGGTCAAAATTTACCACAAATTACAATGGTGATGAATAAACCAGGACGGAGGTGCTCCCTCCATTTTTGTATACAAGGCCACTATAAAAAATACATTTTGCATCTATACAAGGCCACTAAAAGTAATCAAGACACAAATTAATGATGTTTCCTCATACTAGTAACTCATGGCTTAATTACTAGCATGCATGTAGTGGATGATAATGACAAACTCATCTACTTCCTCTCTCACGGCCACTCAATTTCTTCTAATGTGCATTGGTACGTCTCCAATGTATCTATAATTTATGAAGCATTCATGCTATTTTATTATTTGTTTTGAATGATTACGGGCTTTATTATACACTTTTATATTATTCTTGGGACTAACCTATTAACCGGAGGCCCAGCCCATATTGTTGTTTTCTTGCCTATTTCAGTGTTTCGAATAAAAGGAATATCAAACGAAGTCCAAACGGAATGAAACCTTCGGGAAAGTTATTTTTAGAATGGAAGCAATCCAGGGAACTTGGAGTGCAAGCCAGGGAAGCTTCGAGGAGGCCACGAGATAGGGGGGCCCATGCCCCCTAGGCGCGCCCTCCACTCTCGTGCGCCCCTCGTGGCTCCCCCGACCGACTTCTTTCGCCAATATATTCCCATATACCCGAAAACCATCGAAAAACAAGATAGATCGGGAGTTTCTCCGCCGCAAGCCTTTGTAGCCACCAAAAAACTCTCAGGAGCCCGTTCCGGCACCCTGCCGGAGGGGGAACCCATCACCGGTGGCCATCTTCATCATCCCGACACTCTCCATGATGAGGAGGGAGTAGTTCACCCTCGGGGCTGAGGGTATGTACCAGTAGCTATGTGTTTGATCTCTCTCTCTCTCGTGTTCTCTCTATGGCACGATCTTGATGTATCGCGAGCTTAGCTATTATAGTTGGATCTTATGATGTTTCTCCCCCTCTACTCTCTTGTAATGGAGTGAATTTTCCCTTTGAAGTTATCTTATCGGATTGAGTCTTTAAGGATTTGAGAACACTTGATGTATGTCTTTCCATGTTTATCTGTGGTGACAATGGGATATCACGTGATCCACTTGATGTATGTTTTGGTGATCAACTTGCGGGTTCCCCCCATGAACCTATGCATAAGGGTTGGCACACATTTTCATCTTGACTCTCCGGTACAAACTTTGGGGCACTCTTTGAAGTACTTTGTGTTGGTTGAATAGATGAATCTGAGATTGTGTGATGCATATCGTATAATCATGCCCATGGATACTTGAGGTGACAATGGAGTATCTAGGTGACATTAGGGTTTTGGTTGATTTGTGTCTTAAGGTGTTATTCTAGTATGAACTCTATGATAGATTGAACGGAAAGAATAGCTTCATGTTATTTTACTACGGAATCTTGAATAGATAGAACAGGAAGGATAACTTTGAGGTGGTTTCGTACCCTACCATAATGTCTTCGTTTGTTCTCCAATATTAGTGGATTTGGAGTGACTCTTTGTTGCATGTTGAGGGATATTTATATGATTCAAGTACGTTATTGTTGTTGAGAGAACTTGCACTAGTGAAAGTATGAACCTTAGGCGTTGTTTCCTACCATTGCAATACCGTTTACGCTCACTTTTATCATTAGTTACCTTGCTGTTTTTATATTTTCAGATTACAAAAACATATATCTACCATCCATATTGCACTTGTATCACCATCTCTTCGCCGAACTAGTGCACCTATACAATTTGCCATTGTATTGGGTGTGTTGCGGACACAAGAGACTTTTTGTTATTTGGTTGCAGGGTTTCTTGGGGGAGACCATCTTCATCCTACGCCTCCCACAGATTGATAAACCTTAGGTCATCCACTTGAGGGAAATTTGCTACTGTCCTACAAACCTCTGCACTTGTAGGCCCAACAACGTCTACAAGAAGAAGGTTGTGTAGTAGACGTCATGCATGCACCCTATTAATTAACCCGGTAAACGAGAAAATAAATTGACTTGTAAAGCACACATTGATTTTTATCTTGGTACCTGTAATTTGAGTTTGTGGCCTTGTATACAAAAATGAAGGGAGTACTAGTAGTAGTTTATAAGCCCAAATAAATGAGTGAGGCGCCTTAATGTTACTCTCCACTGTGACTAGTCTTATGGGAAAAGTTGGGGAAGAGACGGCTTATTTTTTAAGCCGCCAAAAGAACTGGCCCTAGGAGTAGTAGCTAGGGATACTAGGAGTAGCAGCTAGGGATCGAGTGTGTGAGATGAACCGGAGAAAGTAAATGAAGAGAGATGAAATGCAAAAAAGACGGAGGGATGTGATGGTTGCTTGTCCATTTATTTTACCAGGCCACTTATTACTGGCAGTGGTTGGGTTTTGTGATATGACAGCTTTACTGTCGCGCCACGAGTGGGGTGAGACTCCCCTGCAGTGCCGCCCTCTACATGTGTACTACATCGGTCGTGGTTTATTAGTCCCCCATTGAATTTGACTGAAGATTTAACTGACAAAATGTTAGTGCATGTCAACAAAAACTATATTGTTGGATTCGTATTTGAACATAGTTTTCAATGATATAATTTTAGGTGACATGCCTTGGCATTTATCATACTATATATAATGTTAGTTCAATTTTTGGTCATACTAATCTATAGTAGTAAGGTGCCCGTGCGTTGCACGGAAGAGTGAAATCCATTGATCGGGGAGTTGTTTATTTTGACAAAGGATGTGGAGGTCATCTCATGTGTAACGGGTATTGATAGGTTTCTTCGGATATTATTTCATATCTAGAGCTCACAAACATCCGGGTGAAATAGATAAAAATGTATCTTTTGCAAACAAAAGCGTTCAACTGTTCAACCTGCATCCAAAACTTGTGAAGAAATAACACTTATTGTGCTTTGCAAGAAATGATCTTTAAGAATTAGTTTTTGAGTATCGATTGTTATACATGTTGGCTACAGATGACATGGCACTTTCTTGTAGTCAACCGTTGGCTATACTATTAAGTATTAACCATGCCCTTATACACCTAGACGGAGGGATTAAATCAGGATGACTTGGAAGGGGCAGAGGAGATGTAAGAAATGGTTCATAGTAAGTCTTTCACCAGTACTGTAGTAAAAGTTCAAACATGGAAGATTCTAGACTAAACCATAAACGGATACACATTTATTCATGCACGATACTCCAATAGAGCAAGATCATGCATGGAAGTCTCCACATGCTTAAACAGCGGATTACGTTGAGCGAAGACTAATGATCAACATTTAACTTGATAATGCGTATGTCCAGGTGAACCTCCTTTGAGTCCCAGTGCACCGCGTTGGCGGGTAAATAAGACCATGGGTTTTCCATGTCCACATCGGCGGGAAGGTCCCAGCTCTGCAGAGTCCAAGTCAGTTTGATGTAGCCGGTGTCGCCGCCCACGTGACCCGGAGTGGCATCGACTAGGCCGTCCATGAAACCGGAGTGGCTGTAGGGGACGTTGCGCCAGTTGAATATATGAGCAAGTTACTA
Organism: Triticum dicoccoides; assembly: GCF_002162155.2. Taxonomy (NCBI): domain Eukaryota; kingdom Viridiplantae; phylum Streptophyta; class Magnoliopsida; order Poales; family Poaceae; genus Triticum; species Triticum dicoccoides. The sequence goes on along the minus strand of NC_041385.1, from coordinate 467,865,711 downwards.
CGAGATTTAATCCGAATAAGCACAAAATAAATCATGACGGCTATAACAGAGATGAAACTAATCATGTGAACTAGCATAGTAGTAGGATATAGAGTAGAAACATGAATTCTACCACGATTTCAAACAGGAAGGACAGAAACACATATGGTGCAACAGGAGCAGCACCGTTGGCGTTGAGGTTGTCGCCCATGTCGTTGAGGAAGAGGTTGCCGAGTTCGGGGAAGAAGTCCTCGTCGGTGAAGTCGTGGCTGCCAGCAGTCGCAAGAGTGCGCTCCCCAAATTTCAACAGCGCCTGCAGAATGGAGCGCGGGAGGGAGTGGCTGTAGGGGACGTTGCGGACGCCGAATGGAGCGCAGGAGTAGCACAAGAAGCAGTAGATGGTGTCCTTACTAGTACTCCCTAGTCTCTACTCTTATAGAAAACCGAGTTGGTGATGACGGTGTGCCTGTCGTCTTGTAATATAGACCGTCCGATCTATATCTGACGGATAGAAAGCCAACTATGACAATTTTACAAAAGATACCCACACCTCTCTCAACATTTACAGATAAGGCCTTGCCTCGTTCATCCTTATCTCCCACAACCTCGTGCTCCTCCCTAAGTCTCTATCTCTACTCTTATCTCTATCTCTACTACCCTTCTTTGTTTTTTATAACAAATCGAATAGTACTACACCGTCCGCTGCACGTCGGACTGAACACGCCTCCTCGCCTCCATCATCACCAACTGAGTCTTTTATAGGAGTAGGAGTAGAGAAAAAACCGAGTTGGTGATGATGGTGTGCCGTGCAATGCACAGGCATCTTGCAATTTTTTTGCATATAATTCCAAACACCACGTAGACACGGTCTTTGACCATTTTACAACTATGTTAGTATCATTGTTTTTTTTGACGGGATGTTAGTATCATTGTTAGTGGTCAGCCGGTGCAAGTTATTGCCCCGGGTGTTTTAACCTTTTTTTAGTCATGATATCTGGCGATTGTTTGGCACGAGCTCAATCCTGGCGAATCCCACGTAACCGTCAGATTTCCATCCGACGGTGGCCTGTTTTTAAGCCATACACACGTACTGTAACTGTGTCGCGGGCGTTTGCAACTGCCATGTCTCCCAGCGAACGTTTGCTGAGGATTGGAGTTAGCACGGTTCGTAGTCGTTCCACGCTCGGGCACTGAAGTTTGTAACTATTTTAGATTAGAATATACTACTCCTCCGGTGCTAGTAGTAGAGTAGAGTCCTACTCTAGTACTCTACTCAAGCAAGTTAGGGCATAGTAGTAGGTACTGTAGGGAGTACCAGTACTGTGATCACTCAAGCAAGTTCTCTGGCATTGATATGACCCTACACTGCGGGTATGTGTCTCGTAAGTCAAGCGGCATGCTGTAGTCATCATAACCTGTCCACTTCTCGCAGCACATATTCGCTTCTCCATCTTTGTCCGCACATAATCTCATCCAATCTTCCATCCCTGCTAAGGCGCCTCCCCCCTCGTCCGAAACCCAAGCACTAACAATGGCAGAACCAAGCAGCGTCTGCCGAAAGAGTGGCTGGAATTCGCTCCCCATAGAGGTAATCAAGTTCATTGTTTTGCGTGTGGACAATCTCAGTACCATGCCGCTCGCCATGTGCTCGTCGGGGTTGTACCATTTACTCAAAGCCCTCAGGCCAGAGCTTTTTAAGCCAGCTCTTTGCTTGTTGATGCCGCCTGATCTTCAAAAACGGCATGTCATGCAGCATAAGATCGTAGGGTGGCGAGCATCAACCCCCTTGACTGCGATCCGATCCCCGTCACCCTCAACTACATTAATGGTATGTACTGGGTCGGCATGAACACGTCTTGGATGGTGCTCATCGACGGTCGCGACAGCTGGATGCTCGTGGAGGTCTACACCCGGCGATTGATCCCCCTTCGTTTGATTAACACTGCACTGCTTTGGCACCGCGCCCCAGAATACTCGGAATCTTACAGTAGCCAACATGATACCAAGTTTGATTTGCTCAAGGTTGTAATATGCCAAGTGCCCACAAGATCTGCGAATTATAAAGACTTCAGGCTAATTGCGTTCTTCAACCGCGGTCTCGCCTATCTGACAGGTCACTGCGGTAAGTGGATAAATCTGCACGTCCGTCGCAGGATCATACATCCTCCATGGTTCTCTGATGCCATTGAACACAAGGGCTTCATTTACGCTGTCGACTCCTTCTATGGCTGGACGTATTGCTGGCCTACTCCAGTCATCGCTACAAACGGCTATTACAGCAGTATGTTACTTTCCTATGATATCATGATGGCTTGCTTATATTACTGTCAACATTTATTGAAAAAATATTCATGCTCATAACATGTTGTTCTTAAGATTGACTACATCAAGAGCCCTTTTTTATTTGACTCCAACTTGATATGATGTTGTAGGCCGCCTGGTGTCCCTACCCTTCCTAATCCCAGAAACTTTCAAAGAAAAGCGGCATGGCAGTGGCAGGTGGTTCCTGGCTCGATCATCGATCGTTCACACGTACCGAACGTGTTGTTCCACGGAATACAATCACACTCACTACAAGGTCTTTGAGCGGGATCCCAGCTTCTCTGGGCCTTCAGGAATTTTTGACTGGAGGCTGGTAAGTAGCCTTGGTACATGCTCTCTATTTGTCAGACTGAATTATCCGATTAACCAGGAGATAACCGACGGCAAGGATCATGATGGCAGCGCGGTTTCGTTCATCAGGCAAAACTGTGTGTACACTATGTACCATGCATCTCTGCATGCACCATACCCTGATATGTGTCGCCACGCTCTGCAGCCCAAAGTAGGAGAGAGGGCCGCAAGTATCAGACTTCGACCTGCTGGTTGGAGTTTCCCCCGTCAGGCACCCATCTGGTTCAAGCCATCAGCCAATCTCCACAGCTTAATAAACAGTAACGTCTAACTGAGCCAGTTAGTTAGATGCGTACATTGGTGTAGTAGGATCTTTATTTAGTTTGATGCATACACTTGTTCTTTTTTGGTAGCCCTTTTGTAATAATGGTTGATGTTTGGTTTGGAAGAGAGAGTTGCGTCTTCACTCTTATGGCCTGCTTACTGCTTCTATTGCACCCCCAGCATTGGTTGCTGCTGCTGCTGTTTTCAATGTACAATCAGTAGTATATTTTGTCTGTTGGTTGAATAAATGTGTTGTTAGAACGACAAACACAATGATTTGGAAGTTGTTGCATGGTTTGATCCTTAGTGCCCCGTACCATACGTAACGCATCCTATTTTTCACATGGAACACATTTTCCACTTGTTGATAACATGCAGCCCATTGATGAAGGCCCAATAGAGGAGCCCATAATTAACTGGAAGGGAGGCTCTCACATGAATCTGGCCCTGGTACATGCTCATGGTCCCCTAAACATAAATAAGTAAATAAATAAATAAAGCTAAATGTTCATGCACCAGTTCTTTAAATTCATGATTTAACAGGAGGATATTATTTCCTACGATAGTGTCGTTTCATTCAGTCGATATTATTCTTAGGCAAAGATAGCAACCTGTCTTCTTTCTCCCGGCATTTTCTTCCTGCAACCAGCGGAACCATGCAAATCGTAGTCAACATCCTAAATAGTTCCGGTCCATTTTTATTTTTCAATAAGAATGTCCAACCCAGCTCAGCACATTGGCGACAACACTTTATCCTTCGCCTTGGTGCACTGGCCGCGGCGCTGCCGTCCGGCCCTGTCAACATAGTTTTTTTCCAAAACGGTCCCTATCAACATAGTGAATCGGGAGAGAACTGTAGTTGTGAGTATGACAGTACGGACCCACCAGGTCCACTCCCGAACACAAGCGAGCGCCTCTTTTACTACTCAGATGCACCCCTTGTTTTTTTACTCTAATCCACCCTGCTGATATCTAGGACCCACATCATTTTTAACGTATAGTCAATTAACGACAGAATTGCACAACTTTTTTTGAGTAGTAATTCGGAGGAGTAGGCTATAAACTAGGTTGTGCGGTCTCTGTGGCCCGTTTAACAACATGACCAGCCCAGCAGGTTTTTCTTTGGGAAAATAGGTAGCCCAGTATTTCTTTTTGAAGAATACCCAATCTAGGCCTATTTGTTTTCTTTGACTTACTGGGCTGCAAATCTTTCATGCATTCCGGCCTGGCCAAAGAGTATGGTCAGTGTCTGTTAAAAGTAATATCAAAGGGGTTGAAAATTGCAAAAAAATTATAGCAAATGGGATTTTACTTTTTTGTTTTTGTTCTTCACTGATATTTTATAGTATTTCATTGGATTTAACATGACATAGTACTAATTTATTTTTAAATTTGTTTTAGTATGGCTACTAATTTTTGGATTAAGAATATTTTATTCTCCGGCAAAAATTTGCGAATTTTCAAAATTCCGCACATATTTAGTTAATTTTTTTAACCCTGGTACTGATCAGAAAATGGGCAGCAATTCTAAAAATGGAAAACGGGCTGCAATAAATTCCATATGAATTAGAAAATGAGTAAAAATTATAAAAATAATAGCAAATGGGCTGTACACGCCACAGATTTCGAGGCTGACTTGTTTATGCAAGGCTTTGTCAGTCAACACATGATTCTAGTAGTGACTGTTGGATGTCCATCCAACGGTCGACGTGCTTCTTCAATCTCTGATCTTCCTCCTCCAGCCACCTAAACTAGCACCGGCAGGACTGCCTACTCCCTCCTCTTGTGGCCCGCTGTGATGTCGTGCAGGCTTCCCCGGCCCACCCTACGCCCTCCGCTGGCCTGGCTGCACGCAATCAACTACCTCCTTATTACGCAAAAAAAAATGATTCCTCCCACTAACATCTGGGGCGCACCGGTTGGGAGGCTGACCTGTGGGCCTACTAAGTTGACGCGTACGCAGGGCTTGTCAACTTAGTCAACAAACGATTGTAGCAGCAGTAACCATTGGATTTGAATTGAACGGTCCTGCTGCTTCTTCAAGTGCTGCTCTTCTTGCACCAGCTGCCCAAACCAGTGCCGGCGAGACCGCCTGCTCCTGCCTCCAGTGGCCGGCTGTGCTGCCGTTGAGGCCTCACCGCCCCCTACTACTCCCGCCGCTAGCCAGGCCCTGCAGCGACGGCAGCCTCACACCGCAGCCAAACCAGTGAACCCTCGTAATCTTCTCCGTGTGGGCATCCACTACCGCGTCTTCCCTAGCTCCACGTCGTCCCCTTCCTAGGCCTCGTCGTCGTCCAGCACCCTGGTGCTCTCAGCGCGGCGTGGTCAATGTGGTCATGGAACGACTTCCATCGGACGTGGATTGTACGTGGAGAGGCTGATAGCTAGGTCTACGGCCGCACACAAGGAAATGCCTCCTTATTACGCGCAAAATAATGATTCCTCCAGCTGACATCTAGGACCCATCGGAAGGGCCTCTGTATTTCATGAAAAAAACCTTTCCCCCGCTGACAGGTCGGACCCACCAGCTATATCTTTGCACGCAAGGAAGTGCCTCCTTATTATGCACAAAAATATGAATACCCCCCTGCTAGCTGGGACCCACCATAGTGGGTGGCTGACTTGTTGGCCTACTAAGTTGAAGGGGACGGAGGGCTTTGTCAACTTAGTCAATACTCCAGTGACCGTATGATGTCCATCCAACGGCCATAGTGCTTCTTCAACCTCTGGTCTAGTTGCTCCAACTGCCCAAAGCAGCGCCGGTCGTGCCACCTGCTCCTGCCTCCCATCGCCGGATGTGATACCGCAGAGGCCTCACTGCCCCCATACTACTCCCACTACTGGCCAGGCCATCCTTCTACTCAAACACACCCCCTGTTATTCTGCGGCGATGGCAACCTCACACCGCAGCCGAACCAGTGAACCCTCGTACTCCTCTCCGCGTGGGCATCCACTGCTGCGTCTTCCCTAGCTCCACATAGTCCCCTTCCTAGGCCTTGCCTTCATCCACCGCCGTGGTGCTCTCCGCGCGGCGTGGTCAACGTGGTCAAGAATCGACTTCCATTGGACGTGGACTGTATGTGGAGAGGCTAACAGCTGGGTCCACGGCCGCAGCAAGGAAGTGCCTCCCTATTACGCGGAAAATAACGATACCTCCACCTGACAGCAGGGACCCACCGGACGGGCCACTGTATTTCGCGAAAAAAATGTTTCCCCCTAACTGCTGGGACCCACCAGCTACATCTTCGCACGCAAGGAAGTGCGTCCGGGCAAAAAAACAATTTGTCCCCCTGACTGCTGGGACCCACCAGCTACATCTTCGCACGCAAGGAAGTGCCTGACAGTCGGGATCCACCTGCTCAAAGCGTACGTAGCATTGTCATTCTGGTCGCGAGCGTGTACGTACATACTAGTCGATGTAGAGGCGCGCATGTGTCGTATTAGAGGCGCGCACGTGTCGTAGTAGAGGCGCGCACGTAGCAACGTATGTACAACGGTCAGGGTGCAAGAAAGTAAATACGGCCATGTACGTACATATGGGTGGGGTCTCGAATGCCTACTTGTGCATACGTACGGCCAGGGCTCGTGTACATGGCTGGGTCGGAACGGAGAAATAGCGTCGTCGTCGTGTTCATGGGGAGCCAACCGGCTGGGTCGGAACAAAATGCGTCGTCGTGTTCATTGGGGGGGCTTGGACGGAACAGGCCTTGGAAACGAGGCCTGGCGTGCCGCAGAACGGAGGAAATGGCCTTGTGTTCGACCGGCCACATTCAAAACAAGATCCTGTTCATCGGGAGGGGTCTGGCGTACCGCAAAACGGAGGAAACGGACTTGTGTTGGACCTCCTACAGTCGAAAGGGGGTTCTGTTGATCGGGAGACGTGTGGCGTACCGCAAAACGGACGAAACGGACTTGTGTTGGAGCGCTACGGTCGAAACGGGGGTGTTGTTCATCGGGAGGGGTGTGGCGTAGCGCAAAATGGGACTCCACAGGATACTATTCATCTCCATCGTCGACCTCCTCAAGCCACCACGGGGCTACTGTTCATCCACCGTCGACCTCCTCCAGCCTCCACCTACGATTGTTCATCCACGGGCTCCTGTTCATCCAGCCTCCACCGCGCGCTACTCCATCGGCTACTGTTCAACCACCCCTCTCCACGGGCTCCTGTTCAACCACCCCTCCACGGGCTACTGTTCATCCACCCCTCCACCATCTACTATTCATCCAGCCCTCCATGGGGTCGTCCTGTTCATCCAGCCCTCCATGGGGTCCTGTTCATCCAGCCCCAACCGGCTCGACCGATTGGGGTCCTGTTCATCCAGAGGCAACACCACAGGGTCCT
>NC_041385.1:467850656-467858065 GCF_002162155.2 Triticum dicoccoides | reverse complement strand
ATCCAGAGGCAGCATCTATCGGCTTCAATTAGCAGTAGTAGCGAAGGAATCACTCGAATGGGTTTAGTTAACAGCTATCGATGGATCGCTCGGGTTCAGTAACGTGTATCCTGCAGTGCAATCGCTCGGGTTCAGTTAGAGCCCAACGCCTCGCTCGGGTTCAGTTAGAGCCCAATGCCTCACACACATGCGCGTACGTGTACGAGAGAAACGCGCATCGCTCGGCCCCCACCACCCACCGTAACCGAGAACACCCTGATATTTTCCTCGCCCTTGCTTCTACCACGGTTTTTTCCGTCATGGACGGCCCAAAGAATGTCATGCAGCTACGTCTCCGGCCCACCCAGGACGAAAGCCCATTTTCTGTCATGAGTTTTTGTCATAGAAGTAGGATCCCACCACATCTATGATGATACCGGGTTTTCTCAGATTTATCGTCATAGAAGTGTCATAAGTATGATAGGGAAAAAATTCGTTCGGCCCAAAATGTCACGGATGTGTCTTTTTTTTTGTAGTGATATATGGATCGCTGGAGCTTGCACATTTTGTTAGCACCTTTAAGATCGACAAAACCTTCTAGTTGCATCATATACAACTCTTCTTTAATAAATCCATTAAGGAATGCAGTTTTGACATCCATTTGCCAGATTTCATAAAATGTGGCAATTGCTAACATGATTCGGACAGACTTAAGCATCGATACGAGTGAGAAAATCTCATCATATTCAACACCTTAAACTTGTCGGAAAAAAATATGACAAGTCGAGCTTTTTAGATAGTAACACTACTATCAGCGTTTGTCTTCCTCTTGAAGATCCATTTATTTTCTATGGCTTGCCGATCATCGGGCAACACTACAAAAAAAATACACTTTCGTGATGATACATGTTTGTCACAGTAGGTCACATTTTTTGTCATGCATGTACATCCATGACGATTTTATGACAGAATCAAGATAGTCCTACATGTGCTGTCGTAGAAGTGTTCCATGACATTGCCAAAATTATCATCACACAAGTGTCCACTTCCATGACGATAAATCGCGCGTCAAAGAAGTGCTTTCGTCAATGGTGACCGACACATGGCATCCACCATGACGAAACTCCGTTAAGCTATCGGGTCCGGTTTTGGATCCGATAACCCGTTAATAGCCCCAACCAATGGGGATTTTCCACGTGTAAAATCATCATTGGCTGGAGGAAACATGTGTCGGCTCACCGTTGGGACAGATGTCATCCACTCATTGGACCGAAGGCGCCTATGATACGGCAACACGTGGCACGGCCCAACAGAGGCCCATTCTTGTGAAAAGGCCGGCCCATTTGACTTAGTCAAAAGGTGGTGGGCTGGCCCACAGAAATCCTATTAACAGCTTGTTCGCATATAGCCCATTTACAGCTCGCTAACCCAGGGCCCGTTACGACCTCTCCGAATTAGGCCCAGTAGCGTCATCTGGGCCGTCCAATATGATTCCAGCCCGTTTTAACTTCTGGCCCATGTGTGGCCCATGACTTCTTTCGGCCCATATGAGGCCCTTTGTAACTCTTGGCCCATTAACGGCCCGTGGTGAAACTGGCCCGTAATGAACAGTGTATCACTTTATACCCATTGACGGCCCGTTATTCCATTGGGCCGTTTCCAGCCCAAGTTATCTTTCGGCCTTCTCAGGGCCCATTGATTCTTGGGCTCATTTGCAGCATTCGGTTACATACGGCCCGTTACTGTTATTTTCTGCTTGTGGGCCAAATTTAGCCCGTCGTTACATTCGGCACGTTTGCGGACCGTTAATACGTTGGGCCGTTTTCATGTTAAAAAACCGTTGGGCTGTTTTCATCGAGTTATCAAATACGGCCTATTGACGGCCCGTTATGGTCCACGAATAGTACGGCCCATGATTGGCGAAATGATGATACGCCCCATAGAAGGCCCATGGATCCTATGGCCCGTATGAGGCCCATGGATAGTACATCCCGTAGAAGGCCCATGGATTGTATGACCCATAGAAGGCCCATGGACCCTACGGCTTGTAGAAGGCCCATGAATCCTAAGGCCCGTATAGAAGGCCAATGGATCCTACGACCCATATAGAAGGCCAATGGAACCTACGGCCGGAAGAAGGCCCATGGATCATACGGCCTGCAGGAGGCCCATGGTTACAATAGTCCGTGTGTTGCCATGATTATTTTGGCCTAGTTACCAAAAATAGGCTATTGTGGCCACTAGAAAAACACAAAAAAAGAACTGCAGTGACTACAAGCAAACAACTAAACAAGACAATAAGGAAACAAATAAGCAAGCAATTAACGCTAGCATATTACCGCTATTACACATATTACATCCACTGGGCATCAAAGTTCGCCACCAGTGCAAATATTGGGAACAAAGCAACATATTACATACACTGGCCGTCAGAATTGGCCACCAGTGCAAATAAACGCGGCAGCAAAACAAGAGCATAACTGAAACAACTTTAGAAGAGCTCAAGAAACATTATCCCGGGTATCCACCATGCTGGCAATAAGCTTAGCAAACTTATTAGCTTTGTCCTATTTGGCGCTAAAATCCTCCAACACTTGCTGTTGCACCAGAAATTATGCATCTGAATGCTCCAGGGACTTCTGAAGTCCTTCCACTTCTTGTCGCAGCACAACTGATCGATGTCTTTCAGCTTGTAGTTCAGACTCAATAAACCGAACTGATTCAGACAGTGAGTTTGAATAGCTTGTGCAAGCGGTAGTGGCCAGTAACTCGAACACTAAACCAAGACAGGACTTTGGGGTTGTCTCGTTGTCTTCAAGATAGTCTTCCTTAGCTGTTTTATCAGCTTTGTTGGAGACCAACAAGGATGTGTCACTATCCTGAACCTTATCTGCATTACTTCCTTTACCATTGCTTAATAAGGCACTCTTCCCCAATATTCTGTCAGCATTCAAAAAGAAGAAACAAGCAGACACATAACAAGTTTAGCATGTACTAGTATATGAAACTCATTTCGATGAACCAGTTCATTAGTAAGGTGGACAGGATTAAACTACCAAGTCTTCTATTGCCAAGTAATAGTACATAATAAAAGCATCAAACAAAGATATATCTATGTCCTATGGTCACTGCATTGTCTTGCCAATTCAAAATAGAGACACGGTTCAAATCATATCAGTTCAAGACAAAGCAGTAGTGAAAGAATACAAAGTGTGGGAAACTACACGGCACAACAAGATATCAGATGGATACCACGGGTATACATGTACAACAACACTATTGGCTCTGTTGTGATGCTAGTAATGTGCATGATATGAAAGTCAACTGTATACACAATTGAAATTGAAATCAACAGAGCATTGATAAGAGCAAACATGTTAAAGAAACATGCATGAACATACCTGCTGTGCCATTGGAGTTTCGATTGGATCCTTCAATTTAAAAATAAATTTGTATGAGTAAATACAATGATACAAGAGCAAAGCAATCATAGTTAAAAAAGGTGTGCCTAAGCAAGCGCTTAAGCGCGCCTAGGCTCTAGGCGTTGGCAAAACGCATTGCGCATTACTACGCTTAATCTGTGCATAACTGTGCATAAGCATGTGCTTTGGTCAATAAAGCACAAGGCGGTGGGCAAAGACACAATTAACGCCTAGCGCTTTTTTGAACTATGATAGCAATCGAATCTTAAATTAGAACAATTGTTCTTCAGGTTTAGGCACTTGTTCTACATGAACAGAGTACAGTAAGACGCAAGAATATAATACTTAAAAATAGAAAATGAGCTCATAGACCTTACCACATTCTTGGTTAAGGACCAATATAGAACAAGGCGTTCACAGTCATCGTCCAGTAAATGTGTCTCAGGAGAACGTAAGGGAATTTGATGAGTTTCTTTGCCCCTGAAGTACATTTTCTTCAGGTAATTCTGATACTACCACCAAGCATTCTTGAAGATAGCAGAGGTATTAGCACAGGTTACCTCATCCTGAGTTTCCAGATTGGTCCTTCTCTATAGAGAAAAATGGGAAAAATTGTTGTATTATAACCATCATGGAGGTAGGATGTATGGGACAAAGCAAAGTAATTCCCACGAATAACATTAATTACACATAACTCCTGGACAAACACCTGCAACTGGCATTTTCCTTCATCTTCAGTATAATATTTCCAAGATGGGAAGATACGCACATACGATTTAACAACATCAAATGCGATAGATGCTAAACTACGACTAGCTGGTTGTTCTTCCTCCACAGGAATAGGCGTACTAACTGGTGAAGTTGGGGTTCGCCGTGATAGTACTGGCCCTTTGGGCACTGGAGCTGCCTTACTAACTACTCTTGTTTGGGAGCTCTGTGGTGGAGATGGTGCTGTGTCAACAGGAACTGGGTTACTATCGGCTGGGGTTGGTGTTAGATTGGGTGAAGCTGGTTCTCTCTCCATCACAGTAGGGGTACAATCTGCGAGAGTTTGGGTTACGTGTGGTAGGGATAGTTCTTGTGCATGTACAACCGGGTGCTATCTCCACCAAGAGGTAGCACTGTTTTATTTGAAGACCGTGTTTTTAGTCCCCTAGATACTGGCATCACCCGCTCCAATTCAAATGGCTGATAAACAGGAAACATAGTTGAATGTACAGACATTGTATGAGAGACAGATGCAATAGATAGTGTGGAAAAAAGTGGGCATGAAATAGTTGACATGTATATTGTTTAACTAAAACGGGTAGCATTACGTAATTTCACATACATTATGTCTATCTAAACTGGATAGCATAGCATACATAATTCAAAGATATGATGAAAAACTAAACAGCATCGCATGACATAATTCACCTACATGTTATCTAGGTAATCAGGATCACATCATTTAATTCACATATGTGATTTATATGCTAAATAGAGGGCATTCGATATCATGTCTGAACTAAGAACATGGTGTTGAATATTGTGTATATGATGTCTAAACTATGCAATGCAAGACATCATATGCATGATATGAGCAGTATAACCGTGCCAAGTTAGAGCATACACCTCAGTGGGGGAATAGGACTGGTCATTTGTCTCTGAATCCATCTCTGAGGACCTATCGGGATCCAACAAGAGATCTGCTTCGACAGGTAGCACTGTCTGCTCTGAAGGCCTTGTTTTCACTCCAGATTTTTCCATCTCCCACCCAAATGGCTGATTCACAGGAAGAGTAGTTTAATGTATAAACATTGTCGACAAATGGAAATGTAATGAAGAAAAGGATGGGCAAGATATCATTCAAATATATGATGTCTGGTTAAACAGGATGGCATTGCACATTTCACATATATTATGGCTGGCTAAAAGACATGAGACTGCATAATTCCCATATATGATATACAAACTAAACAGGTGGCATTACAGAACATGTCTAAACTAAGCAGATGACATATATGATGTCAAAAGTAGGCACTACAAGGCAACATATGCATGATATGACTAACATCATCATGCCAAGGTAGAGCAAACACCTTGGGGGGTAAATAGGAGTGGTCAGCGGCGTCTGAATCTGCCTCAGAACAAATATCTTCCTCTGGATTACAATCTGGAGAGGGGTGGGGAGGGTTTGCCATTGAACCCACCATGGAGCGATGTCTGCATGACATTGTATTGCCGCGCAAAACTCTTCTCTTTTTCTCTACATGTTCAACATGACTGTGTACAATATCTGACATGCATACGAAAAAAATATGGTGAGGTTATGTAAGGAGAGCATGCAGAAATTTAGAGTGATGGTAACAACCAGTGGATGGATCCAAAAATAATGATAGCCGGCTGATGATTGCTTTAAATTAATAAAAAGACAGATGATGATTGTTTTACTATTTGTTTCCCACCCAAGATGAACAACATAGGCATACCCTAGGTGAACCAGATATTAGACAGACATACTATTCATTGTTGCCTCGATATGTGCCCCACAACTAATTTAGAACTCAAGTTTGAACATTAATTTGGACCTGACTTGGGAGTCCAAGAGCTGAACAGGACGATAAAGTAGCAGGTAAGTTTAAGCAATGCATAACATAAGCAGAAACAAAAGAATGCGACATCTCTTGTGGACCTTTGTACTCCTCGGGTTCATCTGCTGAGTCGATGATGGTGATGCTGTTGCGGTGGGTGCCAGCGGCAGGGAAGGAGATCTGAGGTGGCGAAAGATGGTCAGGAGTCGTGATGTCTGGTTTGGTGGATGCTTCTGTCGATGGAGAAGCTCAGGTGAGGTGGACGACGTCACGGCCGGAGCAGGACAAACCACACAAAGTTCCCTTCGACACATACCTGTAACTGAAGTAATTTTGTAAGGGCTCATTTGGCTTGCATGATTCTTAAAACGCAGGGATAGGAAAAACACCGGAATAGGACAGGAAAATGCACATGGTAAACAGAGCATTTGTAAACACAGGATTTATGTCAACTTGGGTGTTTGGTTTACAGGAATTGGAAGAGTAGAGGAATGCAAAGAAACATGGCCAAAATAAAGTGAAACCATATGAAAGCGTGTATAGTTAGAATGTTATTCTGGCACTAATGCACTTGGTATTGTTTTCATGCATATGATTTTGAAAAGTAGGTCCAGGTGGATGTTTTGCTTCATTCCTTTCAACAAAATGCATGAATAATTGAATAGTAGAGTGCCATTGGAAAATTCCCTATTGCTATGTTTTTCCGTTGAACCAAAATAGCCCTAATGGATCGACGTGAATGTATAGTAATAAGTGATGCAACAAGTGTACAACCTCTTTGCCGTAGCCGTGTCGACCTCAGCATCATTGGGTTGGTCGCTGGAGCAGTTGAGGCAGAGGTGGCTGTCCGAGATGTGGAGGAAGATCTGAGGAATCTGTAGATAGCGTCCAGGGCACTACTCTGTTGTGATGGATCGCTCTGTCGTTGGAGCAGCTCCGGTGAGCCATAAGACGTCAAGGCTGAAGCAGCACAAGACAGACATCATCAATCTCAAGTGGGATTCTAATAGCATCTCCAATAGATGATGTAAAATGGATGTAAAATTTAAATCACCAAAAACCACCTGACTACAACAGATGAGGTAAAAACTGTTGATTCTGAACTTAACTGTCGAAACTGAAATTTACTGTGGAATCTGAATGCTACTGTCGAAACTGAACACAATGGTAGCTGAGAGGCACTTGACATGTAGTTTAGGGAGGGCCTGCAGTTCATCTTCAACCTGCACCCCCCCCCTGAGCCGCCAGCCACCACTGGCCGAACCGCCGGCCCCAGCGCCGCCTCCCCGCCCCGAAACAACTCCCCACCGCTGCCCCGGCCAGCCCTCTACGCCCCCCACCCCACACCTACCCTGAACCCTAAGATAGATAGTGGGGTACCTCTCCGGCGAGCCCCCGTCCCCACTGCGGGTGGTTCTTCCTTAACTCCGGTGAG
>NC_041385.1:467831722-467850420 GCF_002162155.2 Triticum dicoccoides | reverse complement strand
TGGAGCAGAGCAGTAGCACGAGTGAGGGGGAGAGCAGCAACAGCAGCTGAGCGAGCGAGCGAGCGAGCGAGAGCCGGAGCAGCAGCAGCAGCAGCGCGAGCAAGCGAGCGAGAGCCGGAGCAGCAGCGGCAAATCCGGTTGGTATGGACGCCGCCGCCGAACGGGCCTCGCACTAGGGGAGAGCCGTCGTGGAGATGCCGCCCGCGTCACCGGCTTCAAGGTAGCCTCTCCATGAGGGTGCGGGATGGAGCACTGTTGTCGCCGGGAGGTCGAGTTAACGAGAAAGTGTGATGCGATGAGTGTACAACCTCTTTGGTGGCACCGAGTAGGCCTCGGCTTCGTCCGAGGAGTCGGTGAGGATGCTGCGGTTCCGGTGGAGCAGGTTAAGGCAGTGTTGTGGGGATGGAGCAGCCGCGATAGACGAGGCGATCGTCGGAGCAGCTCCTTGGAGGTGGAGGATGGGGCGGCTGAACCGGCGGGACGACGAGATGGACGACAGATCCTCATCTGGGGAGGTTGACGAGGGACGTCGAGCTGTTGCGGTGGACGACGTCATCGGGGAAGAGGCACTGGCTGGGCAGCAGTGAGGTGGCGGACGGAGGAGGGTGGGGTTTCGCAGCTGGAGAGGAGAGGTTATGGCGGCCTGAGATTTCGAATGGCGAAAAGAGGGCGATGGGAGGGGGTGAAGCATGACTTAGGGATGCGCTTGTCCAAAATGTAGGGTGTGTTACAAAAGTACCCCCCCCCACCGATTTGAACTAGCAGTCGTTTCGGCTCAGGGTTAGACAGGGGATTTCGCGTGTCGGGATTTGGCAGCTGGAGGGAGTTTTTGCGTGCGCTGTAATTTCGGGATAGCAAGGCGCGGGTTGTGAAGGCGCCAGTTTTGGGAGCACGATATCTGAATTTTCAGGATATAACAAGACGCGGGTTGAATTTTAGGGACAAGCCTAACGTGTAGTAATATTGTACTTGTACGTACCAAATCAATTCGCACTTCCCTCAACCAAAAAGAAAACGAAAAAAATAAACCTATTCACACCACACAAAGAGAGAGTCTTGCCCCGTTTTACTATACAAATGCTATTCAAAGCTACTCCCTCCTTCCATCTATATAGGGCCTAATGCGTTTTTCGATGCTAACTTTGACCAAATATTAGAGCAATAATATATGACATGCAACTTACACAAAGCACACCGTTAAATTCGTCTCTGAAATGTTCTTTCAATGATATAATTTTCACATTGTGCATGTCATGTACTATTAATCTTGTCAATAGTCAAAGGCGGTCTTAGAAATCTCATTACGCCCTATATAGATGGAAGGAGGGAGTACGAATCCATGTTATGTCCGATTAAATTTTTTCGCTTGCTGTATAATGCATGTAACCTACTCATACCAACATTTTAGTGCATTCCAAATGTCTATACTACCGCTGCAATTCGAACTAAATTTGAATTTGTTTCTCTATTTCAATAAGAATCTACAATCATGATTGTTGCCAACTTCAACCATCATTCGTGTCTTACCTTAATAACACACCACATGATTACTATAGAGATAGATATGAACTATGTGTACTACATGAACTCGAATTCTATTTTTTTGAATACACTTGATGTTGATTCCAAATAATAGTACATTTGATGTACTAACTATATATTCATAATCAAAACCATGTTCCATACGTACACCGTGATTATCACACAAAGTATAGTGCCCCGCCCCCTACATTATGACATGTATTTAGACCTGAGTTGCAAAAGCCACACATTAGCCCAAATTATAATCAATGTTCTACATTATGATATCTTCTTCAAGTATCTGTATCCACTTTTTTATAATGAATTATGATCTTTGTTCGTCTTTTACACCTTCACGATCCTCTTCTATTTGTAGCTAGCTAGCGCTAACTTTCTATCGTGCATGCACACGCCCGCCCCCCTCTCACCCACCCTTAGCGTCCCCTCCATCGCGCACGTTCATTATTTCTCTTTAGGTTGTCCACCAACGGTGTGTGTAGGCCCCCGGCTCCTTCTTTCCGGCACACACCGGTCGATATAACTCTCTAGCCAAGTGTGCCTACAACAAACACATATATACTTCCCCTCTTCTCTTCTCACCGTCCATGCCCCCCTATGTCCAATACGATTCCACGCAGGTGCACACTCCCGCTCCTCTTTTCATTGATCACATACTCGCACACTCCTCCCCCCCTCAACATGGTAGGCCTCTTGCACCACCTCCTAGCCACACCCTCTCCCCCTGTCTGCCTCTCCGGACCTTATTTGCTTCTAACACATGCAGGCGTGTATATGAACTGACCTCCCTACATATAGCCAGGTCGACTATAATTCGTTTTCACCAAGCACCGATACACTTACCTTGCTAGTTATGTCTCTCCTTTTCTTGGACACACGACGGTTGATCTTCCTATGTAGTTACGTATGCTTACCACAACCATATCTTCTGCCCTCATCATCCTTGAATACCTCCCGACCCGTCTCTCACACGCATGTGCATAGACAGACAGAAATCCCCCGCCCTCTCTTATTGATATTGCACTCATACCCTCCGTTTGTCTAGCAGGCCTCTCCCACCATTTGTGAGATGCCACTCCACCACCAACCCTCCGACGCTCTACCTTTGTCTTTTTCCCAACCTTATTCCTCTGCTACACATATCCATGGATGTCGATCGATCTCCCTCAATACATAGCTAGGTCTCTCTCCTTCCCCACACATATACTAGTCGATCGGTCTCTACCCCCTCCTCCCTCCCCCCCCCCCACACACACACATCGATAGTCGAACGTTGTAGGTAGGTATCCATGGCACGGAGAAAAGCTGCACCTCTGCCCTCTCAAATTCTAGTAGGCCAGCCGCCCTGTATCTTTGACATGGGCAAACACAAATTCAATGGCACTCTTTATCGATCGCGCAGCCACACACTTCATCCCTGTTTTCAATTCTATCGATATCTCACGTCCATGACTCCATTTCACACACATTGCATATGTTACGTTTTTCTGATTGAGATATCATCAACACATTGCCTCTGTTTAGCACAAACCATCTCTCTCACACCCACCCACGTACGTACCTGCACCTAAAGAAGAAGTGCACGCAGGACGCACGCACTCACATCTCGTTCCGGCCACACCCACGCGGGTACACGGTGGAGTTCGTTTTTGTACGAAAAGGCAGCCCATGTGATAATTTGACGCGTGTAGCGGTTGTTTACTCGAAGGAGGGTCAGGTACCACGCCTAGACGGAACAAAGTTTGACTTGACGCGTTAGCATTAAATAGTTATATATTCCTCAATGGAATGTATAGAATATAAAATGATTGCCGTGGGGAAAATGGAAAAATGGGTTTGTCTCTCGTCACACCATCTCACACAAGGCCGCCATGGCCTCTCTCTCAGCGTTGGTCAGTGATCCGGCCGCATCCCGTCCGCCGGTGGAAAGGGAGGATGTGCATCGTCTCTCCGTTTGACTGTGTTGAGGCAGCACGTCCCAATCTGCGGTACCCGCCATTCTCTGTGACCAAGATCCGGCGCGGTAGGGCCTTCGCCACTTGCTCGCTGCCGCAGTATGGGCAGATCCCGGCCGCCGGCGCCCTCCTAGTAACATCCCGACGACCCTCAGGTACATCTTCCTTCGGCCTTGCTCCACTCTCCATCTTCCCATGTTGCTGCATGTGGATCTTCTTTAGTTGTTTGCTTAAATCGTATCTCGGCCGGCGTACTTTCCATCTTGCAATCTCGTCCTCAAACCATTTTTGATAAACCACCATGTGCTATCTTTCCCTTATTACATGGAACATGCTTCTTTTTTGTCGGCGTATATGTCTTCAACTCGTGTTATTGGGCAGTAATTGTTTCCTTTCGACCTCCTTTTGCAAACAGGGCTATCCATTTTCACCTCGTTGCTATTGCGACCTTTTGGTGAACTGCACAAATCACTTTTCTAAAGAGTGTTTTGTGCAGTTCCGCCAAAATGTCACACGGGCAATGTTTTTACATTTCTGTGGGACTGCGGAAAGGGAGATTAGTTTTGCTATCCTCCTCATCCAACTCCGTGCCTAATCTTCTCCAACAAGAAGTTAGTCCTAAAGAGAGATCGTAGAGGTGATCGGCTTCTATTTATGTGTGATATGTTTCATCATCTCGTTCCACTATTATTGTAATCACACTTACTGGATATCTTTGCAAACAGGGATGGTCCGCTCGATTTTAGTGGAGCTGCACAAAATGATCGGATTGTGGTGTCCTTCATACACCTCTTTTTTGGCTACAGAGCTGGGTGAAACTAGCTGCCAAGCAATGAACATTGTGCCAGGAAATGGTGCCATGCCTACCAACAGTATCGATCAATTATATTTATTTCTTTATTTGTACACCTTCTCACAACTTTGTCTTCAGTTGTGATGTGAATATTGGCGCTGGTCTGCGAACCATTGAGATGCATTAGCCATGGTAGTTTCATTTGTATTTGATGGAATGTTGTAACAAGATAATCTCGAGGCAAGACACATGAATCCTAAGTTGAAACTTTTTTTTCCTGTGGGAACCAAAGTTGAAACCTTCATAGAATCACAGTACAATTTCATCAAAATTATGCGTACATATAAACAAATCCTGAAGGATCGATAGCAATGCCAGAAACAATTCAACTTCATTTCGCCGACATGTTGGACATGGACAATGATTCGGTGCCTTAAGGCACCTACCATTGTGTCTATGACATGTGGGTCCAACAGATGGCTGACCCACATGTCAGTGACCCAAAGGCAGGTGCCTTTAAGGCACCGAAGCTGTGTCCTGTTGGACATCCTTCATCCGGCTCCACCTGCCATGCAGCAATATTGAGTGCACAACACAACTTTAGGGAAAGATTCACCCCGGTCGTTGCGCCGCAGTAGTAATGACTAGTGAGCAGTCAAATCACACAGCCCCACCTTCGCCATAGTAAGTTGCTCGGACGAAGCAACCATCATTTCTATGTTCCTTGAATCCGCTGGTACTCCCATATTCCCACAGTAATAAGTTGCTCGGGTGAATCAACCATCACTATATCTGCTCACGTGTGATGACCACACGAGCTATCCATTCAAATCGCATGTTAAAAAAATAAAGGTCGATAACTAATGTGGCAAACTTTCAAAAAAAATGCGGCACCTCGGGCCAACGCGGCCAGATCGCATTTTGCATCAGAAATTACACACCATGTTTCGTTGACACGTGGTCCCGTTCCAACATATCAGTGAGACGACGGCGAGTCCTTTTCTACTAGTATTTCCGAACGGACGTGTAGGCCGGTGCGCCTCTTCGTGAACCGTGGCAAACTAGCAACCGTCCACCGACTCTTTGCCTTTCCCTCTTGATTTGGAACTGCTGTCGCATGCTCTTCCTCTCCCTCCTCCATTTTTCCTTCAGCCCTTCACCCTTCCTTCTACCATTGTTCGATCGTCTTCTCCATGGAGAGAACAGGCCGGAAACGACCCCGTTATTCTTGCCCCGGTCTGAAAGATGACGTGGTGGAGGAACTCGTTGATCGGTGCGACATCATCACCTCGGCTAGCATGGCAGGTTCGTTCAAGCCCATTCTCGACTTAACTAATAACATCATTACAAGGAACCCAAGAGTCAAGGAGCATTTTGATCTCCCCTATCTTCTTCACCGTGACCCTGATGACTACTGGCGCGGGGACGACGGAGGCCTCGCCTTGTGCAAGTTGATGCCGCTTGATAATGATACGTATGATGTTAAGATGCCATCGCTTGAGGGCAAGGATTGGGCAGGCGCAAATGGAGATTGGGTTGTTTACATTGGGTCCAACTGCGAGTGGGAACTTGTGAATGTGTACACTCGTGACCGGGTTCCACTTCCAAAAATCTCAGCAGACTGCGCAGAGGTTGAGCACACCGGTATTGTATGCACGTTCAAATACGATCATGGTGACTGTCTTCTACGGAAGATAGCAATTTTTCGAGTTCCCAACCGCTCTTGGAATTACAACAACTATGAAGTTGTTGCTATCTTCGACAAGTTTGTTGCCGTCCTTCGTGGTTCGACTGGATGGATATTGCTCAAAAATCAGTTTCTATACATGGATGTGTACTGTGATGCAATTCAATACGAGGGCCTTGTGTTTGCTGCCACCACTCGTGGCACTGTTTTTGCATGGAATCCTTATACTTTCGGTATGTTTGTCTTCCACCATAATTATAATTGTTTCATCCACATGCATGCGGGTTAGCAAGTTTCCCTTTACTAATTAACCTTCTTCTTGTGTTTCCAAGGTCCTGTGAACATTCTACCACCTATACTTGAAAAAATTTATAACCAAGGGGGAGATGACGATGGTGATGATCACGAGCATGAGGACGAGCAGAACGGATATACTCAGTGGCGCCTAGCAACTAATTCTGATGGATCACCTCTTCTTGTGTGTACACAGCGCACTGAGTTTGTTACTACTGAGGGAGCACGTGTTGTCTCCCATGGTCGCACTCTCTGGACCTATTCCAACACCCGTTGCATGGTATTCGGGATGGATACTAGTGTGCTAGCGCCAACACCTTCTCCCTGGTACAGTATTGATAGTCTTGGAGAAAACTCGCTCTTCCTTGGACAATACTATCCGATGATGGTGAAAGGCGATCCAACTGTTGTTGACACAACATTACTAGTACCATTTATGAGAAGCAACTGTGTCTATACCACGGACATTTGGGTGGTTCCCTACCCTGGTACTGATATAGTAGGCTGCTTCAGCCTGGATGATCAGTCCTGCATTGGTCTCGAGATTGACAATAGATGCCCGTCCCAGAGAATCACTTGCGGTTCAAAGCAAGCGTTTCCAACGCCGAGGAATGGTTGAGTTCAAGTTCATTTCATTGCTTGTTATTTGTTGTGTGATGAAAACTTTAGTATTTATAATGTATCCTCGTTGTCGATGTGGGTTGATGACCTGTTGTATGTAATAAAATGATATTCCTGTGATAAACTTACTAAACTTATGAATGGCTTTCGAGTCGCTTCTCTGAGTGAGTGTGCGATGAGGAAAAAAAATATTTTCCGAATACACAATTGTACGTGCATTGCAACAGGTTATCGGATGAGGCCAATCAACAATAGTAGTACACTATTTGTACTAGCTTCGCATGGTTCGCGCATCGGGCGGGTGTTTCTACTGTAACCATACTGTACGTAACCAGTGATACGTCTCCAATGTATCTATAATTTTTGATTGTTCCATGCTATTATATTACCTGTTTTGGATGTTTATGGGCTTTATTTTACACAATTATATCATTTTTGGGACTAACCTACTAACCAGAGGCCGAACCCGTATTGCTGTTTTTTTGCCTATTTCAGTATTTTGAAGAAAAGGATATCAAACAGAGTCCAAACAGAATGAAACCTTCGGGAGCGTGGTTTTTGGAACAAACGTGATCCGGAGAACTTGGAGTGCAAGTCAAGAAGCAATCGAGGCGGCCAGGAGATAGGAGGGCGCGCCCACCCCTCCAGGACGCGCCCCCTGTCTCCTGGGCCCCTCGAGCGGCCACCGACATACTTCTTCCTCCTATATATACCTACGTACCCCGAAAATATCCAGGGAGCCACCGAAGAAGTATTTCCGCCACCGTAACCTTCTGTATCCGCGAGATGCCATCTTGGAGCCTTCGCCGGCACTCCGCCGGAGGGGGAATCGACCACGGAGGGCTTCTACATCAACACCATAGCCCTTCCGATGAGTTTTGAGTAGTTTACCACAGACCTTCGGGTCCATAGTTATTAGCTAGTTGGCTTCTTCTCTCTTTTTGGATCTCAATACAATGTTCTCCCCCTCTCTTGTGGAGATCTATTCAATGTAAACTCTTTTTGCGGTGTGTTTGTCGAGATTCGATGAATTGTGGGTTTATGATTAAGTTTATCTATGAGAAATATCTGAATCTTCTTTGAATTCTTTTATGTATGATTGAGTTATCTTTGCAAGTCTCTTCGAATTATCGGTCTGGTTTGGCCTACTAGATTGATATTTCTTGCCATGGGAGAAGTGCTTAGCTTTGGGTCTCGATCTTGCGGTGTCCTTACCCAGTAACAGAAAGGGTTGCAAGGCACGTATTGTATTGTTGCCATAGAGGATAAAAAGATGGGGTTTATATCATATTGCTTGAGTTTATCCCTCTACATCATGTCATCTTTTTTAATGTGTTACTCTCTTCTTATGAACTTAATACTCTAGATGCATGCTGGATAGCGGTCGATGTGTGGAGTAATAGTAGTAGATGCAGGAAGGAGTCGGTCTACTTGTTGCGGACGTGATGCCTATATACATGATCATGCCTAGATAATCTCATAATTATTTGCTTTTCTATCAATTGCTCGACAGTAATTTGTTCACCCACCGTAATACTTATGCTATCTTGAGGGAAGCCACTAGTGAAACCTATGGCCCTCGGGTCTATCTTTTATCATATAAGCTTTCAATCTACTTTTATTTGCATCTTTACTTTTTGCATCTATATTATAAAATACCAAAAATATATTTATCTTACAATATTATCTCTATCAGATCTCACTTTCGCAAGTGGTCGTGAAGGGATTGACAACCCCTTTATCGCGTTGGTTGCGAGTTCTTTGTTTGTTTGTGTAGGTTCGTGGGACTTGTGAGGAGCCTCCTACTGGATTTATACCTTGGTTCTCAAAAACTGAGGGAAATACTTACGCTACTGTGCTGCATCACCCTTTCCTCTTCAAGGAAAACCAACACAAGCTCAAGACGTAGCCAAAAGGATTTCTCGCGTCGTTGCCGGGGAGGTCTTCGCTAAAGTCAAGACATACCAAGTACCCATGACAAACTCATCTCCCTCGCATTTACATTATTTGCCATTTGCCTCTCGTTTTCCTCTCCCCCACTTCACCCTTGCCGTTTTATTTGCCCTCTCTTTCCCAATCTCCTCTCTTTTCCGCTTGCCTTCTTCTTCCTCCCTCTTTCGCTTGCCTTTTTCTGTTGGCTTGTGTGTTGGATTACTTGTCGCCATGGCGCAAGAAAATACCAAATTGTGTGATTTCTCCAATACCAATAATAATGATTTCCTTAGTACTCTGATTGCTCCTCTAAATGATGTTGAGTCTTGTGAAATCAATGTTGCTTTGCTGAATCTTGTTATGAAAGATCAATTCTCTGGCCTTCCTAGTGAAGATGCCGCTACTCATCTAAACAACTTTGTTGATTTGTGTGAGATGCAAAAGAAAAAAGATATGGATAATGATATTGTTAAATTGAAGTTATTTCCGTTTTCACTTAGAGATCGTGCTAAAGTTTGGTTTTCGTCTTTGCCTAAAAATAGTATTGATTCTTGGAACAAGTGCAAAGATGCTTTTATCTCTAAGTATTTTCCTCCCGCTAAGATCGTCTCCCTTAGGAATGATATTATGAATTTTAAACAACTTTATCATGAGCATGTTGCCCAATCTTAGGAAAGAATGAAATTGATGATTCGCAATTGCCCTACTCAAGGTTTGAATTTATGGATGATCATACAAAAAATTTATGCCGGATTAAACTTTGCTTCTAGAAATCTTTTAGATTTAGCCGCCGGAGGCACGTTTATGGAAATCACTTTAGGAGATACTACAAAACTTCTTGATAATATTATGGCTAATTATTCTCAATGGCACACCGAACGATCTACTAGTAAAAAAGTGCATGCTATAGAAGAAATTAATGTTTTGAGTGGAAAGATGGATGAGCTTATGAGATTGTTTGCTACTAAGAGTTCTTCTATTGATCCCAATGATATGCCTTTATCTACCTTGATTGAGAATAATAATGAATCTATGGATGTAAATTTTGTTGGTAGGAATAATTTTGGAAACAATGCTTATAGAGGAAACTTTAATCCTAGACCGTTCCCTAGCAATTCCTCTAATAATTATGGAAATTCCTACAATAATTCTTATGGTAATTTTAATAATATGCCCTCTGATTTTGAAAATAGTGTGAAAGAATTTATGATCTCTCAAAAGAATTTTAATGCTTTGCTTGAAGAAAAATTGCTCAAAGTTGATGATTTGGCTAGGAACATTGATAGACTTTCGCTTGATGTTGATTCTCTTGAACTTAGATCTTCTTCTCCTAAGCATGATATCAATGAGTCTCTCAAAGCTATGAGAAGTTCCATTGACGAGTGCAAAGAAAGAACCGCTAGATTGCGTGCTAAGAAAGATTGCTTTGTAAAAGCGTGTTCTTCTAGTTCCCATGAAAATAATGATGAAGATCTTAAAGTTATTGATGTGTCCCCTATTAGATCTTTGTTTTGCAATATGAATCTTGATAATAACGGGATTGGAGATGAGTCAACTTTATTTAGAAGGCGTCCCAAGAATTCAGAGTTTTTAGATCTTGATGCTAAATTTGGTAAAAGTGGGATTGGAGAGGTCATGACTTTCAATAGTATTGAACCCACTATCTCGGATTTCAAGGAATTTGATTATGATAATTGTTCTTTAGAAAGTTGTATTTCCTTGTTGCAATCCGTTGTTAATTCTCCTCATGCTTATAGTCAAAATAAAGCTTTTACCAAACATATTGTTGATGCCTTGATGCAATCTTTTGATGAAAAACTTAATTTGGAAGTTTCTATACCTAGAAAACTTAATGATGAGTGGGGACCTACTATAAAGATTAAAATTAAAGATCATGAGTGTTTTTCTTTGTGTGATTTGGGTGCTGGTGTTTCCACGATTCCAAAAACTTTATGTGATAGTCTAGGTTTCCATGATCTTGATGATTGCTCTTTAAATTTTCACCTTGCGGATTCCACTATTAAAAAGCCAATGGGAAGGATCAATGATGTCCTTATTGTTGCAAATATAAAATTGGTGCCCGTTGATTTGATCGTTCTTGATATAGATTGCAATCTTTCTTGCCCTATTATTCTTGGTAGACCTTTCCTTAGAACGATTGGTGCGATTATTGATATGAAGGAAGGGAATATTAGATTCCAAATTCCATTAAATAAAGGCATGGAGCACTTTCCAAGAAATAAATTCAAATTACCTTATGAATCTATCATGCGAGCTACCTATGAATCAAGTGCCAAAGATGGCACTACTTAGATCTATCTTCGCTTTTATGCCTAACTAGGGGCGTTAAACGATAGCGCTAGTTGGGAGGCAACCCAATTTTCTTTGTGCTCTTTGTTTTTGTTCCTGTTTAGTAATAAATTTTGCATCTACTTTCTGTTTAGATTTGTTTTTATGTTTTAATTAGTGTTTGTGCCAAGTAGAACCTATAGCATAACCTATGATGAAAGTTGATTTGATTCTGCTGAAAAACAGAAACTTTGCGCTCATGAGAAAAAATTCAATAAATCACACAAACGAGCTTTTGCATTGATTCTTATTGATTATCTTCAATAAATAAAAATTTTAGGATGTCCTATTTTGGTAGGATTTTTAAGGTTCCAGAAGTTTGCGTTAGTTACAGATTGCTACAGACTGTTCTGTTTTTGACAGATTCTGTTTTTCGTGTGTTGTTTGCTTATTTTGATGCATCTATGGCTAGTAAAATAGTTTATAAACCATAGAGAAGTTGGAATACAGTAGGTTTAACACCAATATAAATAAAGAATGAGTTCATTACAGTACCTTATGTGGTGGTTTTGTTTTCTTTCACTAACGGAGCTTATGAGATTTCCTGTTGAGTTTTGTTTTGTGAAGTTTTCAAGTTTTGGGTAAAGATTTGATGGACTAAGGAATAAGGAGTGGCAAAAGCCTAAGCTTGGGGATGCCCATGGCACCCCAAGATATTCAAGAATAGCCAAAAGCCTAAGCTTGGGGATGCCCCGGGAAGGCATCCCCTCTTTCATCTTCGTTCATTGGTAACTTTACTTGGAGCTATATTTTTATTCGCCACATGATATGTGTTTTGCTTGGAGCATCGTGTATTATATTAGTCTTTTCTTTTTAATTTACCACAATCATCCTTGCTGTACACACCTTTTGGGAGAAGCCTACTTGATTGAAATTTGTTAGAATACTCTATGTGCTTCACTTATATCTTTTGAGCTTGATAGTTTTTGCTCTAGTGCTTCACTTATATCTTTTAGAGCACGGCGGTGGCTTAATTTTGTATAAATTGCTAGTCTCTCATGCTTCACTTATATTATTTTGAGAGTCTTTTAGAACAGCATGGTATTTACTATGGTTATAAATTGGTCCTAGCATGATGAGCGTCCAAGTTGGGTATAATAAAAACTATCATAGGAAGTGAATTGGATGCTATGATCAATTTGATACTTGATAATTGTTTTGAGATATGGAGGTAGTGATATGAAAGTCATGATAGTTGGGTGATTATGAATTTAAAGAATGCTTGTGTTGAATTTAGCAAGTCCCGTAGCATGCACGTATGGTTAAAGTTGTGTAACAAATTTGAAACATGAAGTGTACCTGGCTTGTGCATCCTTATGAGTGGCGGTCGGGGACGAGTGATGGTCTATTCCTACCAATCTATCCCTCTAGGAGCATTCACATAGTGCTTGATTTTTGATGACTTCTAAATTTTTGCAATAAGTATATGAGTTCTTATGACTAATGTTGAGTCCATGGATTATACGCACTTTTACCTTTCCATCATTGCTAGCCTCTTCGGTACCGTGCATTGCCCTTTCTCACCTTGAGAGTTGGTGCAAACTTTGCCGGTGCATCCAAACCCCGTGATATGATACACTCTATCACACATAAACCTCCTTATATCTTCCTAAAAACAGCCACCATACCTAACTATTTATGGCATTTCCATAGTCATTCCGAGATATATTGCCATGCAACTTTCCACTGTTCCGTTCATCATCATCATGACATACATTACTTTTGTCATATTGCCATTGCATGATCATGTAGTTGACATTGTATTTGTGGCAAAGCCACCATGCATAATTTTTATACATGTCACTCTTGATTCATTGCACCATCCCGGTACACCACCGGAGGCATTCATATAGAGTCATATCTTGTTCTAGTTTCGAGTTGTAATTTATATGTTGTAATCAATGAAAGTGTGATGATCATCATTATTAGAGCATTGCCCAAAAATAAAAAAAGGAAAAAAAGTAAAGGCCAAAATAAAAGAAAAAAAGAAAGGCCCAAAAAAGAAAAAAAGAAGGAAAAAAGAAAATAAATAAAAAGGGGCAATGTTACTATCTCTTTTTCCACACTTGTGCTTCAGAGTAGCACCTTGTTCTTCATGTAGTGAGTCTCATTTATTGTGCTTCAAAGTAGCACCATGTTTTTCATATAGTGAGTCTCATATGTTATCACTTTCATATACTAGTGGGAATTTTTCATTATAGAACTTGGCTTGTATATTCCTACGATGGGCTTCCTCAAATGCCCTAGGTCTTCGTGAGCAAGCAAGTTGGATGCACACCCACTAGTTTTCTTTTGTTGAGCTTTCATTCATTTATAACTCTAGTGCATCCGTTGCATAGCAATCCCTACTCCTCATGTTGACATCAATTGATGGACATCTCCATAGCCCGTTGATTATCCTCGTCAATGTGAGACTTTCTTTTTTTTGTCTTCTCCACACAATCCCCAATCATTATTCTATTCCACCCATAGTGCTATATCCATGGCTCACGCTCATGCATTGCGTGAAGGTTGAAAAAGTTTGAGATTATTTAAGTACGAAACAATTGCTTGGCTTGTCATTAGGGGTGTAGAAGTTGGGAACATCTTTGTGTGACGAAAATGAAGCATAGCCTAACTATATGATTTTGAAGGGATGAACTTTCTTTAGCCATGTTATTTTGAGAAGACATGATTGCTTTTATTAGTATGCTTGAAGTATTACTATTTCTTTTGTCAATATGAACTTTTATTTTGAATCATTTGGATCTGAACATTCATGCCACAATAAAGAGAAATACATTGAGAATTATGCTAGGTAGAATTCCACATCAAAAATTCTGTTTTTATCATTCACCTACTCGAGGATGAGCAGGAATTAAGCTTGGGGATGCTTGATACGTTTCCAATGTATCTATAATTTTTTATTGTTCCATGCTATTATATTACCTGTTTTGGATGTTTATGGGCTTTATTTTACACATTTATATCATTTTTGGGACTAACCTACTAACCGGAGGCCCAGCCCGTATTGCTGTTTTTTTCCTATTTCAGTACTTCGAAGAAAAGGAATATCAAACGGAGTCCAAACGGAATGAAACCTTCGGGAGCGTGATTTTTGGAACGAACATGATTCGGAGAACTTGGAGTGCAAGTCAAGAAGCAATCGAGGCGGCCAAAAGATAGGAGGGCGCGCCCCCTGTCTCCTGGGCCCCTCGAGCGGCCACCGACATACTTCTTCCTCCTATATATACCTACGTACCATGAAAACATCCAGGGAGCCACCAAAGAAATATTTCCACCACCGTAACCTTCTGTATCCGCGAGATTCCATCTTGGAGCCTTCGTCGGCACTCCGGAGGGAGAATCGACCACGGAGGGCTTCTACATCAACACCATAGCCCTTCCGATGAGTTGTGAGTAGTTTACCACAGACCTTCGGGTCCATAGTTATTAGCTAGTTGACTTCTTCTCTCTTTTTGGATCTCAATACAATGTTCTCCCCCTCTCTTGTGGAGATCTATTCGATGTAAACTCTTTTTGCGGTGTGTTTGTCGAGATCCGATGAATTGTGGGTTTATGATTAAGTTTATCTATGAGAAATATCTGAATCTTCTCTGAATTCTTTTATGTATGATTGAGTTATCTTTGCAAGTCTCTTCGAATTATCGGTCTGCTTTGGCCTACTAGATTGATCTTTCTTGCCATGGGAGAAGTGCTTAGCTTTGGGTTCGATCTTGCGGTGTCCTTACCCAGTAATAGAAAGGGTTGCAAGGCACGTATTGTATTGTTGCCATAGAGGATTAAAAGATGGGGTTTATATCATATTGCTTGAGTTTATCCCTCTATATCATGTCATCTTTCTTAATGCGTTACTCTCTTCTTATGAACTTAATACTCTAGATGCATGCTGGATAGCGGTCGATGTGTGGAGTAATAGTAGTAGATGCAGGCAGGAGTCGGTCTACTTGTTGCGGACATGATGCCTATATACATGATCATGCCTAGATAATCTCATAATTATTCACTTTTCTATTAATTGCTCGACAGTAATTTGTTCACCCACCATAATACTTATGCTATCTTGAGGGTAGCCACTAGTGAAACTATGGCCCCCGGGTCTATCTTTTATCATATAAGCTTTCAATCTACTTTTATTTGCATCTTTACTTTTTGCATCTATATTATAAAATACCAAAAATATATTTATCTTATCATATTATCTCTATCAGATCTCACTTTCGCAAGTGGCCGTGAAGGGATTGACAACCCCTTTATCGCGTTGGTTGCGAGTTCTTTGTTTGTTTGTGTAGGTTCGTGGGACTTGTGAGGAGCCTCCTACTGGATTGATACCTTGGTTCTCAAAAACTGAGGGAAATACTTACACTACTGTGCTGCATCACCCTTTCCTCTTCAAGGAAAACCAACGCAAGCT
The DNA here is from genome assembly GCF_002162155.2 of Triticum dicoccoides. Lineage (NCBI taxonomy): Eukaryota > Viridiplantae > Streptophyta > Magnoliopsida > Poales > Poaceae > Triticum > Triticum dicoccoides. The sequence goes on along the minus strand of NC_041385.1, from coordinate 467,834,836 downwards.
CAAGACGTAGCAGTCAGCACCTCAAATCCTCGATACTAGTACTATATAGTAAGTAGTAGGAGTAGTAGGGTGGCATGGGCCAAAAAAGCATTCACGTCCAGGAGTACGACACACGCCACCAGCACGACTTCCATCTGACACCATATTTCTTGGAGTCCATGCTAGAGCAATCTCTTCAACCTCATCGTTTCTCTAGCTCAGCCATCGCGTGGCGGGGGAGGTGGGGGTTTGCCGATAGTCGGTTTCCTCAACTGCAATCCCACTTGTAAGGCCAACTCCAACGCTCTATCAATATATGGATGTACTCTTCTTCCCAATACCAAAACTTGCATCCATTCTACTCCCTCCGTTCCACAATACATGCCTTATATTTGTCAAAATATAGATATATCTAGACATGTTTTAGTATATAGGTACATCCATTTTTGGACAAATGGAAGTCAAGTATTTTGGAACGGAGGGAGTACACAATAAAAAATTTAAGTTAGCACAACTAGTCTAATCCGAGAGCACAACCGAAGATTTGGTCGGGCTCTTCCTCCTTTTGCCAACACGTGGGACATCTAGCATCCAGGTCGTGTCATGCAAGAAAATAGAGTGGTACTACTAGTTGAAGCCACGTGATGTGCATCTTGGGTTAAACTATAAATAGAATCTTACTACTCTTGAGTAACTCCAAAAGCGACCACCGAAGATCTTTATTGGATTTGTTTTTCATCACCAGCACGTCGAGGTGAAAGATGTGCAGGTTCAGTGGGTCCTCTTGCGTTTTCACTGACATGTGGGACCGCATGTGAGCAAACAGACGATGGGCTCCACGTGTCCGCTGGCTGGCTGAGAAGAGAGATAGAGGAGGGCTGAGCACGGACTCCAGGAAATTTTTTCTACGTAACCAGCACCTTGATATTCGCGTGTGGTTGTTTCTAGAATAAAAAAAGGAGGTACCCCTACTTATGTTACTCCCACTACACCTAGCCTAAGGTTAGTAGGTGACCTTGCGCTTGGCTCTTCGCCTCTTCCAGAAGTCGATGGTTCTACAGTAGTGCTTCTGGCAATCTGACACCAAATGAACTGTTGCACGTCCACCGCTTGTAAGCAAAATTTTCTCCTCGTGTTGCGAGCCACCGCGCACGCGTTGGCGAGGGAGAAGGCGTAATCAAGCTTCTCGTCGTTCTGCGAGTTGATGGGACACATCAAAGTTATTTACTAGTAGTACGTACTCTCTCCAAAAAAGGGCTGACCATGTCATTGCTACCATCCCGTGCTCCGTCGTTGAGTACATGCACTATTCACGTGCCATTGAGGAGAAAAAATATTGCGTAGGTGCCATCGAAGTGCACGACTCACTTATGAAAAAAGGTTTCCCCCCGCTTTCCCCCCGCACGACTCACTTACGCACTGCTTATCTGATTGTCTCCATTTTCTTGCATGACACGTGCACCTTGATGCTAGATGTCTCACGTGTTGGTAAAGGGATGAACAAAGCTCACGTAAAAGAAAAGAGTTGAAGAGCATAGATTCCCCACGACCGAGAAGGAGCAAGGAACCTCGCGGTGGAGCGTCTGCAAGGAACCTTGCGCGTTTTCCCCTGTTTTTTGCCGCCTGCCCACCTGTAAACAAATAAAAGAACATGAACTTTTCGCTAACCACTAGAAACGGTACATCAGGATGCTAACTTGAAGATGTTTTATACTCCCTCTGTTCCCAAATATAAGTCTTTTTAGAGATTTCAATAAGGGACTACATACGAAACAAAATGAGTGAATCTACACTCTAAAATATGTCTACATACATCCGTATGTTGTAGTCTATCTGAAATGGCTAGAAAGACTTATATTTAGGAACGGAGGGAGTAGTTTATATTGAATTATTGATAACCACGCAACAAGCCACGCATGTACAGGACGCATGCAACCACGCATATACACAAGCCAACGCACTAACTCCATACGATCCAACTCATGCACATACGCGCACAGCATGGAGCACACAACGCACGTACACAACACGTGCATGCACACACACTCGGCCGCAGAATGCACGTGAATAACACATGCATGTGCACACACTCGGCTGCATGGAGGCGTGCGCTATCCGCGGCAATGTCCGGTTCGTCGTGCTACGGCGAAGCTCGCACGCAACGGCGCATACGCATCTCTTGCAGCACCTCTTTGCCGTTGTTGCTCAACTACTAGTCAAAGACGAAGACGACCGCAGCCTCGACCTTAGAGCTAGCACCGATGGAAAAACACGCACGCTGCACGCACACGAGCACATACGAAGTGCCCACGACATGGTGGTGGTGCGTCCCCAGTCGCCTCTACTCCTTCTATACACGTTGTCTATCAAGGCGGCTGCATGCTAATGATGATGTGGTGAGATCTTCTAGGACTCAGATGATGACTAGGAAAATTATGAGACACAAGGTGATGTACACCGTCAAGGTCCACGGTCAAGGAGGTGCTAGTAAGTGCTTAGATGTGCTTAGAGCAAGTACAATAGAGTTGAGTCAGCGGGCTATAAGGAATAAGCTAGTATATTTCTTCTTGGTTGGAGGAAAGAGAAGAGGAGAGAGAAGGTAAGCAGGCTCTTCATGAAGAGCCAGCTCTAGCACGTGCTCTTAGGCACTTTGTGAGAATGAAAGGTGGGCCACATATAAAAAACTAGTACACTCTTTTGATCTACTATTGTACATGTTGACTATAAGATGGGTTGTACATGACATGGCACTGGCTTATAGCCAGCAGCTGGCTATACTATTAACCATGCTCTTTAGATGAGGTGCTAATTGCATTAAATGGCTTAGTAACTCAAGTCTTCAATGCATAGGTGCTTAGTTTATTGGTGCCACATCATATTTTATGCCTACGTGGCAGGCTTAGCAGCTATACATGGTGGAGCACTGGGAGAGGCCAAGGCTGGTCATAGTGGGGAGTAACTTATACTGTAACATATTACTATGTTACTCTAAACATCTCTATAAACCGGAAAGGAGGGAGTAGTAACATAGACTAGTGTCATATGCAGAGTATGGGAGCACATGATATTTCCCCGTTCGGACCGATCCCAAGTTGGCTTCTCACCTTCTTGGCCCAACAACCCCCCCCCCCTCCC
>NC_041385.1:467828763-467831438 GCF_002162155.2 Triticum dicoccoides | reverse complement strand
CGCTTCCCGCCCGGCGCCAGCTGAGCCTCCCACTCCACACTGATGACAAGTCAGGGTGACACGACCTCTCACTGCTTCCGCCGTTGAAGCGGCGCGCCGACCGAGGACACCGCCCGCTGCACGCCCGGCATTTCAGACTACACAGTGGATAGTAACTTTAGAGCAAGTACTACAATTAGATGACATAAGCAGGCTATAAGGATTTAAATATAGTATTTGTGCTTAGTTGAAGGAGAGAGAAGAGGAGAAGAGAAGCGGATTGTAAACGTGTAGCCGGTTGTACTCCAACATACTTTGTGAGACAAAAGGTGGGGCCATTATTAATGATATAGTATTTATACTAAAGGGACTAACGGACGCCTTAATTACTCCATTTTTTTTGAGACAAACCTTGGTGGGGCTATTATTGACTCTTTTTTTGAGCTATTATTGACTTGGACGTGGGGTTTGGGGGCCAAAGGCCTACTATTATACTCGCACGACCGACCTGACATGATCTACCCTAGCCGCCGCTGTATCATATGGTTTCGCACTGTTCCAGATCTTAGCGCCGCCACGCAATTCTTCTCCAGCCCTTCTACCAGTGTGCACCGCGAGAAGGGACAACAGTCCTCCGAACCCCGCCTTTCGTGATCCTGTACGGGAGAGGGGCGATCAGGTTTTTGGGGAGCACACTCCTGTGACTGTTGCCAGTGACGACTTCCTCAACGATAGCCTTCTTCCCCGACCTCGGTAACCTCTTCATCAACGACATGAGTGACAACATCAACCACATCGCTTCTGCTCCCGCTGTACAGTATGTGATTCTGTCCTCCTGGTTTAGTCCGCATCATTACTTTGATGTTTGCAATTGTCGTCATGATCTATTTATTGCTGATTCGGATTAAATCTCATACTAAATTTCTCGTATATTCAACAATCCAACCCAAAAACCTGATTATAGGCAATTTACTCCAAATGGTTTTGCTGCACTTTTGAAGCCGCCTACTTTTAAGAGAGTGCAATATAAAAGGTGGCGCACAAGAGCAGTATATTGGTTTTAGATCATGTACTGCTATGACGCCACTAAGGGTAAGCCTAAGGGCGATCTTAATCCTACACAGCAGGAAGCTTTTTGGAACATGGATACCCTCTTCAAAGCTGCCATGCTGAGTGTTCTTGACGATTCCATTTTGGATTCATATATGTCGTTTGACAGTGGCAAAGACATGTGGGCTGTGCTCGAGGCCACGTTTGGGCCCTCGGGCGCTGGCAACGAGTTGTACGTCATGGAGCAATTCTGTGACTACAAGATGACTAATGAGTGCTCTGTTGTTCAGCAGACTCATGAGATATAGTCACTCTCTAAGGAACTTGAGTACTTTAAGTGTGTGTTGCCGGACAAATTTGTTGCTGGGACCATCATTGCCAAGCTTCCACCTTCATGGAACGATTTTGCTACTTCTCTGAAAAACAAAAGACATGAGTTTTCTGTTTTGGATCTCATTAGCACCCTTGATTTTGAGGAGAAGGCGAGAGCAAAAGACACACATGCTCGGGTCGCTGAGGGAGCTTCTAGTGCCCACATGGTACACGAGAAGAACTTCCAGCCCAACCAACCCCAAAACAACAAGAACAAATCTCAGGGGAAAGGCAAGTTTGATGCAAAGAACAAGCCGTCACATTCTACCAACTTCAAGAAGAATTCTCATAACGGGAAGGGATACAAACCTCAATTTTGGTAGCACCGCACAAAATTTATATGGCTGCATCTACCTGCTGTCAGCTAACCTCATGGTGCTCCAGGTATTCCTACATTCGTAACTAGATACAATGACCACCGCAAGATGAAATTAGCTTATTCGTATGTTGACTTGTTGAATGCAGTGAGGAACGGTCATGTCATGTGTGGAGGAGCAAACAAGCAGTGCAGCCGAAGGTGGAAATCAACCAAGGACTTATGAAATTATATATAATCTTCCTCACGCAGGTCAGTATCCCCTTCGTCCAGCTGGTCGTGTTTTGTCATGCCGAGCTATTGATATGTGCTACTGTTTTGCAACACTGTTTAAGTATAGCTACAATTTTCCTATCTTTTCAGATTCAGGACAATGAATATGATTTCAGGGGAACTGCACAATATGGACCCATGTTGAGTTATCTCTATTGCCTCATGTGTTTGCTGCAAATGTGTCAGCATCAATTGCAAGATGAGGCAGCTAGCTAGCTGTGGAGTTGCCAACATTCTCAAAGTGCTCGCAACATTGAGAAGAAACAAGCATGCCCAGGGAATTAATGCGTGCGCAGGGAGGCCCTTTGCTCAGAGAAGCATCGACCGATTTTCTTTATTTCCACACCTTCTCACAGCTTTGTATTGGTTATAGTATGGTGAATCATTGAGATGCATAGACATGCTAAACTTTTGTTCTTCTGAATGTTAGTTTAATGTGAGTGTCTGCATCCAGTACCGCATCCTATAATTTGGTGGATGCACACAGAGAAAATAAATCTCCTTAATTTACTCCATAACCACCCTATTAAATAGGCCTAGTAACAAACCAGGCGCATGTAGTGGCCGGCGGGCACATGCATCTTGCATGCATGGCCAGTCAGCCAAGTCCATGCGCCAGCTCCAATGCAGCAATGCAAAAGAAGAGAGCGGTTCTTGGGAAAAAGCGAGTAGTTAGTGTAGCGGG
>NC_041385.1:467822950-467828495 GCF_002162155.2 Triticum dicoccoides | reverse complement strand
CTTCCTCATTCGTACAGAAAACACCTGCTCCTCTTCTTCCACTCCTACAGAAATCCCCAGCCCTCCTTCTTCCCCACTCGCACTGCCACTAGGCTCGTCTCTGGCTACTCTGCTCAAACCCATGAGCTCGGCGCGACGCCCACAAGGAAAATCGAGTCGGCTGGCCCCAGTGCAAAGAAGATGAGGCTCCCGCCAGCGGCGACGCCGGTTGTAGATCCCGCACCTAGTAACGCGGGGAGAAGCGGTGAGCCCCCCCTCCCACCCGGATCTGAGGAACCGATAGAATCTCCGGTGGACCGCATCAGCGATCTCCCTGGCGTCATCCTTGAGGAGATCATCTCGCTTCTCCCCACCAAGGATTGCTGCCGCACACAAGTCCTCTCAACTCGGTGGCGCCCTCTATGGCGCACCGCGCCCCTCAATCTCGACTGTCGTCAGATATCTGTCCTTCCTGAATTTGATCTCCTCAGATCCATCGTCTCTTCTCACCAGTAGGGCCCCGTTCAATGCCTCTGCATCCCGACAAGCTACCTGTTGTCCATACCTGACAAGGTGGACGCTTGGCTGACATCCCCTGAATTCGGAATACTCCAGCAGTTTGAGTTCTACCATTACCACGAAAGTTTCATACCATGAACATACCAAGAATTCGTGCCCACACCACCGTTGTCCATCTCGCGATTATCCTCCTCTCTCCACACCGCCACCTTTGCCCGGTGCCATCTACCAGACGATCTGGTACAAATTCTTCGACTCCCACTTCTAAAAAAACTTTCGCTTGTGGTGGTTTATCTATCGGAGGCCTCACTGCACAGCATCATCCACTCCAGTTGCCCTACCCTAGAGCGCTTGCTGATTGTTTTGGGAATAGAAATCGGTATCAGTTGTCTCCAAATAAAGTCGCCTCACCTTAAAAGCATCAGAATTTGTTTTAAAGGACAGCAGCTCATCATCGAAGATGCCCCTTCACTTGAAAGGTTGCTCCTTCATAATTGTTATACACCTTTAGAAATAACAGTCATCTCTGCGCCCAAACTAGAGACCTTGGGTGTAATTTGTGACATGTTTAATAATCACAAGGAGTTGGTGTTTGGCTCCTCACTTCTTCAGGTACTGTATATTATCATCTACACATTTGTAATCATATGCTGCATTTTTCATTTGTGCCCATAAGTTTTATATCATCTTGGAGTACACTTTGGGTACCAATATTATGTTATATGCTCAATCAAGAGTTTGTCCATTGATAGCCTATCAATGCTGCTAGATTATGTCAAGATCATATATATCAGAATGTATAGTTTTGATCTAGACATAATTATTGGCTTGCTGCGATGCTTTCGATCTCTAGAGAATTTATACATAGAGGTGATGATTTCATGTACATTGAAAGCCCGTATATATTGTACTAGAATTAACTGTTCAGTTGTCGTTCTTTCGACATACTCTTTTTTCAGACCTTAACTATTTTCAATCTTCATGTCTACTTAGGCAGAACCACATGGAGAAAAGCATATAACCAATCATTGGCGTAATAAGCACAAGGATTTTCTCAGTTCTCATGACATTCGTTTGAGGACAATAACGATGGGACGATATGCATCCATCTAGGCAAACAGAAGCTTTGTCACATTCTTCCTGTTGAATGCGAGGTTACTATTGTCCATGAGGCTTAACTTTTACAGCAAGAGATTTCTCACGGACGAACATGTTGAACAGCAAAAAAAGAAGTTTCAGGTGGACAAATGGGCTTCTAAACGTGCTCGGCTTCTATTTACAATAAGTTGTAGACATCCTGAAATAAATTGTTTTGCACAGGATGTTGATTTTATGGATCAGACCGATCCATTTGTTTGTGACTGCAAAAAAGAGTGGTTCGGTTAGATGTTACTGTCATGTTCAATCTGGGTTTTGTCTAAAAATTTGATGAACAATTAATCCTTGGGATTTTTGTACCATTTGTATGCTTGACTTGCATGTTGTTGCCCTCGTACTCCCCTCCACCTGCCACTACACTGCCGCATCTTCCATAGCTGCTGTTCATTCCCGTCCGAGGCCTTGCTGTCGTTCTCCGCCTTGGTTCGCTCGCTGTGCCCGCCGCCGTCTGCCATTGTCAACATGGTCAACAACCAAGAGGAATCAGGAGATGACTGTACATGGAGAGGCTGACAGTAGGGACCCACCAGGGTCATTGCATTTCGCAAGCAGGTGCCTCATTATTACAAGCCAAAAAATACTTCCTCCTAATTGTTTGACAACTAGGTTCCACGCCATTGTCAATGTAGTCAATAAACAAGAAAATTACACAACGAGCGGATAACACCAGGGACCCAGCAGCTCACCCAGTTGTTTTTCAGTTTCAGAGATGGAGCTCAACTGCGCGCTGTGCGGGGACTGTGTCCCGTCTAGCCCACGCTTACGCTTTTATTAAGCATATGACGAGCCAGTTGATATATTTTTTCTTTCTGAAATTGGCTAGCCCAGTTCTTTTTTTTGGAGAATACCAAAATTGAGGCCTACTTGATTTTCTCAGCCCTGCTGGGCTGCAAATCTTTCCAGACGAGGAGGGATGTAAGTAGTAAGAAACGGGCTTCCCCAGAAAATGGGCTATAAGTTGTAAGAAATGGGCTGTAAATTTTTAAACCAAAGCCAACCGGCAATCGCATTAAAATATCATTTTTTCAGGATTTCTCTACTCTCTACTATTATAAAAACCAAAGCCAACTGGCAATTACATTAAAATATCATCTTTTTTCCCACAAGATAAACTACTCATACAAATGCATCTTCATGTTCCATGCAACGAACGGGCATCTTGCTAGTTAAGATTCTAAATTTCATTCATTTTTTGCGGAGAATTGTTTTTTGAAATTTATTTTGATATAATTTTTTGAAAATTATTTTTAACGTGACTCGAAATTTCGTGATTAAAAGAGTTCGGACCCCACCGAAATATGCAAAATTTCGTTGAATTTTTTAGCAGTGCCCAGAATATATGGTTTGTAATGCTAATAAAAAGAATATGGGCTTCAAATATCCTTAAGAATTAGCAAATGGGCTGTAAATTATTGAAAATAATGGCGAATGGGATGTATGCTATATTCCACAGATTTGGAGGCTGACTTCTGGGCCTACTAGGTTGACGATGACATTGTCCTAAAAAAAAATTGACGCGTACGCAAGGCTTTGTCAACTTAGTCAACACACATCAGTGACTGCTGGATGTCCATCCAACGGCCGCCCTGCTTCTTCAATCTCTGATCTTCCTGCTCCAGCCGCCCAAACCAGCACCGGCGGGACTGCCTGCTCCCTCCTCCCGTGGCTGGTTGTGCTTCCGCCAGGTCATCCCTCTAACCATCCACACATCCTATTATTTTCCGGCGACGTCAGCCTCACCCCGCAGCCGACCAGTCAGCGCTCGTTCTCGCCTTAGCGTGGGCATCTGCTGCGGTGGCTTCGCCGGCTCCGGGTGGTTCTCTTCCTGGGCCTCGCTCTCGTCCACCGCGTTTGTGCTCTCGGCGCGGCGAGGTCAACATGGTCAACAAACAACAGCCATCGGAAGAGGCTGACAGTAGGGGCCCACATAGGGAAATGCCTCCTTATTACGCGCAAAATAATGATTCCTCCACCTGATAGCTGGGACCCACTGGAAGGGCCTCTGTATTTCGCGAAAAAAACGTTCCCCCTGCTGTCAGCTCAGACCCATCGGAAATGCCTCCTTATTATGCACAAAAAAATGAATACTCCCCCTGCTAGCTGGGACTCACCTTGGTGGGAGGCTAACTTGTGGGCCTACTAAGTTTACGGGGACGGAGGGCTTTGTCAACTTAGTCAATATGAACGATTCTAGCTCTAGTGACCGTACGATGTCCATCCAATGGCCGTAGTGCTTCTTCAACCTCTGGTCTTCGTGCTCCAGCCGCCCAAAGCAGCGCCGGTCGTGCCGCATGCTCCTGTCTCCCGTGGCCGGCTGTGATGCTGCGGAGGCCTCACCGCCCCTACTACTCCTACCGCTGGCCAGGCCATCCCTCTACTCATCCACACCCCCTGTTATTCTGCAGCGACGGTAGCCTCACACCGCAGCCGAACTAGTGAACCCTCGTACTCCTCTTCGCGTGGGCATCCACTACTGCGTCTTCCCCGCCTCCGCGTCGTCCCCTTCCTAGGCCTCGTCGTCGTCCACCGTCGTGGTGCTCTCGGCGCGGCGTGGTCAATGTGGTCAATGACCGACTTCCATCAGAAGAGTAATGTGCGTGGAGAGGCTGATAGCTGGGTCCACGGCGGCCGCAAGGAAGTGCCTCCATATTACGTGCAAAATAATTATTCCTCCACCTAACAGCAGGGACCCACTGGACGGGCCACCGTATTTCACAAAAAAACGTTTCCCCCTGACTGCTGGGACCCACCAGCTACACCTTCGCACACAAGGAAGTGCGTCCCGGCAAAAAAACGATTCGCCCCCCTGACTGTTGGGACCCACCAGCTACATCTTCGCACGCAAGGAAGAGCATCTGGGGAAAAATGATTCGCCCCCCTGACTGTTGGGACCCACCAGCTCCATCTTCGCATGCAAGGAAGTGCGTCTAGGCAAAAAAACGATTCTCCCCCTGACTGCTAGGACCCACCAGCTACATCTTCGCACGTAAGGAAGTGCCTGACAGTCGGGACCCACCTGGTCGAAGCGTATGTAGCGTTGTCATTCTGGTCGCGAACGTGTACGTACATATATACTGGTCGATGTAGAGGCGCCCATGTGTCATAGTAGAGGCGCGTACGTGTCGTAGTAGAGGCGCGCATGTAGCATGTATACGTACGTACAGCGGCCAGTGTGCAAGAAAGAAAATACGACCACGTATGTGTACATACGGGCCGGGTCTCGAACGCCTACTCGCGCATATGTACGGCCAGGGCTCGTGTACATGGCTGGGTCGGAACAGAGAAACAATGTCGTCGTCATGTTCATGGGGAGCCAACCAGCTGGGTCGAAACGGAATGCGTCGTCGTGTTCATCGGGAGGGCTTGGACGGAACAGGCGATGGAAACGAGGCCTGGCATATCGCAGAACGGAGGAAACAGCCTTGTGTCCGACCGACCACATTCGAAACGGGGTCCTGTTCAGTGGGAGGGGTCTGGCGTACCGCAAAACGGAGGAAGCGGACCTCCTACGGTCGAAACGGGGGTCCTGTTGATCGAGAGGGGTGTGGCGTACCGCAAAACGGACGAAACGGACTTGTGTTGGAGCGCTACGGTCGAAACGGGGGTCATGTTCAATGGGAGGGGTGTGGCGTACCGCAAAACGGGACTCCACGGGATACTGTTCATCTCCACCGTCGACCTCCTCCAGCCTCCATGGGCTACCGCCGACCTCCTCCAGCCTCCGTCGGCTCCTGTTCATCCAGCCTCCACCGCGCGCTACTCCACCATCTACTGTTCAACCACCCCTAACGGGCACGCCTCCACCATCTACTGTTCATCCATCCCTCCACGGGGTCGTCCGGTTCATCCAGCCCTCCACACCACGGGGTCCTGTTCATCCAGAGGCAAC
>NC_041385.1:467669951-467822714 GCF_002162155.2 Triticum dicoccoides | reverse complement strand
ATGCTCACTGTTCATCCAAAGAGGCAGCATCGATCGGCTTCAGTTAGCAGCAGTAGCGAAGGAATCGCTCGATCGGGTTCAGTTAACAACCATCGATCGATCGCTCAGGTTCAGTAACGCGTAGCCTACAGTGCAATCGCTCGGGTTCAGTTAGAGCCAACGCCTCGCACACAAGCGCGCACGTGTACGAGAGAAACGCGCATCTCTCGGCCCCCGACCGCTCACCTTAACCGGGAACTCCCCAAAATTTTCAGGATGGACGGCCCAAAGAATGTCATGCAGCTGCGTCTCCGGCCCGCCCAGGACGAAAAGCCCATTTTCTGTCATGATTTTTGTCATAGAAGTAGGAGCCCACCACATCTATGATGATACCGGGCTTTGTCACAATTATTGTCATAGAAGTGTCATATGTATGACAAAAAAAAGTTCGTTCGGCCCAAAATGTCACGGATGTGTCTTTTTTTTGTAGTGCAAGTCCACCAAAGTCCACACTTTGTTCTCATACATGGATCCCATCTCAGATTTCATGGCTTCAAGCCATTCGTGGAATCTGGGCTCATCATCGCTTCCTCATAGTTCGTAGGTTCATCATGGTCTAGTAACATGACTTCCAGAACAGGATTACAGTACCACTCTAGTGCGGACTGTACTTTGGAACACCTACGAGGTTCTGTAGTAACTTAATCTGAAGTTTCATGATCATCATCATTAGCTTCCTCACTAATGGGTGTAGGAATCGCTAGAACAGATTTCTGTGATGAACTAGTTTCCAATTTGGGAGAAGGTACAATTACCTCATCAAGTTCTACTTTCCTCCCACTCACTTCTTTCGAGAGAAACTCCTCCTCTAGAAAGGGTCCATCTTAGCAACGAATATCTTGCCTTCGGATCTGTGATAGAAGGTGTACCCAATAGTTTCCTTTGGGTATTCTATGAAGATGCACGTCTCCAATTTGGGTTCAAGCTTATCAGGTTGAAACTTTTTCACATAAGCATTGCAGTTCCAAACTTTAAGAAACGACAACTTTGGTTTCTTGCCAAACCACAGTTCATAAGGCGTCGTCTCAACGGATTTTGATGGTGCCCTATTTAAAGTGAATGCAGCTGTCTCTAATGCATAACCCCAAAACAATAGTGGTAAATCGGTAAGATACATCATAGATCCCACCATATCCAATAAAGTGCGGTTACGACATTCAGACACACCATTACGCTATGGTGTTCCATGTGGCGTGAGCTGTGAAACTATTCCACATTGTTTTTAAATGAAGGCCAAATTCATAACTCAAATATTCTCCTCTACGATCAAATTGTAGAAACTTTATTTTCTTGTTATGGTGATTCTCCACTTCACTCTGAAATTCTTTGAACTTTTCAAATGTTTCAGACTTGTGCTTCATTTAAGTAGATATACCCATATCTGCTCAAATCATCTGTGAAGGTCAGAAAATAACGATACCCGCCACGAGCATCAACACTCATTGGACCGCATACATCGGTATGTATTATTTCCAACAAGTCAGTAGCTCGTTCCATTGTTCCGAAGAATGGAGTTTTAGTCATTTTGCCCAAAAGGCACGGTTCGCAAGCATCAAATGATTCATAACCAAGTGATTCCAAAAAATCCATCTTTATGGAGTTTCTTCATGCGCTTTACATCGATATGACCCAAACGGCAATGCCACAAATAAGTTGCATTATCATTATCAACTTTGCATCTTTTGGCATCAATATTATGAATATGTGTATCACTACGATCGAGATCCAACAAACTATTTTCATTGGGTGTATGACATCGAAGGTTTTATTCATGTAAACAGAACAACAATTATTCTCTGACTTTAAATGAATAACTTTATTGCAATAAACATGATCAAATCATATTCATGCTCAACGCAAATGCCAAATAACATTTATTTAGGTTTAACACTAATCCCGAAAGTATAGGGAGTGTGCGATGATGATCATATCAATCTTGGAACCACTTCCAACACAGATCGTCACATCACCCTCAACTAGTCTCTGTTTATTCTGTAACTCCTGTTTCGAGTTACTAATTTTTAGCGACCAAACAAGTGTCAAATACCCAGGGCTACTATAAACACTAGTAAGGTACACGTCAATAAGTTGTATATCAAATATACCCTTGTTCACTTTGCCATCCTTCTTATCCACCAAATATTCAGGGCAATTCCACTTCTAGTGACCATTTCCTTTGTAGTAGAAGCACTTAGTTTCAGGCTTTAGTCTAGATTTGGCTTCTTCACGGAAGTGACAACTTGCTTGCCATTCTTCATGAAGTTCCCTTTCTTTCCCTTTGCCCTTTTCTTGAAACTAGTGGTCTTTTTAATCATCAACACTTGATGCTCTTTCTTGATTTCTACCTTCGTCGATTTCATCGTCATGAAAAGCTCGGGAATCATTTTCGTCATCCCTTGCATACTATAGTTCATCACGAAGTTCTACTAACTTGGTGATGGTGACTAGAGAACTCTGTCAATCGCTATCTTATCTGGAAGATTAACTCCCACTTGATTCAAGTGATTGTAGTACCCAGACAATCTGAGCACATGCTCACTGCTTGAGCTATTCTCCTCCATCTTTTAGCTATAGAAATTGTTGGAGACTTCATATCTCTCAACTCGGGTATTTGCTTGAAATATTAACTTCAACTCCTGGAACATCTCATATGATCCATGACATTCAAAACATCTTTGAATTCCCGATTCTAAGCCGTTAAGCATGGCGCACTAAACTATCAAGTAGTCATCATATTGAGCTAGCCAAATGTTCATAACGTCTGCATCTGCTCATGCAATAGGTCTGTCACCTAGCGGTGCAGCAATGAGGATAAACCTCAGATCACGGACACAGTCCGCATCATTGCCACTATCATCTTTCAACTTAGTTTTCTCTAGGAACACATATAAAACATAGGGAAGCAACAATGCAAGCTATTGATCTACAACATTATTTGCAAAATACTATCAGGACTAAATTCATGACAAATTAAAGTTCAATTAATCATATTACTTAAGAACTCCCACTTAGATAGACAACCCTCTAATCATCTAAGTGATAACGTGATCCAAATCAACTAAACCATGTCTGGTCATCACGTGAGATGGAGTAGTTTTCAATGGTGAACATCACTATGTTGATCATATCTACTATATGATTCACGCTCGACCTTTCGGTCTCCAGTGTTCCGAGGCCATATCTGCATATGCTAGGCTCGTCAAGTTAACCCGAGTATTTCTGCGTGTGCAAAACTGGCTTGCACCCGTTGTAGGTGAACGTTGAGCTTATCACACCCGATCATCACGTGGTGTCTCGGCACGATGCAATGGTGCATACTCAGGGAGAACACTTATACCTTGAAATTTAGTGAGAGATCATCTTATAAAGCTACCGCCGAACTAAGCAAAATAAGATGTATAAAAGATAAACATCACATGCAATCAAAATATGTGACATGATATGGCCATCATCATCTTGTGCCTTTGATCTCGATCATCTTGATCTATATCAATGTGTCGTCACATGTTCGTCTTGCCAACTATTGCTCTTGCAACTATTGCTATCACATAGCGATAAAGTAAAGCAATTATTTGGCGCTTGCATCTTATGCAATAAAGAGACAACCATAAGGCTTCTACCAGTTGCCGATAACTTCAACAAAACATGATCATCTCATACAACAACTTATATCTCATCACGTCTTGACCATATCACATCACAACAAGCCTTGCAAAAACAAGTTAGACGTCCTCTACTTTGTTGTTGCAAGTTTTACGTGGCTGCTACGGGCTGAGCAAGAACCGTTCTTACCTACGCATCAAAACCATAACGATATTTCGTCAAGTTAGTGTTGTTTTAACCTTCAACAAGGATCGGGCGTAGCCACACTCGATTCAACTAAAGTTGGAGAAACTGACACCCGCCAGCCACCTGTGTGTGAAGCACGTCGGTAGAACCAGTCTCGCATAAGCGTATGCGTAATGTCGGTCCGGGCCGCTTCATCCAACAATACCGCAAATCAAAGTATGACATGCTAGTAAGCAGTATGACTAGTATCGCCCACAACTCACTTGTGTTCTACTCGTGCATATAACATCTACGCATAAACCTGGCTCGGATGCCACTGTTGGGGAACATAGTAATTTCAAAAAATTCCTACGATCACGCAAGATCTATCTATGTGATGCATAGCAATGAGAGGGGGAGTGTACCTTCATACCCTTGAAGATCGCTAAGCAGAAGCATTTATCAATGAGGTTGATGTAGTCATACACCTTCACGATTTGCCCCGATCAAGTACCGAATGTACGGCACCTCCGCGTTCAGCACATGTTCAGCTCGATGGCGTCCTCGCCTTCTTGATCCAGCAAGACAGGCGAAGTAGTAGATGAGTTCCGGCAGCATGACGGCGTGGTGACGGTGTTGGTGAAGAACAATCTCCGTAGGGCTTCGCCTAAGCACTACGTCAGGATAAACTAGAGGGGACGGGGTTGCCGGCACATGGCTTGGTGTTTCTTGATGTCTCTTTGGTGCTAGCCCTGTCCCTCTATTTATATGGTGAGCCTTGGAGTCGAAACTTGGAGTAAAAGCTTCCATAAAGTCGGTTTCACCCGAAAGGCAAGAGTCCTTCTCGGACTCCAGGGCCAGACGCCAGGGTTCCCGGCGTCTAGACCCAGACGCCAGGGACCCTGGCGTCTGGCCCCTGGACTCTGCAAAACTTCCTTTTGCACTTTCCAAAAACTTTGTGGGCTTTCCCCTTTGGCCCAAATAAAGTGTTCTCGTACCCAAACATTTCGGGAAACATCCGGAACCCCTTCTGGTGAATTCCGGAACCCTTCCGAAGACCAAACACTATTATCCCATATATCAATCTTTATCTCCGGACCATTCCGCAGTTCCTCGTCATGTACTTGATCATATCCGGGACTCCGAACAACATTCGGTCACCAACATACATAACTCATATAATACTATATCGTCAACGAATGTTAAGCGTGCGGACCCTACGGGTTCGAGAACTATGTAGACATAACCGAGACACCTCTCTGGTTAATAACCAATAGCGGAACCTGGATGCCCATATTGGCTCCTACATATTCTATGAAGATCTTTATCGATCGAACCGCATAACAACATACGTTGTTCCTTTTGTCATCGGTATGTTACTTGCCCGAGATTCGATCGTCGGTATCTCAATACCTAGCTCAATCTCGTTAACGGCAAGTCTCTTTACTTGTTACATAATGCATCATCCCGCAACTAACTCATTAGTCACATTGCTTGCAAGGCTTATAGTGATGTGCATTACCGAGAGGGCCCAGAGATACCTCTCCGACAATCGGAGTGACAAATCCTAATCTCGATCTATGCCAACTCAACAAGTACCATCGGAGACACTTGTAGAGCACCTTTATAATCACCCAGTTACGTTGTGAAGTTTGGTAGCACACAAAGTGTTCCTCCGGTAATCGGGAGTTGCATAATCTCATAGTTGTAGGAACATGTATAAGTCATGAAGAAAGCAATAGCAGTAAACTAAAACGATCAAGTGCTAAGCTAACGGAATGTGTCAAGTCAATCACATCATTCTCCCAATGATGTGATCCCATTTATCAAATGACAACTCATGTCTATGGTTAGGAAACCTTAACCATCTTTGATCAATGAGCTAGTCAAGTAGAGGCATACTAGTGACACTCTGTTTGTCTATGTATTCACACATGTATTACGTTTCCGGTTAATACAATTATATCATGAATAATAAACATTTATCATGAATTAAGGAAATAAATAATAACTTTATTATTGCCTCTAGGGCATATTTCCTTCATACACCAACCACCCGGTCTGGGTGGAGCACTCCATCCGCATCATGGAGTTGTTGCTTGCCGACAAGAAGTACAAGGTGGTCAGGTTCGATATCGAGCACACCTGCGCTCGTGCCGGGTCTCGTCTCAAGGTCGTCGTTGCCCATATGTGCGTGGGCCACCACGTCCTCGTCTACCACTACTGCCTAGCCACAAGGCCTTGCGAGTGTTTTGCCAGGTTTGTCAACATCCCCCACTACATGTTTGCTACGGTCAACATCACCAATGATGTCAAGGTGCTCAAGAATTCGGGCATCGCCTGCCAGAATCTTGTCGACATCCAGGGCCAATACAAGATCTGAGGCATCAAGGAGCATGAGAAGGACTCACTGGTTCACCTCGCTGAGGCCATCATCGACCCCTACTACAGAGACATGAAGGATTCCTGCAACAACGACAAGCGTGTCTGGCACTCGACCTGGATGGAGAAACTCAACAAAGATCACATCGTGTACGCGGCCAAGGAGGCATACACGTGCTACGACATGTACAGGCGGATCGTTGACATGAGGAAGTGCCTCCTTTCCCAAAACGGCGAGGGATCCAGCCGGAAGCAGAGCAATGGCAAGCATCATCGCAACAAGAAGTAGATGATTAGATCCTCGTTTCTCCTAGTTTAATATGCATGTAATTGCTTACTTTGGTGTGTGAAAATGTTATCTGTGTAGTCGCTTGTCTAATTGTATGCTTAATTTGGTTATGCAATATTGTCTTTTTAAGTGTATTTGTTGATGCTCTGTAGATAGAGAAAATCACATCGCACACGGACTAAACAAGGGAACCCGTCGGTGATGATTTCATCAATCACTGACAATTGTATACCAGCAATCGTTTGCTCACAACACACGCGGCTTGTTAACAGGAACAATCTGTGTTGTTATCGGTCTTCCACACATTTCTGATTACAGACCTGTTTGTCGCGTATCACATACATCTTGTTATATTGAACCGTTTCTGTTCTCTTGTCTCAACACAAACAGTTCATCCGAGTGAACTGCATGCTGTCTTTCGCACACACACCTTGATCTGGCTGACCGTTTCTTTTGTGTTGCCTAATCACAAACAGTTCATCCGAGTGAACCGTATGCTGTGTATCGCACGCGCCTTCATCTAGCTGCCCATTTCTTTTGTTCCTCCTCATCGCAAACAGTTAATTGAACTGAACCGTATGACCTGCATCGCACATGCAACTAAAATCTGAATCATGTTTGATGCATCCGTCATCGCAAATGTTTTGCACATTTTAGACAGTTCTATGACACCACCATTTGCGATTATTGCACCGCACATAGTTTCTCGAAGGGTCTCTGATCGTAGTGTCATGTTAGCAGCATCCTGCAGTAGTGCCAAAACATTGTTAGTCATTTTTATGGCAAATTAAGTGTGTCCCTAGCTTCGATCCGGACCTGCCAGTGTAGAGGAGTTGTGCCAGCCCACCCATGAGAAGCCTTTGATTCCTGCTGAAGCTTCTAAACATTTTCTATCAAGCTATGTACAATCGTTGCTTATGATCAGGCACCATCCGCATGCAGACCTCACCAAAGGTAAAATTCTGAACATGATGTATATCCTAGCATTGATGTGTACGAGCAAGTCAATCTGTCCGAGTGCTATAGCACCATGGGAGCCTCCACCG
Organism: Triticum dicoccoides; assembly: GCF_002162155.2. Lineage (NCBI taxonomy): Eukaryota > Viridiplantae > Streptophyta > Magnoliopsida > Poales > Poaceae > Triticum > Triticum dicoccoides. The sequence continues at coordinate 467,815,190 of NC_041385.1, read as the reverse complement.
GAAAATTATGTCAAGTTGAATTTTGATGGTTCATATGTTGCTGCAGATGGATCTGCGGGAGCAGGCATGATCCTATGTGACCATGCTGGCCAGGTAATCTTTGCGGCTTGTAGATGACTCTTTGATTGCCCCGGACCGCTAGAGGCTGAGCTTGCTACATGTGAAGAGGACTTAAGTTGGCACTACACTAGTCACGAAAACCAATACTGGTGGAGACTGATTGCGCCGAAATCTTGGCCTTAGTAAATGCAGGGTCACCTGATCGTTTGAGGAACATGTACCAGGTGACTGTAATAGCAGAACTGTTAAAGAAGAGGCAAGCTGAAATTAGGAAATTCAAGAGCACAGAGTGAAGGAAATATGCCCTAGAGGCAATAATAAAGTTGTTATTTATATTTCCTTATATCATGATAAATGTTTATTATTCATGCTAGAATTGTATTAACCGAAAACATAGTACATGTGTGAATACATAGACAAAACATAGTGTCCCTAGTATGCCTTTACTTGACTAGCTCGTTAATCAAAGATGGTTATGTTTCCTAACCATAGACATGTGTTGTAATTTGATGAACGGGATCACATCATTAGGATAATGATGTGATGGACAAGACCCATTCGTTAGCTTAGCATTATGATCGTTACAGTTTCATTGCTACTGCTTTCTTCATGTCTTATACACGTTCCTCAGACTATGAGATTATGCAACTCCGAATACTGTAGGAACACCTTTTGTGCTATCAAACACCACAACGTAACTGGGTGATTATAAAGATGCTCCACAGGTGTCTCCGAAGGTGTTTGTTGGGTTGGCATAGATCGAGATTACGATTTGTCACTCTGTCTATCGGAGAGGTATCTCTAGGCCCTCTCGGTAATGCTCATTACTATAAGCCTTGCAAGCAATGTGACTAATGAGTTATTTGCAGGATGAAGACTTACAGAATGAGTAAAGAGACTTGTCGGTAACAAGATTGAACTAGGTATGATGCTACCGACGATCGTATCTCGGCCAAGTAACATACTGATGACAAAGGGAACAACGTATGTTGTTATGCGGTTTGACCGATAAAGATCTGCATAAAATATGTAGGAGCCAATATGAGCATCTAGGTTCCGCTATTGGTTATTGACCAGAGATGTGTCTCGGTCATGTCTACATAGTTCTCGAACCCGTAGGGTCCGCACGCTTAACGTTTGATGACGATTTGTAATATGAGTTATGTGTTTTGATGACCGAAGTTTGTTCGGAGTCCCGGATGAGATCACGGACGTGACGAGGAGTCTCGAAATGGTCAAGACATAAAGATTGATATATTGGAAGGCTATATTCGGACATCGAAAAAGTTTCGAGTGATTCGGGTATTTTTCGGAGTACCGGAGAGTTACGGGAATTCATCGGGGGAAGTTAATTTATTGGGCTTTAGTGGAGAGAGGGAAGAAGGGCCACGAGGTGGCGCGTGCCTCCCCCTGCCCAAACCGAATTGGACAAGGGGTGGGGGCGCCCCCCCCCCTTCCTTCTCCCTCTCCCTCCTTTCCTTTTTTCCAACTCCGAAAAGGGAAGGGAGTCCTACTAGGACTTGGGAGTCCTAGTAGGACTCCCTACACTTGGCACGCCCCTAGGAGGGCCGGCCTCTCTCCCTCCCTCCATTATATACGTGGGCTGGGGGCACCCCAAAGGATACACAAGTTTCGCTTAACCATGTGCGGTGCCCCCCTCCACAGTTACACACCTCGATCATACCATCGTAGTGCTTAGGCGAAGCCCTGCACCGGTAGCATCATCATCATCGTCGCCACGCCGTCGTGCTGACGGAACTCACCCTCGTCCTCAACTGGATCAAGAGCACGAGGGACGTCATCGAGCTGAATCTGTGTTGAACGCGGAGGTGCCGTACATTCGGTACTTGATCGGTTGGATCGTGAAGAAGTTCGACTACATCAACCGTGTTATTGAAACACTTCCGCTTTCGGTCTACGAGGGTACATGGACACACTCTCCCCTTTTGTTGCTATGCATCACATAGATAGATCTCGCGTGATCGTAGGTTTTTTTTTTGAAATTACTGCGTTCCCCAACACAGAGAACCAGGCCGGGCATGCCATGGCAGCCAGCCATTGGATGTCAACAACAAAAAATGATTTTTTGTCGAAAAAGACCACCTGGCGAACACAATTGACAAAAAAGAGCACATCTCAATTCCATTGGCAAAACGGACCAGCTGGGTTGTGGCAGCAGGCGCGCCAGCCGACACGTGGTGCCTGCCGCCACCTATAGAGGCGGCAGCCCCTGCCGCCACAGGATCCAGCAAACGCGATCAGCGCGTGACGGAACGGAGACTCGGCAGCTGGCCTTGCCGCCTCCTGGCGTGGCGGCACCACTGTGTAAGGCTATGCTCCTTTGGATTGCGGCTCCTCCAAGCGAGATGCATTGTTGTGCATGTTGGCGCTGCATGCAAGGGAGAGAGAGCGAATAATAATGGGTTGCATGCATGCAAGAGGCAAGAGAGAGAGTAATCAAGGGAGAAAGAAAGAGTATTGCGCTGCATGCACGCATTTGAGGGAATCCTACGCATGCAGTAGCTTCGCGCGAATATCACTAGCTACAATACTGTTAGGGCTGGAAAAAAAAGCTCGAAGCTCATGAGCTAAATGAGTAGCTCGTGACTCGACTCGAACTCAAAGAATAACAAGTCGAGCCGAGCTTTAGTTTAAGATCGTTTACAGAACAAGTTAAATGAGCCGATCTCACGAGTACTCATGTAACTCGTTAGGCTAGGTATAAAAGATCAGCCACTCCCAATACAAAAAAAGATCAGCCACTCAGCACCCTATGTCCCAGGCGCATAAGACAAGGCCTAGCCGTTGAAGGTCCAACCACCTAGGAGGCTCATGTGTTACAAGGAAATTACTATTGTTTAGTGATATATATGATTAATATATACATAATCATTTTTACAATATTTGAGGGTTTTATGTTCATATCTTTTTTAGGGAAGGCCACTATGGCTAGCTTTATTACGATCAAATAATCAGTACGTCGTCTACTAAGGTAGCTAAGAGACAGACCGGGGGTTCATCTACCCAGCTACAAGAAATCTTATTACAGTAGCTATGTTTAGCCAGCACATGCGCTGTTTTATTAGCAGATCGAAGACAATGCTTAAACTTGACCTTCCCAATCAAAGAGCTGATATCTACACATTCCGCAAAGATGGCTGATGCAGCATCCCACCAAACCGATTGGCCCGAGCAAAGATCTATAACATTGAAGGAGTCAGATTCCGCTTCCACACGGTGGAATCCCATTATATTTGCAAAGTTGAGGCCATCACGCATAGCTATTGCCTCCATGGTCATTGCATCTACTGCATTTGGGACATATGTACACCGTGCAGCCAGAAAGTTACCTTTGACATCTCTCAGCACTGCGGTAGTAGCTCCACAGCCATCATCCACGTGGAAGGCAGCATCAACATTTAATTTCACATGTTTTGGTTCTGGTTTCGTCCAATTGTGCTCTCTGGTTTCAGTTTTCCTCTCACAAGATCTCTGGTAATTACTTGCGATTGCTAGAACAGAAGCTGGCCACCTCGAGGATGCAGGGAGGGTTCATTATGTGTGATTCGCCTCCTAATCCACCAAAGATACCAGATACCTACAGCAATAGCTTGCTTCACGTCCAGATCTGGCTTAACCTGTAGAGATGTCTCTGGAAGCAAAAGTATATGCTCCAAAATTGCTGACCATGAATGATCAACCGTGGTGGCATCAAGCACTAGTTCAAGGATTCCCAGTCTATTCCACAACTCCTTTGCATGTTCGCATTCACACAGTAGGTGACGAATGTCCTCGGCTGCTTGATGACATATGGGACAAGCCCCATTAGACCCAATATGCCGATTGGTGAGGATGGACTTTAATGGTACAATTCCACAAAGAATTCGCCAACAAAAAATTTGAACCTTACGTGGGATTTTTAGCTTCCAGATAGTACTCCAGATCGCCGGCACACACGACCCTCCTGGGCGATGTATAGTAATTGCATGTGCCTTGTATTTTCGTATCCACTGGGTATGGTATGTGGAGCGTACAGTAAAAACTCCGCGTCGATCTGGTTGCCAAGCAATGAAGTCATCAAAGCCTTGCAAATTAACTAGGATTAGCATGATCCTGTTGACATCAACCGGTATGAGAATTGATCGTAACAACTGTTCATCCCACGATCCAGTGAACGGATCAATCAATTCACACACCCTTGAGACGACTGTGTGCCCCCTAGCGGAAATGATTTTTCTATCTGGACTTGAGGGTATCCATGGGTCATTCCAAATATTCACAGCTTCTCCTGTTTCAATTCTCCAAATATATCCCAATTTGAAAGTTTCAAGTCCCTTTAGGATACTCTGCCATGTGAAAGATGAGCCATTCTTTGGTGTTGCTTGCAAGAGGCTTCCATTCAGAAAATATTTGGCCTTCAGGACTTTAGCACACAAGGAATCTGGATACATAATGAGTCTCCAACATTGCTTTGCGAGCATTGCCAGATTGAAAGATTGTAGATCTCTAAACCCCATGCCTCCTTCACTCTTTGGGTAACATAACTTCCACCAAGAAAACCAGTGTATTTTTCTATTTTCCTCATCATCTCCCCACCAAAATTGAGCAATTAGATCTGTGATTTCCTTGCATATCCCCACGGGTAGACTAAAAACAGACATAGCAAAGACTGGAATGGCTTGAGCAACAGATTTTAATAATATCTCTTTCCCGCCAGTGGATAGTTGTTTCTCCATCCAACCTCTGAGCCTCTCTTTTATTCTTTCACAAAGTTTAAAACAATCACTTCTATCAGCTCCCACCATAGCAGGTAGACCCAAATATTTATCAGACAGTGCCTCAGTGTCAATATGTAGGAGTTGACAGACTTCAGTTCTAGTGATAGCTGAGGTATTAGGACTGAAGAAGATGCTAGATTTTGATAAGCTCACCATTTGTCCTGAACTTTGGCAGTAGGAATCTAGAACTTGCTGTAAGGAAGCTGCATTTAAAACATCCGCGTTCATGAGAATCAGAGAATCATCAACAAATAAAAGGTGTGATACTGACGGTGCATTCCTGCACACTCTAATTCCCTCAATGCCACCAGCTTCTTCTTCAAACTGCAAAAGACTAGAGAGCCCTTCCGCACAAAGGAGGAAAAGGTAGGGGGAGAGGGGATCCCCTTGCCTAATACCCCTAGTAGGGGTGAAAGAATCTGTCTCCTGAGAATTAAATCTCACCTTATATCTCACCGAACTGACACATGCCATTATCATATCAATCCATTGTTCATGAAATTCTAGCTTCTGCATCATATCTCTCAAGAATGTCCATTCGACTCGGTCATAGGCCTTGTGCATGTCCAGCTTAACTGCACACAGTCCTGCGTGGCCCACCCTTTTATTTTATATTTTATGCACACATTCATGTGCAATCAAGATGTTATCCGTGATCATCCTACCCGGGACAAAGGCACTTTGTGTTGGAGAGATTACTTCCGGTAAGATGCTTTTCAGGCGTGCTGCTAACATCTTAGAGATAATTTTGTATAGGACATTACACAAGCTAATGGGACGAAATTGAGTCACCAATTCAGGAGAGTCAGTCTTTGGTATCATGACAATAGTTGTATTATTCCACTCAGCCGGAATTTGTCTAGTATTTATTGCATATAAGACTTCATGAGTTATCTCTTCCCCAAGGATATGCCAATACTTTTTAAAAAAGATTGCATGTAGACCATCCGGTCCAGGTGCCTTCAGATCACCTATACTGAAAATCGCCTTATGAACATCATCCACTGTGAAGGGTGCCAACAACATATTATTCATCTGTTCGGTGCCTTTGTTTCAACCTTCTCCAAAAGTTCTGGATTTGTTTGCTGCACCTCCTTTGTAAACAGGTTAGTAAAATAGCTCTGTATATGAGGATTTAAGGTTGCCGTACCTTCCAACCAGCAACCATTCTCGTCCTTTAATTTATTAACAAAATTTCTTTTCCATCGTGCCGATGCAAAGGCTTGAAAAAAGCCGTATTGCGGTCACCACTAGTTAGCCACGTCGCTCTAGACCTTTGCATTTGTTCGATCTCATCCAGCTCCAAGAGATATTCAATCAATTCTTCGAGTTCTTTCCTCTTTACATCATTATCATCAGTCATGGGTCCTGACATTACCTTCTCCATCTCTCTTTGAGCCTTACGAAGTCGTTTATTTGGCTTCTTAAGAACTCTCTGGTCCCAATCATGGAACTGCTCATGCATTTTGCTCCGTTTCTCATATATATATTCGTTACCGTCGAATCAGCACCTGCATTCACCCAAGCATCAGCCACGGTCTCATTAAACTGGTCCTCACGCAACCATCGAGCCTCGAACTTTTTCTGCTGGCCAGTCCCGCCTATGACTGGTTGATTATAGTACTCCGTATTTATCAATAATGGGCAATGATCTGAGTGATTATATTCCAGATTTTCCAATGCGGCATTAGGAAACATAAGCGACCAAGCATCATTCACAAGTCCTCGGTCGAGCCTTTCTCGAATCCTGCCTCTGAACCAAGTAAACGGATCTCCAACAAACCCCATATCATGAAGTTCACAGTCCTCAATGGCGTCATGAAACGCCTGCATGTACTGAATCGGGCGTGGGTTCCCCCCTTCCTTCTCATGTAAATATTGTATTTCATTCAGGTCTCCCACTAACAACCATGGGAAATCGTGATTTCGATGGAGCCGCCTCATTCTTTCCCAGGTCTTGTGTTTGTTCTCCCAATGGAATTCCCCATACATTCCGGTCAAGCGCCAAAGCCCGTCATTAGCATCCTCTCGACTTTTATTTCTTTTCTCCAAAATAGCAGTAAACCTCCTCTTCTTCCATCACTTGGGCAAACTAACTTCTGGTCCATCTTCAGACGTTTTCTCAAGCACTCAGCCGGATAACTGTCTAGGTGAGTCTCCGATAAGAACATCACATCGGGGTTGCATCTTCGTTGGACGTCCAGCAAAGCTCGAACCGCTGGGGCATTCCCAAGCACCCGGCAGTTCCAGGCTAATATTTTCATCGCGTCCGGTCGTCCCTCACGGTCACCGAAGGACAGAAAAAAAAAACTCTCGGTAGGCAGTGCCACTGGAGGACAGAAAACCCCAGCTTTCAATCACTAGGGGACGGCAAAATCTGGAGACGGAACACCCTTCAGGGAAGGTTAAGAACACAGTCACCAAACCTCAAACTCTCGTGACCAAGAAGCTGGTCAGATCACAAAGCAATCAGAGTAGAAAACTTATCCTACTTCATGTGAACTTTGTCAGCCATCAAGCTCATCCCAATGAGAGAGACCAACAACGACGGACAGCAAGACGCCGGCCACCCCGCCGCCGCCAAGGAGGCGGCCGGCGGCGGACCAGCAGAAACCCTAGTCGCCCTTGATATACGCCGATTTATGTTCATATCTTTAACGAGCTTAACAAGGTAAACGAGCCAGCTCGCGAGTTATACGAGTCGAGCCAATCTTAGATTTGAGCTTGTTATAACAACGAGTCGAGTCGATCTAGCTCGTTAACGAAACGAGCTCTAGCGAGTCGAGCCGAGCTGCTCGACTCGGCTCGAATTCCAGCCCTAAATACTGTCGACCCTAAAAAAAGCTGCAGTAGTGCCGCCACACGAGGAGGCGGCGGGGCCCATCTGCCCATCGCTCCGTTCCGTCGCGCGTCAGCTGCGTTCACCGATTCCTGTGGTGGGCCACCTGCCGCCTGGGCCTGTGGCGGTAGCCCCTGCAGCCTTCGCGCGTGGCGGCAGACGCCACGTGTCAGCTGGCGCACCTGCCGCCACAACTCAGCTGGTCCGTTTTGCCAATGTGAATCATGGGTGGTCTTTTCTGTCAATTGCGTTCGGCAGGTGGTCCTTGTGAACAAAAATTCACAAAAAACGGCATTGTTGGTTAGCAAATAGTCCTTAGGAGATTAGCACTATCATTATGAATGATTGTAAGAACATTATTACTGAAGTAATGAATTGCTTTTACCCCGCGAGAAAGAGGAGCTGTGCATGTGTCGTTGATTGAGTAATACTAGTCTTTTACATCGAAAGAAAACTAGCTAAGTCATGTACTTTTAGAACCAGTAGTTGTGGGGAGTGGGATTATATACTGTCAAAGTATTACTCTCTCCGTTTCAGCAACAGTTAATTCCGAACGGAGGGGTAGTATATGATCACCATTACACATCCATCAGAAATATTCTTTGGAACACAAACTTATCAACCATGGATATAATTGGGTATGACTAGGTCTCAGTCGACTGATACTTAACTTTTTTTATTTTGGATCATACTTAACCTAATTTCAATCAAGTGATATAATATATAAAAAGAGAAAAGGCAAAATAGGAAAGAATTTTTTTATACGAATCTCCATACAAGATCAAAGGAATATAGCATCCACTGAGAAATAACGAAGTCTCAGTCGACTAAGACTTATCAGAACTGATATTAATTACATGACACACCACACATAAACATTTGTACCAAACCAGCAAATTTCAAAAGCCATTATTCACAGTAGTAAAAATAAATAAAAATCACACGATCGTTCAATCATTCACGTATTCACAAACTAATTAACCCCTTGAAAGCATGCAGGGAGAAACTTGGTTCCCCTGGTCTTCTTCTTGCCTAGATCCTCTGGTATCTTGGGCTCCTTACTGCTAATGGTGGCAGCGACATCGTCGTCGATGACCTTCCCGGTCACGACCGGCGGGACGGGCAAGTTCTCCTCAGCGGGCTGCTCCAGCTCCCACTCACCAGTTGGCCCCAGCACCATCCCCTTGTTCCTTTCCACCCACCACGACTCCGGCACGAGGTTGTCATCCTTGAGGAAGGCGGACGACTTGTTCACCAGCGCCACGCTCCGGTTCACCTGCAGCTTGAACTCGCCCTTCTCGCCGTTCCATCCGGCCACCGTCTGCAGGATGCCCTGCAGGTTGTGGTAGTCGCCGACGTTGGTGGTGTCCGGCCTCACGTGGGGAGACTTCTTAGAGTTCACGGAGAGCTCGTCGCCGACGTTGGCGTAGCCGAGGAGGTTGCTCGGGTAGAGCGGGATGAGGTCGGGCTTGTTCCTGACGTGCAGCGCGCGGAGGCCGGGCAGCTCGTCGAACCGCTTCTTGAACTCCGGGTTGCCGACCTGCGGGCTCCCGAACACGATGGCCGTGACCGGGAAGTGGGCGTCGCCGACCTTGGACACGCCGTTGGCCACCATGTCGAAGGCGCAGAGCGTGGCCAGCGACGCGCCGAGGCTGTGCCCGGTGCAGAGGATGCTGAGGCTCTCGCCCTTGTACTTGGCGACCAGTTCCCGCACCGTGGCCAGCAGCTGGTCGCGTGCGCTGTACTTGGAGAAGGGCGAGCGCTCGTCGGTGGACGTGTATATGACGTACCAGCCCTTCATGACGCGCGCGTGGCCGCGGGCCGGGTCGCCCTCCGGCAGGATGGCGTCGGGGGCGACCAGGTCGGGCTTGAGCACGTCGACCCACTCGAGGTTGCGGATGGTGCCGCGCAGCGCGACGTAGATGACGCGCTGGCCCGTGGCGGCCGCGGCGGCGTCGGTCGACACAGCGACGTAGCCGATCCAGTTGGACTCCTTGCTCCACGCCTCGCGGGAGAGGGAGTGCACCATGAGCCCCGGGGGCAGCCACGTGGCCGCGGTGGCGTAGAGGTTGGCGGCCACGGATACGTCGGCCGCGGCGGGGAACTGCGTGCGGCTGAAGAGCGTGGCCCTGGAGAAGCGGCAGGTGCCGCAGTACTTGGAGTGGGCGTCGGAGTTGAAGGAGTCGTAGGTGACCTGGCAGAGGTCGCCGCAGAGAAGGACGAGGCGGCGGAGCGTGAGGTCGAGCGGGTCGATGAGGCCGTCCCAGTGCGCGGAGCCCAGCAGCTCCGGCCACGCCGGGGTGCCATTGGCGCCGGCGCCGACCAGGGCGCTGGACAGGAGGACGCCTTGGCTCGCGTCCATGTGCGCGCTGAGAGCTGTGTGTGTGATGAGAAGAAGATTAGGTAGCGACTGGACAGGGCGGCAGGGGAGGTGGCCAGGTGGGGATGCTTTGAGGGGTGCTACTAGTAGTGCAGTATGGGTTCGCGCGAGTGGTCCTTGGCGTGGCGCCAGGTTGAAGGGCCGGGAACATTTGCACCATCCCGTGTCAAGGTGCCAGACTGCCCGTTTCGGGCCAGGAACGCGGCAAAGCCATAAACTTCCCTTGCTTGTTTTGGTAGATTTTGGATGGATCACTAGTGGCTATGCGGTAATGTGCGCACTAATCAAGCTGACACACTTATTAACGTGTTGACAATCCAAACGAGCAACAGTTAAAAATATAATATATAGAATAGAACTGCAGCAGAAGAGTGTTCATTCATAAAGCAAAGCAAGCGAAGTAGTTTCATCGATGCTAATAGATCTATATTAATAGAGGTGACAAATTTACAAGTGGATAGTTGGATGACTGATCACAGAAACACATCCAAACTGTTCAAGTCAAGGTTTAGCAGTCTCCAAAAGGTGGGCGATCTCCAAAAGAGGTAGAGTTCTTCGGATCATCACAACACAAGCATACCAAGTCTTAGTGAGAAACTAAACACGATATATGGATCATATGTACACGCAGTAGCTGGGGTCGACAGTGGTGCGTCAAGAGACGATGCACAGTTGCATCATTCGCTCACTAAGCTGCTCCTATTGCCATTTAATCAATCAACCGGTTTACCATCGAGACAGACCTCACCACCGTGAAGTACTGGCATACTCAAGAGGAGGGCACCTCACTAGGAAGCCGAAACCTAGACATCAGCACAACCATGTTGGACCTTGTACTGCCAGTACAATGAAAAGAACATTATGATTTTCCAAAGCAAAAGTTTCCAAGAATAGGAAAATAAATTTTACATCAATTTCCTCTCAGATTCTGAAGACCTCCCTAAATCAGAAGAAGAAACCAAGTAGATGTACCTAACACACACAAATACATGGAGAATTTTTTTTCGAAAAAGGGGGACACCCCGGCCTCTGCATCAGAACGATGCATACGGCCACATTTATAGATAAATGAAGAGGTTCAACAAGGTCTAATATTCTGAAAACAAAATAACAGCGCCACAACGCCAAAAACAAAAGGCCCAAAAGCCACAACCGGCTGGCATAACAAAGATAAGTAAACTAATCGCCTATCCTATTACATGACCGCCATCCAAACCGGTTGAAGATATCCCGCGCTACCATCTCCCACCGGACAGATCCAGTAACCAAACGCTCCCTGGCCTCCGTCGGAGTGAGTAACGACCACATACGGATCAGCGCAGTAGCTCGGAATAAAACTTGCAAAAAATGAATATTTGTTGTTATGTTAAAAGCCAAATCATTTCTGCAGTTTCAAATTGCCCACAACAAAGCACATACTCCTACGCGAATGTGTCTAGCTGTTTCGGACTCTATCCCAACAAGCCACGTTCCAAATAACGTACTGACCGAATTCGGAGAAGTAATGTTAAAGGCAATGTGCACCGTGTGCCACAAGACTCTCGCCAACGGGCAGTCAAAGAATAGGTGCTTGATGGTTTCGTCCCGATCACAAAAACTACACCTAGTAGATCCTGTCCAGTTGCGCTTAACCAAATTATCCTTTGTTAAAATGACTTGTTTATGCACAAACCACATAAACACTTTAATTTTCAAAGGAACTTTGACTTTCCAAACATCTTTGGAACTAGGAATGGCACTAGAGTTAATGACATTGATATACATCGACTTAACTGTGAACTCTCCAGACCTAGTAAGCTTCCAACACAACTGATTGGGCTGATGAGAAAGTTGAACCTCCATCAGTCTACTCACCAAATGAAGCCATGCTTCCCACCGGTCGCCAACAAGCGCCCTCCTAAACTGAATATTAAGGGGAATTGACTGCAAAATTGTTGCAACAGTAGCATCACGTCGTTGAACAATACGATATAGGGATGGATACTGAAGCGCCAGCGGAGCTTCACCAAGCCAAGTATCCTCCCAGAAGCGAGTGGTGGTGCCATTACCGACTATAAACTTTGTTCTATTAAAGAAGACAGCTTTGACTCTCATAAGCCCCTTCCAAAAAGGCGAGTCAGTTGGTCTCACTGTCGCCTGGGACAAAGTCTTGGACTGCAGATACTTACTATGGAGAATCTGCACCCACGTGGCCTCAGTCTCAACGGATAACTTATACAGCCAATTACTGAGAAGACATCTATTCTTGACTTCAAGATTCTCAATACCAAGGCCCCCCTGGTCCTTTGGTCGACAGATGATATCCCATTTGGCGAGTCGGTATTCTCTCTTCAGTTCATCACTCTGCCAGAAGAATCGGGATCAATAGAAGTCCAGCCTTTTCCTAACATCAACTGGGACTTCGAAGAAAGATAAGAGAAACATAGGCATACTCGTGAGCACCGAATTGATAAGAATCAATCAGTCTCGATATGACATGAGTTTGCCCTTCCAGCAACTCAGTTTCTTCTCAAACCGATCATCGATGCACTTCCATTCTCTGTTTGTCAGCTTACGATGATGAATGGGTATACCTAAGTATGTGAAAGGTAATGCCACCAATTCGCATCCAAACAATTGCCTATAAGCCTCTCGTTCCTCACTGACTACCAAAACAGAACAAGTCGCTTTTATGAAAGTTAATCTTCAATCCGGTCAATTGTTTAAATAAGCATAACACCAGCTTCATATTTCTCGCTTTTGCCAAGTCGTGCTTCATAAAGATGATTGTATCATCAGCGTACTGCAGGATGGACACACCACCATCAACTAGATGAGGCACCAAGCGACCCACCTGACCGGCCTCCTTTGCCCTACCTATCAGAATTGCCAACATATCAACCACAATGTTGAACAGAATAGGAGACATTGGATCACCTTGTCTCAGGCCTTTGTGTGTCTGGAAGTAATGACCTATGTCGTCATTTACTTTAACTCCAACACTCCCTTTTTGCGTGAAAGATTCTACCTGGTGTCGCCAAACTTCATCAAAACCCTTCATGCGTAAGGCCTGTTGAAGGAAAGGCCATTTGACTTTATCGTACGCTTTCTCGAAATCCACCTTGAAAACAACTCCATCTAGTTTTTTCATGTGAATCTCATGGAGCGTTTCATGAAGGACCACAACTCCCTCAAGGATGTCCTGTCCGACATGAAAGCAGTTTGGGTATGCTGCACCACAGAATGCGCAATCTGCATGAGCCTATTAGTCCTGACCTTGGTAAAAATTTTGAAACTAACATTAAGAAGACAGATGGGCCTGAATTGCTCAATTCTCACAACCTCTGTTTTCTTAGGAAGCAGGGTTATCGTTCCAAAATTCAGTTGAAAAAGTTGAAGTTGTCCAGAGAATAAATCATGGAACAACGGCAATAGATCCCCTTTAATAATATGCCAGCACTTCTTATAAAACTCAGCCGGGGAAATCCATCCGGGCCGGGAGCCTTATTATTTTTCATCTGCGATATGGCCTCAAACACCTCTTTCTCATAAAAAGGAGCAGCTAAAATATCATTCTCAACAGCAGTAAGTTGAGGAACATCCTCAATCCTAGACTCATCCAGAGAAACACAGTTATCCTCTGGAGGCCCAAACAACTGCTTTCAATACTCGGTAATGTATAATTTTAGGTTCTCCTGACCTAGAATCGTTCCTTCATCTTGTTCAAGCCGAAAGATCATCTTCTTTTTGTGTTTGCCATTAGCGATCATGTGAAATAATTGAGTGTTCGCGTCCCCCTAGACTACTCTTCGGACCTTGGCCCGCAGCGCCCACTTTAATTCTTCTTCACGAAGAAGCTCTTTCAACCTCATCTCCGCGTCAAGCTTGGCATGAAGCTCTGAGGCTGGCAGAACCGCGGTTTCTGCTTTTACATCTAGGGATTGAATAAGGGTAAGGAGTCGTTCCTTTTCGACCTTATAAATCCCGCTAAGATGCTTAGCCACCCATGCAGAAAACTTCTCAAATGCCAAATCTTATTCTGCCAACGCTCAAGCACAATCCTACCTTCTGCATCCTTAGCCCACTCTCTGGCTACGAGATCAAAGAAGCCTTCTCTTTCAAACCAAGCAAGCTCAAACGAAAAAAAGAGTTTTTGTTTCCCAAGTGGGTGGCCTCACTAGAGTCAAGAAATAAAGGCGTCCAGCCAAGATAGGATTGATAGATTGTGAATCAGTAGCTAACATCTAACCATCTTGGAACACTGTCCCCCATGGTGTCTAGCCACCACCCTTCAGCAATTCATCAAATGGCAGCCGCTTTTTAAATGGTACTGTGTAAGTAAAATCGGCAATCATGCAAACAAAATTGCAGAGATAACAAAAAACTTGGCAAACTCACATGCAATTTGTATTTGATGTTTAGTTAGTTTGCAAATTTAGAGCCTAATGACAGCAGTTTTTTCTTTAGAAAAAAGAATAACAACAAGAGGCAAGGTCATACATGTGCGCATGAAGACTTGTCTTCGTAGCCTGATTTGGTCATGCGAGTATGAAACTTGTGTGAGTTCCAAACTTCTTTCACTCCTCGACTCACCGTCATGAGTTGCAAACTAGTATTTGCACTGATGTACTTTATGAAATAGGTACATATATACTGCATGAGAGGTTAGCAAAATCATGTTTTGTTCATTTCCTATTTGAAACAAAAAATCGTAGTGACCTCTGCCCCGTGAAATTTCCTCAAAATATGGGGAGAGTATACATTAAAATAGTTGCCAACTAAGGAATACACATAATACAAATGAGGAAGATATCAAGAAACAATAACATTGCAAAATCTGGTAGGTTTTCCATTCATTTGTTCAACCTTATTGCGTACTCCTGCTGTAAATTTTAGAAGCCAATTGTAAGACTACAAACTATATATTAACTCCTCTCTAAACAATTCTTTTTCTGCAGTTTGATCGTTAGTTTTCTTCAGGAAACAGTAGGGAACGATCTTGTTGGAAATATATTATGGTGAAATAAAACCATGTAAGCTATCTCCAGCTGGACCAAGCATCTGCTATGTCAGATGTCATTAGACCATACAAACATTAAAGGTAAACTGAACCAACTACCAATATTCCACAGTAACTACTAAATTCATGATTTGCAATCTAGTAATATTACTCTAGATCAGTAGTAAACTTACTTTCCTGATCAGTGTCACCTCCAGATCCACGACAATCACATGTCCCATCCTCTTTATTCCCACGAGAACCACAGCTAGCCAGTCTTGTCAGAGTGACCTCCTTATAAGATCCAACAGCACATCTCCTCTGCATATGCATACAAAACTCGAATCAATCAGCTGGAATTGGTGACTTAACTGATGATCTAGCTGAAGAAGAAGATGAATTCATCCATGTTTGCTGATGAAGTGACGAGTCCATGGATGGAATCATTGGTACCTCGGAGCAGGAGGCGTGCATGGCGAAGTCGTTGAAGCAGTCGATGACACACTGCTGGATGTCGAGGGACGGTGTGTCCAGGGTGCTCACCATCGACAGCAGTAGCCCCGGCTTGGCGGCGCGGTAGATCTCCACCCGGGTGTCATCCTCCTTGCACTCCACCTCAAACTTCAAGCACACTCATTCGGTCGCTAATCACCATTTTAAGCTACATCAGCAATGGCGCTCTGCTCCATTGGCGACTAATGTTTGTGAACGTGCATATGGAGCCATGAGCAATGGCGTTCACAAATAAAACAACTGGAGAATGCTTTCCCTGAGATGTGCAATCTAGTTCTGCAGGTTTTCGAATAGAAGCAGCAACAGCAATATAAGGGCTCAGCTGGATCAGCTTCTATAACGAACAAACAGATCTCGATTGAAACCGTCAAATTTACCGGCACTGAGCAGAGCAGAGCTCGGTCGCTTGTCAGAAACTAAGACGAAATCGTGCACACGCACGAGCGCGACTCGAGTCGTAGACCAGAGGAGAAGGAGGCCCCCTGTCAGATCAAAACCGAATGGACGGCCCTTGCCGTTCGACAGTGCATCAGCTCACGAAGAGAGAGGGAGGTGCGGGGGTACCTTCTTGCAGGTCAACGGGGAGCGCGAGGTAGTAGATGCAGTCAGTGCTCCAGTGGCGGCGCAGCTCCTCCTCGTCGACCGACGCGTGCGGCGTTCTGCCTCCAATCTTTGTGGTGAGTGGGTCTGAGAGATACGGGGGGAAAGAAGGTGGCGTGCGTGGGGAGGAGAAGTGGGTTGGAGCGGGGCGGACGTATCTGGCGATCTCTTCCTTCATCCAGAAGAAAGAGGGAGAAAGTGGGTCGTGGGGCAGCGACGTAGCCAATTGTGTGCCTAATCTCAGCTCCTCGCGCAACCATCCAAAATCCGACGTGGCATAGCCGAGAGGGCGCCCTTTGCACGACTGTTAATGGGTTTAATGCGTTCACCGGTTTGCCCGTTGCAGTCATAGGCCCTGGCACGAAAGCATCTCGAACAGGTCACAAAAACTGCTCCGCGCGCTAAATTTTGGGTTTTTTGGGTGTCGAACAGCTCCGGCAGAAGTAGTAAAATAGTGCACGCGCAAAAAAATATTGGACACATGTTTTTGGGGCGTGTGTGCGGACAAACGCTATCAGAAGCTACAAATTTGGAGCGCCGGATTGCGCGCGCTTCTCAATTTACATTGCGTGTATTTTTAGGCACACGTTTTTGACATCTGCTAAACCAATGTTGGATCCAGGGCGCTAAAAGTGCTACAGTGACGCGCTAAAACTATTTTAGTGCGTGAAACTCTTATACACCTGTCGGAGATGCTCTGACAGCATGTTGTTTTATATCTCCGCATGCCGGGCGGACAGGAATGTCGTGCCACACGCGGAGGTGCTCAACAGCACCACAGAACCACAATCCGCAAACACTAAGCATTAGACACTCAGGCCACGTGGAGATCCTAGTCAATCAAATGATCTTGAAAGAGCAGAAAGAGCGTGATTTCCATACATTTTACTGCGGAGGTCCTCCTGAGAATTTTGCCTTCAACTGAGTTATAATCACTCTTAAGGGACTCTTTGATTTGCAGGATTCTGAAGTACAGGATTGAAGTGGGATATCTATTTTCCCAAGGAAAAAAAGGAAGTGGGATATCCATTTAAGTCCAATATGAGAAGTGTTTGATACCACAGAAAAACAAAAACAAAATGTAAAAAGAAGATTGGAGTGGATGTTAGATTTTCTATGAAAAGTACAAAGGGTTTCATAGGATTTTTTTTTTATGAAATTCAATCCTATGAATCAAAAATCAACGTAGAAAAACTTTCTAAGGATTCAATCCTCCAAAAATCATATAGATTCTTTAATCAAAGGAGGCCTAATTTATTTGGCATAGCCTCTAAGCAGAGCATGTTTTAGAACAATTTTGGACTCTATTTTATCTAATGGATCAGTGTGTTGATTCCTTGGGGAAAATAGTATCTTTTTTTTTGAAAAACTTTGGTCTATTCATGGCAGTACATAGAAGTAACAAAAATTACATTCATGTCCACATACTGTATAACAACGACTACAAGCGCTCAAGCGAGATCAACATATTAGTACATAATATCATTTTGACCAAACATAGTGTCACTGCATGGGGACTTCTGCTATAGAATGATCTATAAAATAATTGGATTGATCTACACCTCAGCTAAAATCATAATCTGATCAAATGAGGTTCCCTAGAGCTGGAATTCGTTGAGCCTCAGGCCTTTAAAGAAAATTCTTCTTTTTTCAATCATTTATACTTTTTTTTGCAGTAAATACTTTTGTTTTTTTATCTATAATGAAAGCACCATAGAACGATTGTTCTACAGTCCATGCTTCAGTTTTCTTTTTTATGCAGATCACAGAACCCGTTCTATTTCATAGGAAATGCCCAAACACAAAACACATACTCTTTTGCAGTTTTCACTAATCTCGTGAAAATGCAAACCAACATGTGGTTGAGATGGTTAAGTGGACGGTAGTATCTTCAGCCCACCAGGGTTCAAATCCTGGTGGTCTCATTTATCCTGAATTTATTTCAGGACTTCCGGCGATACGCTTTCAGTGGGAGGAGACGTTTCCGTCGACTACGAGGCGTCTACGGTGACTTCGTAAAATCTCAAGATGATATGCCGGCTCAGTCTCTCGGGGGTGCTCATAGATATATGGTGTACGTATGTGCATTGATAGGATGAGTGTATGCGCATTTATATAAGCATTTGCGTCTATACGCTATTAAAAAGCCTAATGTCGTGAAAATCGGACGCTGGCTCCCTCACCCAACGGACATGGCCATCCAAACCAATGGCTTTCGGTCCTACACATGGCCATAGCTACTCGATAAGTGATTCACTGTGGAAACGTGGTCGTCGTACTACCCTTTTTCTTCGGCGTGTTGTCATTTTCCTGAAGACTAAAGGTGTCGTCGGCTTATCGCTGGCATTTTAGCAGGTCGGGAACCCCAGAAAGTTTGAACAATAGGTGCCTTCGACTCGGAGATGAATGCGAAGGCCCTTGCGCATTTAAACAACAATAACGTGAAAAATATGACCTTGAATTTTTAAGCACGGCAAATCAAATGTTTTTTACGATAATTTATGTTGATGTGAGGAGCGCAAATTAATTTTTAAGCACCATATCTAAAAAAAATGAACTGAATCAAATTTGTCATTCTTACTCGCAAAAAAAAATTGTCATTCTTATCAACTATAAACTTGTCATCCTCAGCAAACATAAAACCGCAATGTCCGATTTGCAGTAGTCAAAAATCTGACATGGACTTTGTAGTTGAGTCCTTAACTAAGAGAGTTTCTCATTTGCAAAAATAAAGGGGGCATTTAGGGCATCTCCAGCACTGACCCCTAAAACGGATAGGGTATCCGTGCCCGAGGACAGTGATACCGGAACCGGACATCCAACCGTGCGCGCATACATTTCCAAGTGAATTTGAGCAAACCAAACGTTTTTCATGCAAACTGTGTGATTTTCAGACCATGTTCGTTACATTTCGCCACATTTCATTAAACAAAAGTGCCCGGACCATAATCTAGTCTAAATCTTCGCCGACGCCCGTCCTCCAAGTCCTTCTTGTTCCCTTTTGTGTCCATGTTCAACGGCTGTGAGACCCACAAAATGAAGGTGCGGTCGCCCGCGAGGAAGAGTAGGACATGGGATACGGACGCCCACATGGGACTCGAGACCCCACCTTCTCCCATGCCCTACTCCTCGCCGGAGTACGCGACCTGTCCGTTGCTGGTGGACGTGAGGTCGGTGATGGGCCTGGACGGGCCGACCTCACCGTCATAGCGGCGCGAACGATGTGCAGCTGTCGGCGTTCTTGTCCGCGGTCGCCTACGCCGCCTCGGCGTCCGACTGCCCACGACCATGTTGCAATCGACGCGAGCGCGCATGGCCTCGTAGAGCACCCACTGCTCGGTAATGAAGTTATGTTGTGCCTGCTCCATGGTCAAGCTGACATGGAACGGTGAGGGAAGGGCGCCAACTTGTCGATGGAGGCCTTCTTCGTCGTTGGGTCGTCACCGGAGACCTCTGGGGAGCTGGCTGGCAGGCTGGCCTCTATCCGTCTCGCACGCCAGCCCTACCAGTCCACCGCAAGGGCGGACAACTCATGCTTCTTCTCCATCGAGAGGCTCTCTCACAACATGCTAGAGCTCGCGGTCATGGCGAAGGTGGTGAACGGATGAGGATGTGAAGCGGGATGTGGTGTGGTGCAGTTTGTTTGGGTGAGTCCTCGCTTAAATAGTGGATGCCGATCAGGCCAGGCGGCGGGGTGTGTCAATGCGGGCACCGGAGTGGGTTTCTCGGCCTATGTGCCTATTTATGCCGGCAGGCGAACGGACGGGGGTCATTTAAATGCGGTAGATATATGTCTCATCCTGTCCACTCACTTCGCTCTCTCATTGAGCTGCTGGAGAGACTGGGACACGGCGTGAGCGACGCTCTTGGCCGGCGTGCCACTTCAATGCTTGCACCGGTTAGAGGTCGTGTACGCTCTCGGCCGGCATGAATACGGCACCGACGCTCTGGAGCGGCCCTGAGTGGCAACCGCTTCAATGTCGGCACTAGTGAGAGGTCGGGTCCGCTCTGGGCCGACATGAATGCAACTCTGGCGCTCTGGAGCGGCATAAATGCATAGCAAGCGCTTCACGCAGGAGAGGTTTTTGGATCGGTCCAGGGTGTCTGACACATATGTGGCAGTGGTTCAGACACCCGCAAAGCCTCCTGGTTTGCGCCCGATTTGCGGGAAAATAGACGTTCGGGGCGGTCCACAGACCGATAAAGTACCATGTTGGATGACAAATTGCATTCAGACCGCTCGGTCCGAACAGTTACGGGCGTTTTATGGGCTGCGTTGGAGATGCCCTTACGCCATAACTAAGAGGGGGCAGGGTATAAGTCAAGAAAAAAATGGACAGATTGTTCACGGTTCAACCATCGGAGTATATCCCTTAGAGAACCTCCAACGGCTACTAATAGGCTCAACACAATTGCTTGCCATGTTGTCCGGTCATCTCAAGCGGCTTTCATGTAAGGAAGAAATATACTCGATGGAGTAGTGATCCTACATGAGATCGTACATGGGATTCACCGCAAAAACATGAGTGTAGTTTTCAAGATTGACTTTGAAAAGACTTATCATAAAGTTAAATGGCCGTTTCTTCAACAAACCCTGATCTAAAATATGCATGTGAGGTCATATGTGTATTTCTAATAACTAGAGAAACACTTTTTTTCGAAACTATCGATCTATTCATCTTCAATCATGGTTGTATAACGAACACCGGAATAATAAAAATTACGTTCAGATTCATAGACCACCTAGCGACGACTACAAGCACTAAAGCGAGCCGAAGATGCGCTGCCATCATCGTCCCTCCCTTTCCGGAGCCGGGTACAACTTGTTGTAGTACATAGTCGGGAAGTCGTCTTGCTAAGGTCGCATAGGACTAATGCACCAGAACAGCAACCGTCGTCGATGAAGAGAAGTTTAGATTGGAAGGATCCAACCTGAAGACGCATGAACAAACATGAACAAAGACGGATCCGAATGGTCCATCAAAGACAACCACCAACCGAATCCTGCAAAATCCGCCGGAGACACACCTCCACACGTCCTCCGACGATGCTAGACACACCATCGGGGCAGGGGCTAGGCGGGAAGAACCTTATTCCATCTTCAAGAGTCATTGCTGTCATGTCTTCTTGAGCAGGACACAAACCCTAACAAAAGTTGAAGAAACACTTGAAAACGGTGCCCTCCCACCGGCAAAGGTCGGGATCCACCGTGCACCCATGATCCGCCACAGGAGACGTGGGAGACCGGCTACGCCGGCGACGGGAAACAGAAACCTTAGCCGCCTTTCCTTGGAGGAGAGACAAAGGGAGCCGCTTCTTTTATAAAAAATGCTTAAGCAACTAGTTACTAGCAGAATGGGTGTAGGCGTGTCAACAAGCAAAAGAGTTAATAATTCCTTGGTGCTACATTTTACAAAGTTCACGTGAAGTTAATAGAGATGTACAGTTTGCCAAAAAAAGGATGTACAGTTTGCTAAGTTTCAAATAATGAGGCAACATAAATCCATGTTCAGATTAGTACCTCTTTTTTCAGGATTTCCAGCGATGCACGTTCCATGAGAGGAGATGTTCCCGTCGACAACGAAACACCTGTGATGACTTCGTTAATCTCAACATGATATGTCAGTTCAGTCTCTCGGAGGTGCTCATAGGATAGGGTGTACGTGTTTGGATTCATATGAGTGAGCATACGGGCGTATATATGACCATTGGCGTCTGTATTGTGTTCTAAAAACAATCATTTCATCCCGGCATGTTTATTATCAAGGGAATGACTAGGGCTGCAAACAAGTCGAGTTCGAGCGAGTTGGACTAGGCTCAACTCAGATTATATTACAATCCAAGCGAGCTCGAACTGAGCGAGACTTAAGGTCGAGCTATAGAAAGTTGCTCGTTCTTAGCTTGTAATGATCTCAAGGCGATCTCGAACTAGTTTCGAGCAGAATAAGGTGTCTTTTAAAATAATCTAAGGTAATATGTCAAAAAATGTAGGTGACAATACAAAATACGAAATCGCTATAAAATTTGACCTCTTCTCCCAACTGAAGACTAGAAATAAGTAGTGTATGAACTAGCAAAAGAAGAAAACGAAGGTATAAAATGCTCTCAAACGTTGGTCAAAATAATAGAACATTTAACACATGGATGACCACATACCATATTGAGGCTAAATTTTCTCCGGGCTTAATAAGATTTCCGTGTTTGCTAGTAAAATGGGAAAAAATGGTACACAACATATATGATAATAAATTATCCTACTTATTATAATATATATATATATATTATTTAATAGAATTATATGATATCGAGTTATCGAGTTAAGATCGAGTGAGCCAGTGTTTTAAACTTGTTTCCCAGTCAAACTACATAAAGTGTTTTTACTCAACTTATTTCTTTTCGAATCAATCTTAAGTCGAACCAAAATATGAACCGATCTTAAGCGTCTTATGAGTCTTGCTCTTTTCTTGCAGACGTAGGAACGACCGAACGACAAAAGTAGGACGAGACTCACGACTCAAACGTCGTGCTTAACGTTCAAGACTCAAAGAGCATGCATATACGATGTATCATGTATGTACATACGATCAAATGTGTATATGTTATTTTCAGAGAAAATAAAGTGTTTGTGCTATGTCTGAATCACTTTGCGGAGCAGTTGGGCTAGCGATGGAATGATCTGGATCGAACGGATATATATGACACTAGTGGCAATCCTGATATGAAGAAACGAGTGATCAGAATGACACCAGGACGAATCTGGCCTTGCTCTCATACCAACACGCAATAAATGACAGAATTGTTGTTCCAGCACAAACGATGGACATATATAACAGCTTAATTAATTGCCTGAATGCTACTTCATGCACCAACCTGAGTTATTCTATTCTAACTTCTAAGGCTAGAATTGACTTAATTAATTGCCTGAATGCTACTTCATGCACCAACCTGAGTTATTCTACTCTAAGGCTAGAATTGACTTAGAATTGACTTGTAGAGGTGCTAAGGCTGCCATATATAAGCAAAAAAGATGATGTGACAATGTAATTAAGAGGAGAGAGATGGGTATGGTGAGCCCAGAAAGAAACAATGCCAAGCGCAGGAACCTAGGGAAAACACTTAAATGAAAGAAGCACACCAATGCATGGATAATTTTAGTTGCTAAATCATTAAATGAAGGATGCTTAGCTACAACAAGTTAAGCACCTTTGCATTGGGGACTTTAGTTGCTTAGCTCTTTAATGTGTTTAGCACCTCATCTTAGCACTAGTGCACTGGAGGGGGTCTAACTGAGTTTAGGAGTTACAACAAATATATTAATTGAAATTAGGACCTAATATAGGCAACCTTTTTTCTTGTGGAGTTGAAGGAGTTTGTGGATGGTTAATGAACCAACGAACATACGGGAAGATAAGCTCGTGCAACAATTCATGGTGATAGCTTCTTTACTCGTTGTTCATTGTTGAAATCAGGGGTGCTGGATTGAGGACGATGGACAATGACACTTGTAGCTTGTAACTAGCCTTTGGGGATCCTCTCTTCACAGAAGTGTGTTTGAAGTTTGTGTTGAAATTATACAAGAATTAAAGATAAACTTCCAAATGTAGTCATTAACAAATATGAAAGGTCTTGAATCCACATAAATGCTAAAAAAAATCCGATGCTAGATCGAATGTCTTCCATGAAAATTTATATTGACGTGAGGATGGCAAATTTAGTTTGCAAGTATGGCAAGTTCCTGGCAAAATATGAACTGAGTCGGACTTGCCATGCTCGCCAACTAAACTTGCCATCCTCAATAAACACAACTTGCTATAAAACTTTTGTGTTGCCATGCCTAAAAAACTGACGTGCGCTGGATATTCGGATCCTTAATCTAAGCTTAAGCTAGCTTAGCTCAGAAGGAGTTCCACAAACTGTACTCAACCTTGGTTTCTTCCTCTTTCTCTAATGCCAAATCACAATTGACATCATTTCACATGTGCAAGAACCATACCAGACCAACATAATCCAAGACAAGCTAAAACTATAGAAAAATATGAAGCTAATGATCTCTATCTAAATTGGTTTAACCATTGCTTGTCTATTTTACAACAACTATAGAAGGAAAAGAATATGTGATGAACTGTGTGTAAACCAGACAAAACGACAATAAGAATGAAGCTGGAAAAAGGAAAGAGACAAAAGTAGGCAATAAATGTAAATAATACCTTCTGTGAACGCAAAGAGTCAAGGACAAAGAATGCCCATATGCGCTCAAATAGCAAACCTGTACATAACCACAAACCCTATTGATATAAACACTTGGATAAATATAGTAATTAGATGGTAACTAAAGAAAACCCCTAAATTCCCATGATACCAGGATGAAAGGGACACAACTACTTTCACAATCATATCTAGGGCAATAATTATTTGATTCACATAGTATTCTTATAAGCAAAAGACAAGAATGGTAAAGTTACCATGGCAACAACATATCTATGGGGTGTTGACTCTAGTTGGCCACCTGGAAATGCAGAAGATCAACGATCACATGCGGTTTAATGATGATATAGGCATTCTCGCTTTAGAAGAAGAAAGGTGTGTGGGTCATGATTGAAATGACAACATAGGAAGAAGCGGGTCTCGCCTTGGAAGATAAGGTTGTCGGCTCACCCTGTACCCTTTCTCTTCCTCTCATGCACTTTCTTCTCTCCTTCGCTGATTACAGGAGGTAAATCGACAGTAACACAACTGCACTACAAGGAAAAATTATGAGAGGAAGATTGACAAAGTCAATAGTCATCTCCCTTATTTTGTCACCGTCGTCGCCTTCAGGTCAGGGCGTGCGGCATAACGCCAGCCAAAAATAGGCTAGGTGACACTAGGTCGAGGTCGTGAATTAAGTCCGACGACCGAGAATACATGCGCCCTCCCTAGACGAAGACATGACACCCAACCCAGCGCGGGGAAGAACTAGAAGGCCGAGCTCTATAGCAAGATGCCGCCGCATGAACGGTCATCGAAGTGAGGAGAAATGAAAGAAAGTCTTCCCCTTGTGGCCGCAAAACCCATGGTGTGTTGGCCCGATTCACGGGAAAATGCATAGGTCATTCTAAGAGCAGCAACCCTTTCCATGTTGGTTAGGCGGCTCGCGTGGAGACACACGGGGATATAAACCAATAGGCACTGCGGGAGGACGAAGAGATCTAGTTTGTTGTGATGCAATCGGATGGCTAACTACGTAGAGATACTAAGAGAAGGCATAGCTAGCTTAGTTTTACTGCTTTCTTAATGATAGCTGGTGTGTCCGCTGATGTGTGCATTTGCAATGGCCTTTTGTGTTGTTGGGCTAGATGGAGCTTTGATTTTGTCAAAATATGACATGTGGGTACTAGGAAATGAGATTCAACAACACATTAAAGATACTTAAAGTTGGAAGTACGATCCATGTATGTTGGAAACCCTTTGATCCGTTAAATGTAGGGACCTCCTTTCCCTGAAGTTGTCATGGGAAGAATAGGGAGTCGGGAGCATTACTCTCTGGGACAAAAGGAGTACAACTTTTGCACACAAAATTCTTCATATAATTGTACCATCTCAGTGTAATTCAACTACATATTTAGTTTATGATGAAGGAAATATGCCCTAGAGGCAATAATAAAGTTATTATTTATTTCCTTATTTCATGATAAATGTTTATTATTCATGCTAGAATTGTATTAACCGGAAACTTAGTACATGTGTGAATATATAGACAAAACATAGTGTCTCTAGTATGACTCTTCTTGACTAGCTCGTTAATCAAAGATGGTTAAGTTTCCTACCATAGACATGTGTTGTCATTTGATAATCGGGATCACATCATTAGGAGAATGATGTGATGGACATGACCCATCTGTTAGCTTAGCATTATGATCGTTACAGTTTCATCTACTGCTTTCTTCATGACATATACATGTTCCTCAAACTATGAGATTATGCAACTCCCGAATACCGGAGGAACACTTTGTGTGCTACCAAACGTCACAACGTAAAAGGGTGATTATAAAGGTGCTCTACAGGTGTCTCCGAAGGTGTTTGGTGGATTGGCATAGATCGAGATTAGGATTTGTCACTCCATGTTTCGGAGAGGTATCTCTGGGCCCTCTCGGTAATGCTCATCACTATAAGCCTTGCAAGTATTGTAACTAATGAGTTAGTTGCGGGATGAAGTATTACGGAACGAGTAAAGAGACTTGCCAGTAACAAGATTGAACTAGGTATGATGATACCGACGATCGAATCTCGGGCAAGTAATATATCGATGACAAAGTAACATACCGATGACAATGGGAACACCGTGTGTTGTTATGCAGTTTGACCGATAAAGATCTTCGTAGAATATGCAGGAACCAATATGAGCATCCAGGTTCCACTATTGGTTATTGACCAGAGATGTGTCTCGGTCATGTCTATATAGTTCTCGAATGTTGAGTAACATGATTGTATTAGGAAACATAGGTTAGACTAGGAAATATTCTGGCTTGCCTTGTACTCCAAGTAGATCATGTACTCCTATATATATGCCCACGAGGCTCAAGCAATACAATGAACAACTCCACCAATTCCTCTCTAATCCCTTCTAACATGGTGCATCGCCCCGACCCAGCAGCCTCGCGCCATGCGACAGCCAATCATAGTCGTCGCTCGCGCGCCTGCCCACCCATCGATCCACATCACCCACCTCCGCCGCGTCTGCACGGCGGCCCGGCGGTCTACCTCATCGGCCTCGTCCTCGGCTACGTCAGGACGGCTGCGTCAGACTTATCGGCTGCCACAACTCGGGCGCCGCTGCTCTGTTGGTCACTCGGGCCTTGCTGCCCGGGCGCAGGCGTTGCTTTGGCAGACCGGGTGCCGGTGCTGACAAGCTCATCTGCACGATGTCTCACGCCGTCCGTCGTCGCCGGCTTCATCTCGGACTCCGCCGCCACCACGTCTCCACCGAGCGGCGTCCCCGACCTCGCGCGCGATCGGCTTGATCACCCACTCGCCGCGACGATCCGTCCCATCTATGTCGCGCGACCGACCTGGCCCGTCGGTTACGGGCGCCTCCGCAGGTCCCGTGAAGATCGTCCCCGAATTCAGCGCGCCTCACCACCGATCAAGCATTGGGCTGTTGCTGCATCGCCCCGTCGGGCCGCGGCGCCGCCGCCCCGTAGTTCTCCTCGCGGCTGCATCGACCCATGCATCACCGCTGCGTCGCCCCTTCGGGCCGTAGTGTCGTGATACGCGGTCCCTGCTGCCGCCCCGAGGCCGTCCCCACGGCTGCACCGACTCGCGAACCGCCGTTGCGTCACCACTTTGGGCCGCAGCGTTGGGGCCCGTGGTCCCCACCGCTGCCCCGAGGTCTTCCCGCTGTCGCCTCGATCCCTCCTGCCGCCTCTGCATCACCCCTTCGGGTCGTAGCGCCGCGTCCCACGATCCACTCCGCCGTCACTACATGTCGACCTCCCGTGGTATGTGCCGCGCCGTCTCCCTTGGCACGGGAACGCCATCGTCCGTGTCGGTCTTCGTCACGCTGTCAGGGTTCTTCGCCTACTTCGAGCACCGCCGCCGCACTCCTAACCTAGCCGCCGCCACCGCCGTTAGGCCGCTGCCATCGCTCTTCTTTGGTCGCCGCTACCTTCGTAGCCGCCATCGCCCGTCCACCCCCTTCGTCTTTGTCGAAGCACCAGCCCGTCGCTAGCATCGCCATCATCTACCCCGACCACTTCGTCTACTCTGATCACCGTTGGTGACATCGGCCCCACGCCGATGGACGCTGCAATCGTCATCGAGTTCTTCTCTGCTGGCCCCTCCGACTTCTCCGACATGGCGTACAGCTCATGCAGGTCCCTCGTCTACGCATGCCCGGTGCTGGCAACACCGATGCGTGCCTTCATCCACGACGTGTCCCCGGGCCTGGCAAGCCTGGTCGGTGCTTCGTCAACTTTGTCTTCGTCCGTCTACGCATGCCCGGTGCTGGCAACACCGGTGCGTGCCTTCGTCCACGATGTGTCTGCTACCTCTTGAGCACTGCGTTGGATTTCCCCGAAGAGGAGAGGATGATGCAGCAAAGTAGCGTAAGTATTTCCCTCAGTTTTTGAGAACCAAGGTATCAATCCAGTAGGAGACCACGCACAAGTCCCTCATACCTACACAAAACGATAGCTACTCGCAACCAACGCGATTAGGGGTTGTCAATCCCTTCACGGTCACTTACGAGGGTGAGATCTGATAGAGATGATAAATAATATTTTTGGTATTTTTGATATAGAGATGCAAAGTGAAAAGTAAAAGGCAAAGTAAAAAAACAAAGCAAATAAGAAAGTGATGGAGATTGATATGATGAGAATAGACCCGGGGGCCATAGGTTTCACTAGTGGCTTCTCTCAAGAGCATAAGTATTCTACGGTGGGTGAACAAATTACTATTGAGCAATTGACAGAATTGAGCATAGTTATGAGTATATCTAGGTATGATCATGTATATAGGCATCACGTCCGAGACAAGTAGATCGAAACGATTCTGCATCTACTACTATTACTCCACTCATCGACCGATATCCAGCATGCATATAGAGTATTAAGTTAAAAACAGAGTAACGCCTTAAGCAAGATGACATGATGTAGAGGGATAACTTCATGCAATATGATAGAAAAACCCCCATCTTGTTATCCTCGATGGCAACAATAGAATACGTGCCTTGTTGCCCCTGCTGTCACTGGGAAAGGACACCGCAAGATTGAACCCAAAGCTAAACACTTCCCCCATTGCAAGAACTACCAATCTAGTTGGCCAAACCAAACGAATAATTCGAAGAGACTTGCAAAGATAACTCAATCATACATAAAAGAATTCAGAGAAGATTCAAATATTATTCATAGATAAGCTGGATCATAAACCCACAATTCATCGGTCTCAACAAACACACCGCAAAAAGAAGATTACATCATAGATCTCCACAAGAGAGGGGGAGAACATTGTATTGAGATCCAAAAAAAGAGAAGAAGCCATCTAGCTACTAGCTATGGACCCGAAGGTCTGAAGTAAACTACTCACACTTCATCGGAGGGGCTATGGTGTTGATGTAGAAGCCCTCCATGGTAGATGCCCCCTCCAGCGGAGCTCCGGAACATGCCCCAAGATGGGATCTCGTGGATACAGAAAGTTGCGGCGGTGGAATTAGGTTTTTGGCTCCGTATTTGATCTGTCGGGGGTACGTAGGTATGTATAGGAGGAAGGAGTACGTGGGTGGAGCAACAGGGGGGCCACGAGGCAGGGGGGCGCACCCTAGGGGGGCACCCTCGTGACTGACTCTTGTGCTTCTTGGAGTAGGGTCCAAGTCTCCTGGATCACGTTCGGTGAGAAAATCATGTTCCTGAAGGTTTCATTCCGTTTGGACTCCGTTTGATATTCCGTTTCTTCGAAACACTGAAATAGGCAGAAAACAGCAATTCTTGGCTGGGCCTCCGGTTAATAGGTTAGTCCCAAAAATAATATAAAAGTGGAAAATAAAGCCCAATATAGTCCAAAACAGTAGATAAAGTAGCATGGAGCAATCAAAAATTATATATACGTTGGAGACGTATCAGTGTCCTCGGGCTTGGCAAACCCACCGCGATGCGTCATCAACACCATCATCCTTCCAGCGCACCACTACCTCGTCACCACTGCGCCCATGACTAACTCGGCGCCTCCTTGCACCCGCGGCTCCACGGTGACTTCCTCGACACCGGCCACCCCGACTCGACATCGACCACGGCATTCTTCGCACGACTACCTCGATCACGGCTCCACCACCCACGCTCTTGGCTACATCGACAAACGGCACAAAGGGCTACCGCCTGCTTGAGCAACCTCGTTGGTTTCCACTACAGCCACGACTCCGTGATGCATCGACCGTTACGACTGTGGGGGGTGTCCGTCGGCTTGCCTTCGGATTCTTCTCCAGTCTCACTGTCTGCGTCGCTACCGTTGTGACTGCAGGGGGGTGTTGAGTAACATGATTGTATTAGGAAACATAGGTTAGACTAGGAAATATTCTGGCTTGCCTTGTACTCCAAGTAGATCATTGATAACCCACAAGTATAGGGGATCGCAACAGTTTTCAAGGGTAGAGTATTCAACCCAAATTTGTTGATTCGACACAAGGGAAGCCAAAGAATATTCTCAAGTATTAGCAGCTGAGTTGTCAATTCAACCACACCTGGAAACTTAGTATCTGCAACAATGTGTTTAGTAGCAAAGTAATATGATAGTGGTGGTAACGGTAACAAAAGTAAAGACAGCAAAAGTAATGTTTTTGGTATTTTGTAGTGATTATAATAGTAACAACGGAAAAGTAAATGAGCGAGAACTAGTATATGGAAAACTCGTAGGCACCGGATCAATGATGGATAATTATGCCGGATGTGGTTCATCATGTAATAGTCATAACATAGGGTAACACAGAACTAGCTCCCGTTCATCAATGTAATGTAGGCATGTATTCCGTATATAGTCATACGTGCTTATGGAAAAGAACTTGCATGACATATTTTGTCCTACCCTCCCGTGGCAGCGGGGTCCTATTGGAAACTAAGGGATATTAAGGCCTCCTTTTAATTGAGAACCGGAACAAAGTATTAGCACATAGTGAATACATGAACTCCTCAAACTATGGTCATCACCGGGAGTGGTTCCGAGTATTGTCACTTCGGGGTTGCCGGATCATAACACATAGTAGGTGACTATAGACTTGCAAGATAGGATCTAGAACTCACATATATTCATGAAAACATAATAGGTTCAGATCTGAAATCATGGCACTCGGGCCCTAGTGACAAGCATTAAGCATAGCAAAGTCACAGCAACATCAATCTCAGAACATAGTGGATACTAGGGATCAAACCCTAACAAAACTAACTCGATTACATGATAAATCTCATCCAACCCATCACCGTCCAACAAGCCTACGATGGAATTACTCACGCACGGCGGTGAGCATCATGAAATTGGTGATGGAGGATGGTTGATGATGACGACGGCGACGAATCCCCCTCTCCGGAGCCCCGAACGGACTCCAGATCAGCCCTCCCGAGAGAGATTAGGGCTTGGTGGCGGCTCCGTATCGTAAAACGTGATGATTTCTTCTCTCTGATTTTTTTTCTCCCCGAAAGCCAATATATGGAGTTGGAGTTGGCGTCGGAGGGCCACCAGGGGGCCCACTAGGTAGGGGGGCGCCCCCACCCTCGTGGACAGGGTGTGGCCCCCCTGGTCTTCATCTTTTGCGAGGATTTTTTATTAATTATCCTAAGACATTCCGTGGAGTTTCAGGTCGTTCCGAGAACTTTTATTTTCTGCACAAAAACAACACCATGGCAATTCTGTTAAAAACAGCGTTAGTCCGGGTTAGTTCCATTCAAATCATACAAGTTAGAGTCCAAAACAAGGGCAAAAGTGTTTGGAAAAGTAGATACGACGGAGACATATCAACTCCCCCAAGCTTAAGCCCTTGCTTGTCCTTAAGCAATTCAGTTGACAAACTGAAAGAGAAAAAGAAAAACTTTTACAAACTCTGTTTGCTCTTGTTTTTGTAAACATGAAAAGCCAGCATTCAAGTTTCAGCAAATATTATGAACTAACCATACTAACAATAACATAAAGGTCTCACAATTACTCATGTCAATAGCATAATCAGCTAGCGAGCTATAATAACAAAACTCGGATGACAACACTTTCTCAAAATAATCATAACATGATATAACGGAATGGTATCTCGCTAGCCCTTTCTGAGACCGCAAAACATAAATGCAGAGCACCTTCAAAGATCAAGGACTGACTAAACATTGTAATTCATGGTAAAAGAGATCCGGTCAAGTCATACCCGAAATAAACCAATAATAATGAATGGAAACGACAGTGTGCTCTCCAGCGGGTGCTTTTTAATAAGAAGGGTGATGACTCAACATAAAAGTAAATAGATAGGCCCTTCACAGAGGGAAGCAGGGATTTGTAGAGGTGCCAGAGCTCAGTTTTAAAATAGAGATTGAATAATATTTTGAGCGGAATACTTTTGTTGTCAATGCAACAACTATGAGATGACGATATCTTCCATGCTAAACAAATTATAGGCGGTTCCCAAACAGAATGGTAAAGTTTATACTCCCCTTCCTCCACAAGCATCAATCCATGGCTTGCTCGAAACAACGAGTGCCTCCAACATTCAACAGGTCCCAAGGGGAGTTTTGTTTGCAATTATTTTGATTTAGGTTGCATAAAGCATGGGACTGGGCATCTCGGTGACCAGCCATTTTTCTCGTGAATGAGGAGCGGAGTCCACTCCTCTTGATAATAACTGCCTAACATGGAAGATAAGGGCAGCCCTAGTTGAAACATGAGCTGCTCGAGCATACAAAACAGAATTTCATTTGAAGGTTTGGAGTTTGGCACATACAAATTTACTTGGAACGGCAGGTAAATACCGCATATAGGAAGGTATAGTGGACTCATATGGAACAACTTTGGGGTTTTAAGGAGTTTGGATGCATAAGCAGTATTCTCGCTTAGTATAGGTGAAGGCTAGCAAAAGACTGAGAAGCGACCAACTGGGAGAGCGATAACAGTCGTAAACATGCATCAAAATTAATTTACACCGAATACAAGCATGAGTAGGATATAATCCACCATGAACATAAATATCATGAAGGCTATGTTGATTTGATTCAACTACATGCGTGAACATGTGCCAAGTCTAGTCAGTCAATTCATTTAAAGGAGGATACCATCCCATCATACCACATCATAATCATTCTAATAGCATGTTGGCACGCAAGGTAAATCATTATAACTCATAGCTAATCAAGCATGGCACAAGCAACTATAATCTCTAAATGTCATTGCAAATATGATTACTTCATAATAGCTAACCCAGGAACGATGAATCATCATATTTACAAAAACAAAAGAGGTCGAGTTCATACCAGCTTTTCTCATCCCAATAAGTCCATCATATATCATCCTTATTGCCTTTCACTTGCACGACCGAACAATGTGAATAATAATAAGAGTGCACGTACATTGGACTAGGCTGGAATCTGCAAGCATTCAATAACCAGGAGAAGACAAGTAATATGGGCTCTAAGTTAAATAATCAATCATGCATATAAGAGCCACTTCAACAATTTAATCATGGTCTTCTCCTACTGACCTCCAAAGAAAAGAAAAGGAAAACTATTTACACGAGAAGGCTCCCAACTAGCAAACGAAGAACGGGAAATGTTTTTGTGTTTTCTTTTTAATTACTACAACAAGGAAATAAACTACTACTAATTTTTTTGGTTTTTCTTAAGGTTTATTAAACACTCAAGAAGAAAGCAGGAAAAAGAAAATAAACTAGCATGGATATTACAGTGAAAGAGTATGAACACCGACATCTAGCAATGAGTGTGTGTGAACATGAATGTAATGTCGGTGGGAAATACGTACTCCCCCAAGCTTAGGCTTTTGGCCTAAGTTGGTCTATTGCCAGGGATGGCCTGGCGGATACTCGTAAGTGAAGCTGGGGTCATACTGCGACGAAGAAGACTCCGACTGCCATTGGCTGGCAGCCTCCTCTGGATCCCAAGAATAAACGTATAGTCGTGGAGGCTCATCTTGTGGCTCCGGTTCCGGGGCGGGTGCAGGATTTCGATAGGCTTGAATGGCCGCCCACGGAACGATGTGAGGACCTGCAGACAAGTTAAACAAAGAGGGAGCAGGCAAAGTAATAATCTCAGGGTGATGTTTATCAAAGTACAATTTATATTTGAGTTCCCCTTCACGACTCTTAATAAGAAAATCATGCGCTAGCATACTCCTATAATCTAAATAAGCACGAGGCAACGATGTTTCCTCTTCCTCCTCATGCCTAATAGGTATTTCAAAATGTTCAGCTAGGCGTGAGGCATAAATACCTCCAAAGATGGGGCCTTTAGTACGGTTCAGACTTAACCACCTAGCAACAATTCCACCCATACTAACAGAGTTACTTTGATATAAAACATGGAACAAAATGATAACATCAGGAATACTAAGGTTTCCACAGTTTCCGTGACCTATCAGGCAACGACTAGCAAATAAGGCAAAGTAGCGTAAAACAGGAAAATGTATGCTAGTGATTCTTGCATCAGAAACTTTCCTGGTTTCTCCCACCGTGATACTGTTAATAAAAGCTTCTACTTCATTATGGTGTGGTTCATCCAAGGTGCCCTCAAAAGGTATTTTGCAAACCTCGCAAAATTCAGCTAATGGCATCCTCTTAACAATGTCATATAAATGAAATTCTACCGATGGAGGTGAACTCTTAGGGAAAAAGTAGAAATTTTGCACAAAAGTATTTTTGAGTAAGAGATACTGATGACGTTGGTCGCGGAGGAAGTCGGTGAGGCCAGCATTCTCAATTAATAAATAGAAATCTTCATAAATCCTGGCTCTCCTCAAGAAGTCATCGGAAGGCCATTCACACGGCCGGACCTCCGCGGTGCGAGGCAAATTAAATTTGGGCTTCTGTTCTTCTTCCTTTTGTTTTTCCTTAGCGCTTCGGCTCGACGAGCCCCTCAAAAATCTCTTCATTAATTCTGAAACAATCTGAAATTTTTAGTAACTTCAAATAAAAGTGAACCAACTTCAATAAAATTGATAGCAACAACTCCTGCAAGTGCCTAGAGCCTATATAAAAGCATTGGAACTACTTGGAACCATATAAATTTGACATGCAAGCTCAAGAACATGGTCACCTATGCAGCACAAATTTGCAATGAATAAAGCACTAGAACAAAAATTAATTGGAACAATGGAGGAGTCACATACCAAGGAACAATCTCCCCAAACAGTTTTGCGAGAGGTGCTTTGAGCAAGGAGATCGAAAATCACAACAACGGGGGCTGGAACTCGTGCTTGAGTTGGTTTTTCGTATTTGTGTAAAACAGAGGAAGAAGATGGGTGCAGGAATAAGTGGAGGAGGGCCACCGTGGGCCCACGAGGCAGGGGGGCGCGCGCTCCACCCTCGTGGCCAGGTGGCAGCTCCCCCGCGGTGATTTTTGCACAGTAAATTCTTAAATATTCCCGAAAAAATCATATTAAATTGGCATGGAATTCTGAGGACTTTTATTTTTGGGAAATTTTTTATATTGCACGGATAAGTCGGGAGACAGACAAAAAAGTACTATTTTACTTTATTTCTACTAAATAACAGAAAATATAAAGAGGGTACAGAAGGTTGTGCTTCTAGTTTCATCCATCTCGTGATCATCAAAATGAATCCACTAACAAGGTTGATCAAGTCTTGTTAACGAGCTCATTCCAATTAACACGGAACCGGAGAAATTTCGAATAGCACTAAGTTACCTCAACGGGGATATGAAAATCCCTAACAATAAGTATATCATACTTTTTCTTGACAGTAGGGAGAGGAAATTCAAAACCTCCAAATATAATCGATGGAATTTTTCCAATAGAGTTGATACTGTGGACCTGAGGTTGTTTCCTCGGAAAGTGTAGTATGTGCTCATTGCCATTAACATGAAAAGTGACATTGCCTTTGTTACAATCAATAACAGCCCCTGCAGTATTAAGGAATGGTCTTCCAAGAATAATAGACATACTATCATCCTCAGGAATATCAAGAATAACAAAGCCCGTTAAAATAGTAACATTTGCAACCACAACAGGCACATCCTCACAAGTACCGACAGGTATAGCAGTTGATTTATCATCCATTTGCAAAGATATTTCAGTAGGTGTCAACTTATTCAAGTCAAGTCTACGATATAAAGAGAGAGGCATAACACTAACACCGGCTCCAAGATCACACAAAGCGGTTTTGACATAATTTCTCTTAATGGAGCATGGTATAGTAGGTACTCCAGGATCTCCAAGTTTCTTTGATATTCCACCCTTAAAAGTATAATTAGCAGGCATGGTGGAAATTTCAGCTTCAGGTATATTTCTTTTATTAGTAATAATATCCTTCATATACTTAGAATAAGGATTTGTTTTGAGCACATCAGTTAATCGCATACGCAAAAAGATAGGTCTAATCATTTCAGCAAAGCGCTCAAAATCCTCATCATCCTTTTTCTTGGATGGTTTCGGGGGGAAAAGGCATGGGTTTTTGAACCCATGGTTCCCTTTCTTTACCATGTTTCCTAGCAACGAAGTCTCTTTTATCATAGCGTTGATTCCTTGATTGTGGGTTATTAAGATCAACAGCAGGTTCGGCTTCTACATCATTATCATTATAGGTTGAGCATCAACATGAACATTATCATTAACATTATCACTGGGTTCACATTCATCACCTGATTGTGTTTCAGCATCAGAAATAGAAGTATCATTTGGATTCTCAGGTGGCTCAGCGATAGGTTCACTAGAAGTTTGCAAAGTCCTATCATTTTTCTTTTTCTTCCTTTTAGAAGAACTAGGCACATCAATATCATTTCTCTGAGAATCTTGCTCGATTCTCTTAGGGTGGCCTTCAGGATACAAAGGTTCCTGAGTCATTCTACCGGTTCTAGTAGCCACTCTAACAACATAATCATTTTTCTTACTATTCATTTCATCAAGCGCTTCTTTTTGAGCTTTAAGTACTTGTTCTACTTGAGTGGTAACCATAGAAGCATGTTTGCTAACAAGTTTAAGTTCACCTCTAATATCAGTCATATAATCACCCAAGCGTTTAATCATATAGGCATCTTGTTTTAATTGTCTACCAAAATAAGCATTAAAGTCATCTTGCTTAAACATAAAGTTATCAAACTCATCCAAGCACTGACTAGCAATTTTAGTAGGAGGGACTTCAACTTTATCATATCTATAGAGAGAATTTATCTTTACTACCTGTGTCGGGATATCGGGAGGTTCTTCAGTAAATAAGTAATTGAGATCATATACTTCTTCAACAGGCGGTAAATTAAGACCGTGTATTTCTTCAATAGGAGGTAAATTCTTAACATCTTCAGTTTTAATACCTTTCTCTTTCATAGATTTCTTTGCCTCTTGCATATCTTCAGGACTGAGAAATAGAACACCTCTCTTCTTCGGAGTTGGTTTAGGAATAGGCTCAATAATTGGCTTAGAAATTGGCTCAGGAGCTGGCTCGGGAGGTGCCCAATTATTTTCATTTGTCAACATATTGTTCAATAGAATTTCCGCTTCATCCGATGTTCTTTCCCTGAAAAGAGAACCAGCACAACTATCCAGGTAATCTCTGGAAGCATCGGTTAGTCCATTATAAAAGATATCGAGTATTTCAGGTTTCTTAAGAGGATGATCAGGCAAAGCATTAAGTAACTTGAGAAGCCTCCCCCAAGCTTGTGGGAGACTCTCTTCTTAAATTTGCACAAAGTTATATATTTTCCTCAGGGCTGCTTGTTTCTTATGAGCAGGGAAATATTTAGCAGAGAAGTAATAAATCATATCCTGGGGACTTTGCACACAACCGGGATCAAGAGAATTAAACCATATCTTAGCATCACCCTTTAATGAGAATGGAAATATTTTGAGTAAATAAAGATAGCGCGATCTCTCATTATTAGTAAACAGGGCAGCTATATCATTCAACTTAGTAAGATGTGCCACAATAGTTTCAGATTCATAGCCATAGAAAGGATCGGATTCAACCAAAGTAATTATATCTGGATCAACAAAAAAATAATAATAATCCTTATCAGGAACACAAATAGGTGAAGTAGCAAAAGCAGGGTCGGGTCTCATTCTATCTCTAAGAGATTCTTTACTCCATTTAACTAGCAACCTCTTAAGTTCATATCTATCCTGGCAAGCAAAAATAGCGGCAGAAGATTTTGCATCAAAAAGATAACCTTCAGGAATAGGAGACATATTTTCATCATCACTCTCATCATTGTATTCAGGTGTAATAATTTCTCTTTCTCTAGACCTAGCAATTTGCTCATCAAGAAATTCACCAAGGGGCACAGTAGTATCAAGCATAGAAGTGGTTTCATCACAAGTATCATGCATAGCAGAAGTGGCATCAATAACATGCGGCATATCAGAATTCATAGCAGTAGCAGGTTTAGGTGTCGCAAGCTTACTTATAATAGAAGGAGAATCTAGTGCAGAGCTAGATGGCAGTTCCTTACCTCCCCTCGTAGTTGAGCGTAAAATCTTGGTCTTAGCGTCTTTCAAGTTCTTCATAGTGTCCAGCAGATATAAATCCCAAGTGACTCAAAGAATAGAGCTATGCTCCCCGGCAACGGCGGCAGAAAAAGGTCTTGATAAGCCACAAGTATAGGAGATCACAACAGTTTTCGAGGGTAGAGTATTCAACCCAAATTTGTTGATTCGACACAAGGGGAGCCAAAGAATATTCTCAAGTATTAGCAGCTGAGTTGTCAATTCAACCACACCTGGAAACTTAGTATCTGCAGCAAGGTGTTTAGTAGCAAAGTAATATGATAGTGGTGGTAATGGTAACAAAAGTAAAGACAGCAAAAGTAATGTTTTTGGTATTTTGTAGTGATTGTAACAGTAACAACGGAAAAGTAAATGAGCGAGAACCAGTATATGGAAAACTCGTAGGCACTGGATCAATGATGGATAATTATGCCGAATGTGGTTCATCATGTAACAGTCATAACATAGGGTGACACAGAACTAGCTCCAGTTCATCAATGTAATGTAGGCATGTATTCCGTATATAGTCATACGTGCTTATGGAAAAGAACTTGCATGACATCTTTTGTCCTACCCTCCCGTGGCAGCGGGGTCCTATTGGAAACTAAGGGATATTAAGGCCTCCTTTTAATAGAGAACCGGAACAAAGCATTAGCACATAGTGAATACATGAACTCCTCAAACTCTGGTCATCACCGGGAGTGGTTCCGATTATTGTCACTTCGGGGTTGCCGGATCATAACACATAGTAGGTGACTATAGACTTGCAAGATAGGATCAAGAACTCACATATATTCATGAAAACATAATAGGTTCAGATCTAAAATCATGGCACTCGGGCCCTAGTGACAAGCATTAAGCATAGCAAAGTCATAGCAACATCAATCTCAGAACATAGTGGATACTAGGGATCAAACCCTAACAAAACTAACTCGATTACATGATAAATCTCATCCAACTCATCACCGTCCAGCAAGCCTACAATGAAATTACTCACGCACGGCGGTGAGCATCATGAAATTGGAGATGGAGGATGGTTGATGATGACGACGGCGACGAATCCCCCTCTCCGGAGCCCCGAACGACTCCAGATCAGCCCTCCCAAGAGAGATTAGGGCTTGGCGGCGGCTCCGTATCGTAAAACGCGATGATTTCTTCTCTCTGATTTTTTTCTCCCTGAAAGCCAATATATGGAGTTGGAGTTGGCGTCGGAGGGCCACCAGGAGGCCCACGAGGTAGGGGGGCACGCCCAGGGAGGGCGCCCCCCACCCTCGTGGACAGGGTGTGGGCCCCCTAGTCTTCATCTTTTGCGAGGATTTTTTATTAATTATCCTAAGACATTCCGTGGAGTTTCAGGTCATTCCGAGAACTTTTATTTTCTGCACAAAAACAACACCATGGCAATTCTGCTGAAAACAGCGTCAGTCCGGGTTAGTTCCATTCAAATCATACAAGTTAGAGTCCAAAACAAGGGCAAAAGTGTTTGGAAAAGTAGATATAACGGAGATGTATCAATCATGTACTCCTATATATATGCCCACGAGGCTCAAGCAATACAACGAACAATTCCACCAATTCCTCTCTAATCCCTTCTAACATCGAACCCATAGGGTCCGCACGCTTAACGTTCGATGACGATATGTATTATGAGTTATGTGTTTTGATGACCGAAGTTTGTTCGGAGTCCCAGATGAGATCGCGGACATGACAAGGAGTCTCGAAATGGTCAAGACATAAAGATCGATATATTGGAAGGCTATATTCGGACATCGGAAAGGTTCCGAGTGATTCTGGTATTTTTCGGAGTACCGGGGATTTACGAGAATTCACCGGGAGAAGTAATGGGCCTTATTGGGCTTTAGTGGAGAGAGGGGAGAAGGGCCAAGAGGTGGCGCGCGCCTCCCCCCTGCCCAAACTGAATTGGACAAGGGGTGGGGCGCAGCCCCCTTTCCTTCTCCCTCTCTCTCTCTTTCCTTCTCTCCTACTCCGAATAGGAAAGGGAATCCTAGTAGGACTCCCTATGCTTGGCGCGCCCCCTAGGCCGCCCGCCTCCTCCCTCCCTCCTTTATATATGGGGGAGGGAAGCATCCCAAGGATACACAAGTTGATCAAGTTCATCTTTTAGCCGTGTGCGGTACCCCCTCCACAGATTTCCACCTCAGTCATATCGTCGTAGTGCTTAGGCGAAACCCTGGCGCCGGTAACTTCATCATCACCGTCACCACGCCGTCGTATTGACAGAACTCTCCCTCGGCCTCAGCTGGATCTAGAGTTCGAGGGACGTCACCGAGCTGAATGTGTGCAGATCGCGGAGGTGCCGTGCGTTTGGTACTTGATCGGTTGGATCGCAAAGATGTTCGACTACATCAACCGTGTTACATAATGCTTCCGCTTTTGGTCTACGAGGATACGTGGACACACTCTCTCCCGTTACTATGTATCACCTAGATAGATCTTGCATGATCATAGAATTTTTTTTGAAATTACTGCGTTCCCCAACATATGGCATCCCAATTGATTTGCTAAATGGACCCTGCCCAAAGTTACTATCAGAGGACAACTTTGTGCAATAAATTGGGCCCTGTCATTTTTTTATGCAAGCATGTTGATCCTATTCCGGACTACACGTCAAAAGCTCTGTCGACATTCATAAAACAAAACCCCTTTATCCTCTTGCACCATGTATTCTTCATGGGCTACATTTTTTATTCAGGGCACCACACACCACATCATTGAACTGAAGAACTACACCAGGGTAATGAAATGTTCTTGGTCATCACCGTTGGCGGCAAAATTTATAGCAGTAGGTAGCCAAGACCCTAGGGTAAGGAAGTGTTCTTGGTCACCACCCCTGTAGATCTCGTCAAGGTTCACGTCGGTGCTTCTTTCGATGAAGACAATCTGAAGGGAACCATTGGAATTGTTGTCCGTGACAAGAAAGAATAGTTTATTGTCGCAAAGGATTCAAATATAGCACTAGTTCATAATGTCCTACCAGCTCAAGCATTTGCGCTCAAGAAGGTTTGTTACTTGCCGAATCTTCGGGGTACGATAGAATTGTCGTCAGTTCACACATGGAGCTTATCAACATTTTGAATGAAGATACCCCAGAAGTGGGAATTGCGGCGACAATGTTTAATGATCACGACTGCTTCCGTTCCATAACTCTTGTCGTGGTTTATGTTCATGGTGCAATCATGCGGAGATAAATGCGATAAATGCTTGCTCGAAGACTATGAAGAGTGCTTTTATATCCATCCAGGAAGGCATGCCAATTTTGAAGCCCACAATTTGGATAAATTTGATTTACAGGATGCCATACTTAACTGATTGGGCCGTATGATCATGCACTGATTTCTGTAAACTTATTATATCAGTCAGTTAAAACTTGCCAGAGTTTTTCGGAAAAAAGAAAAGAAAAACCTGAATAGGCCTGAATCAAGAAGGAAGGAATCCTTTCCGGTCTTCCCGACAGCTCTGCTACACGTGGGCAACGTGACCCGCTCGACTTCTACTCCAGGAGCTTCCCCTCGGCGGGACCCACTCCAGCAGCTAGATCGCGTCGATCTGCACCGTCCACTACAACCTATCGCACCACGCGGACGGCCCAGATCTTACCAGATCCCGGATCAGAGAACGTCGCTAGACAAAGCCGCTAATCAAAATCAAATCGCATCGCCACAGCCCGGGGGAACGACACATCGTGGGCGATCCTTTGAAGCCCCCCACAGGCGACAGCCAAGCTCCGCCGCGGCCTGCGCTTCCGATCGAATCCGAGGTACGCGCCCGCTGCTCGGATCTCGCCCTCCACCCTCGTCCTCCTCCTCCGCGCTCGATCGGTTCGGCACGCTTAAGCTTGCGCGCGCGCTAGAGATTTGCTCATTTGAGTTGCTCGTAGGAACGAGCAGGCCGGTGGCACCGGGTTGCGATTCTGTGTTGCAAATCGGCTCCGCTGTGCGCAGGTTTTCAGGCTTTCGTACATTTTTCGCCCGGTTCTTTATCTTCCTCTTGTGCTCTGCTCGCGCCCGCGCGTGCAGTTTGTGATGTCTCTGGTCTGGAGTTCGGTCATCGGATCAACCGATGTAGAAGTATGTAGACTAGTCAACGACAAGGTGAGGGAGGGACGGATTTGTCAGGGTGTGTTGTCTCTAGGAACAACCAATGTAAGGCCGAGATTTTGCTAGCTTTTTGTGTTTGGTTTGGTGTTCTGAAACTGCGCCTTTTACTGAGCTCGGTGCGTAAAAACTGTTTCTCATGTATGTAAAATTCGAGCTAGTGATGTCGAGTTAACCTTTGTTTCTGAAGTACCATTTTCCAGTAAGCGGCACTTCATAATTGGCTTCTATGTTCCCCATGTAATCGAAAGCTTAACTTTGTCAGGATATTGTTGATATTTTTTATTCAAACAGTATTATCTAGCTTATACTTCCCAGAGTACACGATTTAACTGACAGGTGTATTAGATCATGACTCCAGTGTTTTATATGCCCGACAGCTTTATTAATCAATTTCCCTAGAGCACTGTGTGAAATGAAAAGATACAACCATCAATAAGCAATTTTACTAATTGAATTAGCATATGATAGTCTTCTAGGGATTTCTTTGGTTTGCAATGCA
Source organism: Triticum dicoccoides (assembly GCF_002162155.2). Classification (NCBI taxonomy): domain Eukaryota; kingdom Viridiplantae; phylum Streptophyta; class Magnoliopsida; order Poales; family Poaceae; genus Triticum; species Triticum dicoccoides. Next base: position 467,772,267 of record NC_041385.1, on the reverse strand, counting down.
TTTTGTTAACTTAGTCTACTCTGTTAATGTTGGTATATCAGGCTTCCTCTAGATTTCAAAAACATGGTGGTTGCAAATGGCAATGTCGACATGGAGGAAGGAACCCTTGAGATCGGGATGGGTATGGATTTTCTATTTATCTCCATATGAGTATCTTCACATCACTGATAATCTGGTAAAGATAATGCACACTTTCTAACAGTTCTCTTTGTATTGCAGAGTACAGGACAGTTTCTGGAGTTGCTGGTCCTCTTGTGATTCTTGATAAAGTGAAGGTATACTCATTTCACACTGTTTTTTCGTGATTTAATTGATAATATTTTTTGATCCTGAAGCTGTCATTTTAGGGGCCTAAATACCAAGAAATCGTCAACATACGATTGGGAGATGGCACAACTAGGCGTGGTCAGGTGCTTGAAGTTGATGGAGAGAAAGCTGTGGTTCAGGTATATATATTAGTGTGATAGTCATAGCGGCACGAAAAATGAAGAACACATTACTTTTGTTCAGAAGTTTTCAATTCATCGCCTATTGATGGGATCTTTTATTCAAATCTATTTATGGTATATTTTCATTGGAAACAGAGATGCCTTATATGGTTTATCTCATGTGTTAGAAAACCTCCAAAACTAAGATCATTTGCTGTCTGTAGTCATAACTTTCTTGGTCATACTGGAAACAATTATGCAATATTCCTATCACATTATCTCAATTTAAGCATCATTTGACAGTTAGTTGTCTTTGTCTTTTCATCGTCTTCAGTTCACCTCCGACATTGAGATGAATTCAAACTCCGATTATATGTGAATGTACAGTTTTTCCTTTTCTACCTGCCTTTCTTTCATTGTTCATGAAACTTGAGAAAATCACTCGCAGGTTTTTGAGGGAACTTCCGGTATTGACAACAAATATACAACTGTGCAATTCACTGGTGAGGTAATATTGATTTCCCCTGAGACTTGCGCTCACATGTAGCAGTTAAGATGCTCTTTTGCACTACTCATAAATTGGTGTCAATGGATATTTTTCTGTTTAATCGTCTACGGTTGAGTGGTCTTTGTGCTATTGCTTAAATTTTTTGAAAGAAAATTTGTTTGCATTTTTGCTCATTTATATCTCTTTTTTTTGCATTTTAAAGGTTCTAAAAACTCCAGTGTCACTGGATATGCTTGGACGCATTTTCAATGGTTCTGGGAAACCTATAGATAATGGCCCACCAATTTTACCAGAGGCATACCTGGATATTTCTGGTAAGAGTTAGCTGGGTTCAAATATGCAGAAGATTTCAGGCTACATACAATTTGATTCAGAATTGTTTTGTTATTAATCTCATACAGGAAGTTCTATCAATCCCAGCGAACGGACATACCCTGAAGAAATGATTCAGACTGGCATATCTACAATTGATGTCATGAATTCTATCGCTCGTGGTCAGAAGATCCCTCTGTTCTCCGCTGCAGGTCTGCCACACAATGAAATTGCTGCTCAGATTTGCCGTCAGGCTGGGCTAGTAAAGCGTAAAGAGAAGACTGATAATATCTTGGAGGTATATATAAAGCCAAAACAAGTATTTGATGCCCACAGTATTTATCTATTAAAATTATTTGGATAACTCTCAGAAGTAGCCAGAAATAATTATAATGAAGCTGAAGCTGAAATAACTAACTGTTGAGGGCTGTTTGCTCCATCAACCAGGCTTGTACACTGATATGTGAACTTTTCTATGGACCATCCAAACCTTTCTCCCCCGTACTAAAATGTTCTACACACACTCGAAGTGATTAGTTTTGGATGAGTTTGATGGGAAAAAAATATCTACCTAATATGGCATCACACGTTGTTGGCCCATTATTGTTCATTTATCATTCTGGGTGCTGTAGCCATCAATGCGTGATGCTTGCAGTAGGCAACTCTATATGTTAATCCGTATCCTCTTGGGATGGCCAGCGAATCATAGTTTACAACATGGACTTGCAATACATTGTTATTTTCTGTGGTCTTTGTTCTAACTTCGAAGAAGTAGGTACTTGTATTGTGTACAATCTTGGTCTGGTTTACATGGCGCAGTGATGAAGTACTCCCCACTTGTGCCAAGAGGTCCTGGGTTCGACGCAGCCTCTCTGCATTGCACTGTGCAGGGGTAAGGCTTGCCTCGTATAATTCTTCCCCATACCCCCACCTGGTGTGGGAGCTTCTAGCACTGTGCCTGTCATTGGTCTGGTTTACATGGCAAAGTTAAGTGTGCAAGTTATAATAATTATAATTTAATTAACAGTATCTATTAATTCGTATAATTCTCAGTTACATTGATTTATTCCGAACATCCTATCTAGTTTTTTCTCCATGCTAGATCATTAGTTTGACATTCACGCATCTGCTACAATTGTTGTAGAATGCCGAGGAGGACAATTTTGCTATTGTGTTTGCAGCTATGGGAGTAAACATGGAAACAGCACAATTTTTCAAGCGTGATTTCGAGGAGAATGGTTCAATGGAGAGAGTTACCTTATTTCTTAATCTGGTACATCTGCGTACCTTTTCCCCTCTCTTTTCTTTCCTTCACTTGTTGCTCTAAGGATTTTACCCCTTACTTTTGTTCATAGGCAAATGATCCTACCATCGAGCGTATTATTACTCCAAGAATTGCTCTCACCACAGCGGAATACTTGGCATATGAGTGTGGGAAGCATGTTCTTGTCATCCTGACTGACATGAGTTCATATGCAGATGCACTTCGTGAAGTAAGGGCTCTTACCTCCAGTAATATTTTCCTGGATTTTACTGTAGAAACATGTTGGAAATTGTCTCCCATCAACTGGAGTTACCACAGGATTTCTGTTAGCAACACATAACCCTGAATGCTTTTAATATCAAATCTTTTAACCTTCTCCAAGAAATCTCGACTTAGATATTTATTATAGAAAACTCAGATTTGCAGAGCCAAATTTATAACTGCCTTTGGGTAAACTGGCATATACTGTTAATTTATTATCAATAGGAGCTAAGTATTTACTATTGCAGGTAATACTAGTTTATACTTTTGTGTTATAAATTACTTGGTTAAGTTAGATTAACATACGATATTTAAGTAAGCACTCAGATAAAAAAAAGTATAAGCTATTGATAATTATGAATGACATCTTAGCAAAAAGAATTTTGCATGCAAAGACAATGTCATAGATAATTAAAATTCTGGTTACAGTGTTGGCTGAGGACAGTGGATATTTGTATGTAGTTCTTGTATGGTCTGGATTTAACTGATCCTTCAGTGTATTGTCCTGATTCATTCTCAGTTCCCTTACTCTATATGGACGCATATTTACCTCCTGCCTTTTTTCCTTTCAGGTCTCTGCTGCTCGAGAGGAAGTACCTGGAAGGCGTGGTTATCCTGGTTATATGTATACTGACTTGGCGACAATCTATGAGCGTGCTGGTCGTATAGAAGGAAGAAAAGGATCGATTACGCAGATACCTATTTTAACCATGCCTAATGATGGTCAGTTAATGATATATTCTTGCTTTTCTGCCAAATGTTTTATGACATGACATATTTTCTCTCCTACAATGTAACTATGTAAATTTGTAGAGTAGATTTAACTGAGGAAGAATAGTGTGAGACCTGTTCTATAATTATCACTCAAAACAAGCTACATTCATAAAATTTGTTCAGTATTCTGGCAAAAACAAGTTTTCTAACTTTTCTACTGTTGTAGATATTACCCATCCAACTCCTGACCTTACTGGTTACATCACCGAGGGGCAGATCTACATTGACAGGCAGCTACATAATCGGCAGGTATTGTACACTTTCCAGTTTTTTACTAAACTTTACAAATGATCTCTAAATGCCCACTAAACTTAGCATATGTTCTAAGGCTGTTATTTGGATTCCTGATCTGAACAAGAAAGGTGACTAGACTTAATATGGTCAATTGCAATGACCTCTTTTTTCTTTGGTGAGACAGGAGGCATACGTAGCACCTCTGTAGAACACTTCATTCTATGCAACGAATAATTTACCAGGCTCTTTAAATTGAGGATGCAGCTTGTTGCCTTCCCTTCAGAAAGAGAAAATAATACTTTGTCTGGAATAGTAACTTAGCAATAAAACGGAAAACCCTATACTGGTCTACCTGGAGTATCATAATTAACTCAGATCAATAATTTTGTAGCTCCCAACTGAGTATTATCTCAAAATTTATGTCTGATCTTGTTGCTAATATCTGTCTGGCAGATATATCCACCAATTAATGTCCTTCCCTCACTTTCGCGGCTCATGAAGGTATGATTTTTGCTACTAAAGAAAATTGTTACAATCGACACCTAAGTTATAGTGATACAAGCATTATCAGTGAGGTCCACAACTGCTTACCTATTCTGGATCTTTTGCAGAGTGCTATTGGCGAAGGCATGACTCGCCGGGATCATTCTGATGTCTCAAACCAGGTTCGCTAGAGATTCCCATAATCTGCAGCCTACATAATCTTATATTCTTATTCGAGAATATGGATCGGTTAATCACATGTTTTCCTTTCAGCTATATGCCAATTACGCCATAGGCAAAGACGTGCAGGCGATGAAGGCAGTGGTCGGAGAGGAAGCACTGTCATCAGAGGACTTGGTAATCTCGAACTTGCACTGACTTTCCACTTTATTTTCTGAATTGTTTTGAAGCTCCTTATCAACTGAACTCTTGGAATTGATGGCAGCTCTACCTTGAGTTCCTTGACAAGTTTGAGCGGAAGTTTGTGGCTCAGGGGGCATATGACACGCGGAACATCTTCCAGTCGCTTGACCTTGCCTGGACCCTACTCCGCATCTTCCCCCGTGAGCTGCTCCACCGTATACCGGCGAAAACCCTTGATCAGTTCTACAGTCGTGATGCCTCTCACTAAGTCAGAATTTGGGCGCCATCATGGAAATTGCTTGTTGTTGTGCAATAAAGCGGTGCCAGGGGCTCAGTTAATATATATTGTGCTATCCTCCCAATTTGTAGTTCAAATTTGTGCTAGCATTAGCAAAATATCAATTCTTTTGACAAAGAACGTGATTTATCTAGCAATTTGGGCAACATTGATGCTCAAATCGCATCATGTATCATATTGCTGAGGACTATTGTTGCAAGGAAGGGGAATAATGGAGGATAAGTTCCTCGCAAAATAAAATCGAGAACAAGTTGAGCTGGGTATTATGGACTTTTGAATAAAGAGTGAAACGATTTGCATCTACGGTCAGCTATTAGGCACTCTATAATAGAGCTTGTTGATGATTTCATACTAAGAGCATCTCGAACAGTAGCCTTAAAAACAAAGTCGTGCCCAAAAACTGCTTTTAGGTCACTTCGGGCAAAAAAGTAACACATCAACAGCGGCCTTATACATATATGATGGCCAAACAAATTTAGGCCCTACCTCATGATGGGAATGGGCCGACCCGGACCTGGCCTTGGACCTCGCCCTGCGGCCCCAAGGTCAATATGTGAGGCCATGGGTCGGCCTATTTTATCAAAAGTTTGTGGCCTCACTGACCCGTTGGGCACATGAGGCCGACCCAAAATCCAATGAATTCACACTTACATCTCTATTTACAAAGAAATATCAGGGCGGTCTGTCTACCGTAGGACCAAAAAACTTTCTGAACCATACTGCTTCAATACTACCAGGCATTAGTCAATACTAAGTACTTTGAATAGATATATAATTTTGGATGTCAGCTGTGTAAAGTCTTGTCTTGTCTTCCAGTGGAGTGGGCTGCAGTAGGCTGGGCATTTAGAATGCGAACGATAAAGCTCTAATGCATTCACGCAAGCTAATCATAGAAATAATCTCTCAGTGCATTCATTTGGCTGCTCACCGATTGGACTTTGCATATGTAAAAAAAATGCTTTAGGCAGGATTGGCCACGGTAGCTCCGTCGGTGAATACAAGTAACTTATAGAGTATTCCCTCCGTCCCAAAATTTTTGTCTTAAATTTGTCTAAATACGAATGTATCAATTCATGTTTTAGTATTAGGTACATCCGTATCTAGACAAATGTAAGGCACGAATTTTGGGACGGAGGGAGTATGTTTGTATAATATCTACTGCCTTATCAGAACGAGTCGACCCATCTGGCCCATTGGGTCGCATGGTGCCGGCTCCACTGACCCGTACATCTTTTAGGGCCAATCCATTTGGCCCATTGGCCTCGACTTTTTGGGCCGGGTCATTGACCCGGCGGGCCGACCCGACCCATTCCCATCTTGAGCCCTACCCAGATAAATGCTACAATTGATGAAAATATACATCACCAGCAGCCGCAGCTGCCCAGAAACCAATTCGGCTACCGTGGGAATCCCAATCGCCCAGTCGCCAACTCGCCTCCTTACCGCGATCGCCGTCGGTCAATTCTCGCTACCGCCGCCGCCGCCACTCGATCGGCCACCCCCAACCCCGCCGGCTGAGACCCATCACGATCCGAGGTCGATTAGCGGTCGGGAGACCTCCAATTGCCTAGCGCGGCCACCGCTGAGCCGCGGCTCCGTTTGGAGCCCTCGACGCTCAGGGCATCTCCGACGGGAGATGCTAAGAGGGGGCGCTAGGAATTTAATCCTGGCAGATCAGCGGTTATATTGTCGAATCCCAGCGTCACGCCTGGCATCGGTGCCTTCCTTTGCACCGAGCGCTTGCTCATTTTTTTTTGAACATCAGTACAGACACAAGCGCTCATATACACGCGCATACACTCACCCCTATGAACGCACACACGCACACCCTACTCCTATGAGCACCTCCGAAAGACTGAGCCGGCATATCATCTTGAAATTTACGAAGTCACCGTAGGCACCTCGTCGTCGACGGGAACGTCTCCTCCCACTGAATGCGCATCGCCGGAAATCCTGAAATAAATCCAGGAATAAATGCGAGCACCAGGATTTGAATCCTGATGGGCTGGGGATACCACAGCCCCTCTAACCATCCAACCACAGGTTGGTTCGTGCTTGCTCATTTTTTGACGTACGAGAGAACTGGGCCTTTCTTTCTAATTTGTTATTCAAGAGCCCGCTATTAGCGCCAGCGTTGGACAAGCGAGCGCTAACTTTCTCAGATATTTTTCTCCCACACAATAAACGCCTGCATGAGCGCTCCGCATTGAAATGCCCTCATGCGACATGAAGCCACCAGAGTTGGCAGCACCCTCGGCCCCTGGTCCCTCTTTATGCCATTCCTAGGTGGCCCGACGACTATCTCGGCCCTGGCGAGCTACGCTGACAAGAATTGGCCTCAATCTCCCTGCGACCATCAGATCCACCTCTCGGCATGCCGTTTGATCCTTGCGAGGGCATTCAATCTAAAATTGTACGGCACTAGTTTTGGGTCTGCTGGAAAAGCAGAAAAAACTCTTGAAGGCATAAAACCTTCTCTTCCCACACCTAAAATCATTTTGAAGGCACCAATTTTTGGACTGTTGTTGGAGATGCTCTATGTACTAGTTTCGACCTCCGAGGTACCAGAGATATTATGAAGTGATGGAAATGAAAAAAAAAGAGTGAAAACTTTGAGGGATAGCTTGAATTTTGAAAGTGTTAGCTTTAGTTCTGATGCTTGTGCCCCTCCCTCCGTCTCAAAATAAGTGTCTCAACTTTAGTATAACTTTAGTATAACTTTAGTACAAAGTTATACTAAAGTTGAGACACTTATTTTGGGACGGAGTGATACAATACAAGTTCAAGATGCAACCTCACAAGCGCAAAAGGTACCCAAGACTTGCACAAAATTCCCCATCAACCACCTAAGAGCATTTCCAGCCTTTCGGCCCCCTAGGACGCCAAAAAAGGGCCGTCTGGGCCCGAGCTGGCGCGTACTATAGGCGTGGGGGCGATTGCGTTCCCAGTCGTCGCCCCCGCGTCCCCCTGAACTCGGCGTAAAGTAGGTGATTCGATTCGAATTCGGCACAAACTAGGCGATTTTCATTCAAATTTGTACAAAGAAACAGAAAACAAACGAGCTACCCCTAGCCCTACTATGCCGCAGCCGCCGCTCGCCTTCTACATGCCGAGGAACCTGTAGAACCGGGTGTAGTCGCCGCCGCCGCGGTTGTCGTCGTCGTCCCAGCCGTCGCCGTCGCCTTGTGTGACGTCGCTGTCGCCGTCCCTGCTGCACCCCTGACTAGGGTCGCCGATGCGCAGGGGGTTGGACGGCCCGGGCGCGTCCTCCTCGTCGTCGTCGAGGACGACGATGCCGCCCTCCTCGCGACCGCGGTGCCAGGCCTTGATCTCCTCATAGGCCCGACGCTGGCGAGCCACCTGCTCACGGACGTAGTCCTCCTTCACCCACTTGAGGGCGGTCTCGTCGGCGGCGGCCATCGCCGCGAGCTCGGGGGGCAACTCCGGCTCGGTCTTCGGCCGGACTAGGCGGAGGGAGGAGCGATGAAAGGGCGGCCTTCCTCATTGATGACGAGGGTGCCATTGTGGGTGCGCCACCCAAGCGGCATCTCCTGCGGCTCCGGCTTGACGGGGCATAGCACCGGCGACCCGGTGGAGAGCGAACCGGAGCCCAATGACGAGGAGGCCGCCGACCCCATTCGCCACGGCGTCCAGGAGCTGCCACGTCGGTGAGAGAAGGATGGGCGGGTTGGGTACTCGAGGCGCGATGTGTTGCCGGTCTTGATGTAGTCGAGGACGGCCTCGAGGGTGCGGTCGGGCACGCCCCACCATTCGTGCCGCCCGTCGGTGTTGTAACGGACGCAGGGGATGGTGCCGTTGGTGTAGGTGATCTGCTATTCGCGGCGGCACTTGAAGAACGTCATCCACAGCGTGTGGTTGTCGGCGGCGTACTGATACGTCTCCAACGCATCTATAATTTTTGATTGCTCCATGCTACTTTATCTACTATTTTGGACTATATTGGGCTTTATTTTCCACTTTTATATTATTTTTGGGACTAACCTATTAACCGGAGGCCCAGCCCAGAATTGCTGTTTTTTGCCTATTTCAGTGTTTCGAAGAAACGGAATATCAAACGGAGTCCAAACGGAATGAAACCTTCGGAAACGTGATTTTCTCACCAAACGTGATCCAGGAGACTTGGACCCTACTCCAAGAAGTAACAGAGGCGGTCACGAGGGTGGGGGGCGCCCCTCCTAGGGCGCGCCCCCCTACCTCGTGGCCCCCCTGTTGCTCCACCGATGTACTCCTTCCTCCTATATATACCTACGTACCCCCAAACGATCAGAACAGGAGCCAAAAACCTAATTCCACCGCCGCAACTTTCTGTATCCACGAGATCCCATCTTGGGGCCTGTTCCGGAGCTCCACTGGAGGGGGCATCCACCACGGAGGGCTTCTACATCAACACCATAGCCCCTCCGATGAAGTGTGAGTAGTTTACTTCAGACCTTCGGGTCCATAGCTAGTAGCTAGATGGCTTCTTCTCTCTTTTTGGATCTCAATACAATGTCCCCCCCCCCCTCTCGTGGAGATCTATTCGATGTAATCTTCTTTTTGCGGTGTGTTTGTTGAGGCCGATGAATTGTGGGTTTATGATCCAGCTTATCTATGAATAATATTTGAATCTTCTCTGAATTCTTTTATGTATGATTGAGTTATCTTTGCAAGTCTCTTCGAATTATCCGTTTGGTTTGGCCAACTAGATTGGTAGTTCTTGTAATGGGAGAAGTGCTTAGCTTTGGGTTCAATCTTGCGGTGTCCTTTCCCAGTGACAGAAAGGGCAGCAAGGCACGTATTGTATTGTTGCCATCGAGGATAACAAGATGGAGTTTTTATCATATTGCATGAATTTATCCCTCTACATCATGTCATCTTGCTTAAGGCGTTACTCAGTTTTTAACTTAATACTCTAGATGCATGCTGGATAGCGGTCGATGAGTGGAGTAATAGTAGTAGATACAGAATCGTTTCGGTTTACTTGTCTTGGACGTGATGCCTATATACATGATCATACCTAGATATACTCATAACTATGCTCAATTCTATCAATTGCTCAACAGTAATTTGTTCACCCACCGTAGAATATCTATGCTCTTGAGAGAAGTCACTAGTGAAACCTATGGCCCCCGGGTCTATTCGCATCATATCAATCTCCCTTACTTTAATACTTGCTTTGTTTTTACTTTGCCTTTTATTTTTCACTTTGCATCTATATACCAAAAATACCAAAAATATTATTTATCATCTCTATCAGATCTCACTCTCGTAAGTGACCGTGAAGGGATTGACAACCCCTAATCGCGTTGGTTGCGAGGAGCTATCGTTTTGTGTAGGTACGAGGGACTTGTGCATGGCCTCCTACTGGATTGATACATTGGTTCTCAAAAACTGAGGGAAATACTTACGCTACTTTGCTGCATCATCCTCTCCTCTTCGGGGAAATCCAACGCATTGCTCAAGAGGTAGCACGTACCTTGGCTCGTTCTGCTGCGCCTCCGGCAGCGATGAGCGGATGCCGGCGATCTCGGCCTGCCGTTCAGCCCCGATGGGCACAGGGGGCACCGGGACGCCGCTAGTGCTCCACTTCCACCTGCCCGGCACCCGCATGTCTGGGGGCGCCGGGTCGTCGGCCTCGTAGAGGAGGCGCACCTCGGGCTCGTGGAGATGGCGGTGGCCGAAACCGTTTGCTGCCGTGGTGATACGTCTCCAACGTATCTACTTTTCCAAACACTTTTGCCCTTGTTTTGGACTCTAACTTGCATGATTTGAATGAAACTAACCCGGACTGACGCTATTTTCAGCAGAACTGCCATGATGTTTTATGTGTAGAAAACAAAAGTTCTCGGAATGTCCTAAAAATCCTCGAAGGCACTTTTTGAAAAATATAAAAAATACTGGAGAAAGAATCAAGACCAGGGGGCCCACACCCTATCCACGAGGGTGGGGGGCGCGCCCTCCCCCCCTGGGCGCGCCCCCCTGTCTCGTGGGCCCCCTGAGGCTCCGCCGACCTCAACTCCAACTCCATATATTCTGTCTTGCGGAGAAAAAAATCAAAGAAAAAGTTTCATCGCGTTTTATGATACAGAGCCGTCGCCAAGCCCTAATCTCTCTCGGGAGGGCTGATCTGGAGTCCGTTTGGGGCTCCGGAGAGGGGGATTCGTCGCCGTCGTCATTATCAACCATCCTCCATCACCAATTTCATGATGCTCACCGCCGTGCGTGAGTAATTCCATCGTAGGCTTGCTGGACGGTGATGGGTTGGATGAGATTTACCATGTAATCAAGTTAGTTTTGTTAGGGTTTGATCCCTAGTATCCACTATGTTCTGAGATTGATGTTGCTATGACTTTGCTATGCTTAATGCTTGTCACTAGGGCCCGAGTGCCATGATTTCAGATCTGAACCTATTATGTTTTCATGAATATATGTGTGTTCTTGATCCTATCTTGCAAGTCTATAGTCACCTATTATGTGTTATGATCCGACAACCCTGAAGTGACAATAATCGGGATACTTCTCAGTGATGACCGTAGTTTGAGGAGTTCATGTATTCACTATATGCTAATGCTTTGTTCCGGTTCTCTATTAAAAGGAGGCCTTAATATCCCTTAGTTTCCGCTAGGACCCCGCTGCCACGGGAGGGTAGGACAAAAGATGTCATGCAAGTTCTTTTCCATAAGCACATATGACTATTTACGGAATACATGCCTACATTATATTGATGAACTAGAGCTAGTTCTGTGTCACCCTATGTTATAGCTATTACATGAGGAATCGCATCCGACATAATTATCCATCACTGATCCATTGCCTACGAGCTTTTCACATATTGTTCTTCGCTTATTTACTTTTCCGTTGCTATTGTTACAATCACTACAAAACTCAAAAACATTACTTTTGCTACCGTTACCTTTATTATCATACTACTTTGCTACTAAATACTTTGTTGCAGATACTAAGTTATCCAGGTGTGGTTGAATTGACAACTCAACTGCTAATACTCAAGAATATTCTTTGGCTCTCCTTGTGTCGAATCAATAAATTTGGGTTGAATACTTTACCCTCGAAAGTTGTTGCGATCCCCTACACTTGTGGGTTATCAAGACTAATTTCTGGCGCTGTTGCCGGGGAGCATAGCTCTATTCTCTGAGTCACTTGGGATTTATATCTGTTGATCACTATGAGGAACTTGAAAGACGAAAAAACAAAGATTTTTCCCTCAACTACGAGGGGAGGTAAGGAACTGCCATCTAGCTCTGCACTAGATTCTCCTTCTGTTATTAGTAAACTTGCGACACCTAAACCTGTTACTGCTATGAATTCTGATATGTCGCATGTTATTGATGATGTCACTTCTGCTATGCATGATACTTATGGTGAAACTACTTCTGTGTGTGATACTACTTTGCCATTAGGTGAATTTCTTGATGAACAACTTGCTAGGGCTAGAGAGAATGAAATTATTGAAGATGCTATTATTGATGATAGTGATGATGAAAGTTCTCTGAATGATTATGAATTGCCTGTTGTTCCTGAGGGTTATGTTATGAATGAAGAAGCTGCTAGAGCTATCTTTGATTGCAATGATAGATATGATCTTAAAAGGTTATTAGCTAAATGGAAGCAGCAGTCTCTTAATGCTAGGATGAAACCTGACCCTACTTTTGCTACTTCACCTATCTGTGTTACTGATAAGGATTATGAATTCTTTGTTGATCCTAAGATTATTACTTTAGTTGAATCTGATCGTTTTTATGGCCTTGAATCTGAAACTGTTGTGGCACATCTTACCAAGTTGAATGATATAGCCACCCTATTTACTCATGATGATAAATCTCACTACTATTATATCCTTAAGATATTTCCGTTCTCATTAAAGGGTGATGCTAAGACTTGGTTTAATTCTCTTGCTCCTGGTTGTGTGCGTAGTCCCCAGGATATGATTTATTACTTCTCTGCTAAATATTTCCCTGCTCATAAGAAACAAGTTGCTTTGTGAGAAATATATAATTTTGTGCAAATCAAAGAAGAGAGTCTCCCACAAGCTTGGGGGAGGCTTCTCCGATTACTTAATACTTTGCATGATCATCATCTTAAGAAAAATGAAATACTTGATATGTTTTATAATGGACTAACCGATGCTTCCAAGGACTACTTGGATAGTTGTGCTGGTTGTGTTTTCAGGGAAAGAACAATCGATGAAGCTGAATTATTATTGAATAATATGTTGACTAATGAAAATAATTGGACTCTTCCTGAGCCAATTCCTGAGGCAATTCCTGAACCAATTGAGCCAACTCCTGAGCCTAAGCCCACTCCGAAGAAGAGAGGTGTTTTATTTCTCAGTCCTGAAGATATGCAAGAGGCAAAGAAATCAATGAAAGAAAAAGGTATAAAAGCTGAAGATGTTAAGAATTTACCACCTATTGAAGAAATACATGGTCTTAATATACCACCTGTCGAAGAACCACATTGTCTTGATAACCCGACACAGGTAGTAAAGGTAAATTCTCTCTATAGATATGATAAAGTTGAAATCCCCTCTACTAAATTTCATAGCCCATGCTTAGATGAATTTGATGATTTTATGGCTAGAGAAGAAAGTTTTAATGCTTATGTTGGTAGAGAGTTAAAGAATAATGCTTTCGAGATAGGACGCGTGAGCGATAATATGGCTAGAGTTAAAGGTGAACTCAAACTCATTAGCAAATATGCTTCTATGGTTGCTACCCAAGCTGAGCAAGTACTTAAAGCTCAAAATGAATTGCTTGATGAATTAAATAATAAACCTGACTTTGCTGTTAGAGTGGCTACTAGAACTGGTAGAATGACTGAGGAACCTTTGTATCCTGAAGGCCACCCTAAGAGAATCGAGCAAGATTCTTAGAGAAATAATTTAGAGGCACCTAGTTCTTCTAAAAAGAAGAAAAAGAAAAACGATAGAACTTTGCATGCTTCTACTGAACCTGTTGTAGACACACCTAAGAATCCCAATGATATTTCTATTTCTGATGTTGAAACACAATCAGGTGATGAACATGAACCTAGTGATAATGTTAATGATAATGTTCATGTTGATGCTCAACCTAGCAAAAACAATGATGTAGAGATTGAACCTGTTGTTGATCTTGATAACCCACAATCAAAGAATCAACATTATGATAAGAGAGATTTTGTTGCTAGGAAGCACGGTAGAGAAAGAGAACCATGGGTTTAGAAACCCATGCCCTTTCCTCCTAAACCATCCAAGACAAAGGATGATGAGGATTTTGAGCGCTTTGCTGAAATGATTAGACCTATCTTCTTACGTATTCGCTTAACTGATATGCTTAAAGCAAACCCTTATGCTAATATATGAAGGATATCATTACAAATAAAAGAAAGATACCGGAAGCTGAAATTTCCACCATGCTTGCTAATTACACTTTTAAGGGTGGAATACCAAAGAAACTTGGAGATCCAAGGGTACCAACTATACCATGCTCCATTAAAAGAAATTACGTTAGAATTGCTTTATGTGATCTTGGAGCCGGTGTTAGTGTTATGCCTCTCTCTTTATATCGTAGACTTGAATTGAATAAGTTGACACCTACTGAAATATCTTTGCAAATGGCTGATAAATCAACTGCTATACCTGTCGGTATTTGAGAGGATGTGCCTGTTGTGGTTGCAAATGTCACCATCTTAACGGACTTTGTTATTCTTGATATTCCCAAGGACGATAGTATGCCGATTATCCTTGGTAGACCTTTTTTGAATACTGCAGGGGCTGTTATTGATTGCAACAAGGGCAATGTCACTTTTCATGTTAATGGTAATGAGCATACGGTACACTTTCCGAGGAAACAATCTCAAGTTCATAGCATCAATTCTATTGGAAAAAGTCCAACTATCATTATTGGAGGTTTTGAATTTCCTCTCCCTACTGTCAAGAAAAAATATGATATTCTTATTATTGGGGATGTTCATATCCCCGTTGAGGTAACTTAGTGTTATTCGAAATTTCTCCGGTTCCGTGCTATTCGGAATGAGTTTGTTAACAAGACTTGATCAACCTTGTTAGTGGATTCATTTTGATGATCATGAGATGGATGAAACTAGAAGGCACAACCTTCTGTACCCTCTTTTTAATTTATGTTATTTAGAAGAAATAAAGCAAAAATAGTATTATCTGTCTGTTTTCTGAATTATCCGTGCAATAAAAAATATCCTGAAATAAAAGTGCTCCAAATGCCCTGCAAATTTAGTATGATTTTTTATGGAATATTTGAGGATTTTAGGCACTGAAATCACTACAGAAGGGGCAAGCACCAGGCCACGAGAGTGGAGGGCATGCTGATGTCTACTACACAACCTTCTTCTTGTAGACGTTGTTGGGCCTACAAGTGCACAGGTTTGTAGGACAGTAGCAAATTTCCCTCAAGTGGATGACCTAAGGTTTATCAATCCGTAGGAGGCGTTGGATGAAGATGGTCTCTCTCAAGCAACCCTGCAACCAAATAACAAAGAGTCTCTTGTGTCCCCAACACACCCAATACGATTATAAATTGTATAGGTGCACTATTTCGGCGAAGAGATGGTGATACAAGTGCAATATAGATAGTAGATATATAGGTTTTTGTAATCTGAAATAATAAAAATAGCAAGGTAACTAATGATAAAAGTGAGCGTAAACGGTATTGCAATGATAGGAAACAAGGCATAGGGTTCATACTTTCACTAGTGCAAGTTCTCTCAACAATAATAACATAGATAGATCATATAACAATCCCTCAACATGCAGCAAAGAGTCACTCCAAAGCCACTAATAGCGGAGAACAAACGTAGAGATTATGGTAGGGTACGAAACCACCTCAAAGTTATCCTTTCTGTTCTATCTATTCAAGAGTTCGTAGTAAAATAACATAAAGCTATTCTTTCCGCTCAATCCATCATAGAGTTCATACTAGAATAACACCTTAAGACACAAATCAACCAAAACCCTAATGTCACCTAGATACTCCATTGTCACCTCAAGTATCCGTGGGCATGATTATATGATATGCATCACACGATCTCAAATTCATCCAACCAACACAAAGTACTTCAAAGAGTGCCCCAAAGTTTCTACCGGAGAGTCAAGTTCATGGGCGGAACCCGCAAGTTGGTCACCAAAACATACATCAAGTGGCACGTGATATCCCATTGTCACCACAGATAAACACGGCAAGACATACATCAAGTGTTCTCAAAGTAAAGACTCAATCCGATAAGATAGCTTCAAGAGGGAAACTCAATTCATCACAAGAGAGTAGAGGGGGAGAAACATCATAAGATCCAATTATAATAGCAAAGCTCGCGATACATCAAGATCGTGTGAAGTCGAGAACACTAGAGAGAGATCAAACACATAGCTACTGGTACATACCCTCACCCCGAGGGTGAACTACTCCCTCGTCATGGATAGTGCCGGGATGATGAAGATGGCCACTGGTGATGGATTCCCCCTCCGACAGGGTGCCGGAACGGGCTCCCGAGAGGTTTTTGGTGGCTATAGAGGCTTGCGGCGGCGGAACTCACGATCTATCTTGATATTCGATGGTTTTAGGGTACGTAGGATTATATAGGCGAAAGAAGTCGGTCGGGAGGTGCTTGAGGGGCCCACGAGACAGGGGACGCGCCATATAGGGGGGTGCCCTCCTATCTCGTGGAGTCCTCGGGGATCTTCTGATGTGAACTCCAAGTCTCCAGGATTATATTCTTCCCAAAAATAACGCTGCCGAAGGTTTCATTTCGTTTGGACTCCGTTTGATATTCCTTTTCTTCGAAATACTGAAACAGGCAATAAAACAGCAATATGGGATGGGCCTCTGGTTAATAGGTTAGTCCCAAAAATGATATAAATGTGTAAAATAAAGCCCATAAACATCCAAAAGGGGTAATATGATAGCATGGAACAATAAAAAATTATAGATACATTGAAGACGTATCAAGCATCCCCAAGCTTAATTCATGCTCGTCCTCGAGTAGGTAAATGATAAAAACAGAATTTTTGATGTGGAATGCTACATAGCATAATTCTCAATGTAATTTTCTTTATTGTGGCATGAATGTTCAGATCCAAATGATTCAAGATAACAACTTATAAAACATAAAAATAATAATGCTTCAAAGCATACTAACAAATAATCATGTCATATCAAAATAGCATAGCCAAATAAAGCTTATCCCTACAAAATCATATAGTTAGGTCGTGCTTCATTTTCATTACACAAAATACTCCCATCATGCACAACCCCGATGATGAGCCAAGCAATTGTTTCATACTTTTTAACGCGCTTCAGCTTTTTCAACTCTTACGCAATATATGAGCGCAAGCCATGGACATAGCACTATGGTGGTATATGGTGGTGGTTGTGAGGACAAAAGGGAGAAGATAGTCTCACATCAACTAGGCGTATTAACGGGCTATGGAGATGCCCATTAATAGATATCAATGTGAGTGAGTAGGGATTGCCATGCAACGGATGCACTAGAGCTATAAATATATGAAAGCTCAACAAAAGAAACTAAGTGGATGTGCATCCAACTTGCTTGCTCACGAAGACCTAGGGCATTTTGAGGAAGCCCATCATTGGAATATACAAGCCAAGTTCTATAATGAAAAATTCCCACTAGTATATGAAAGTGACAACATATGAGACTTTCTATCATGAAGATCATGGTGCTACTTTGAAGCACAAGTGTGGAAAAAGAGATAGTAGCATTGTCCCTTCTCTCTTTTTCTCTCATTTTATTTTTTTCTTTTCTTTTTTCTCTTTCTTCCTTTTTTTCTTCTTTTTTTTCTTTGGCCTTTCTCTTTTTTTTTCTTTTTTTTCTCTTTTTTTTGTAAAGTCCGAAGTCTCATCCCGACTTGTGGGGGAATCATAGTCTTCATCATCCTTTCCTCACTGAGACAATGCTCTAATAATGAAGATCATCACACTTTTATTGATTTACAACTCAAGAATTACAACTCAAAGCTAGAAGAAGATATGACTCTATATGAATGCCTCCAGCGGTGTACCGGGATTTGCAATGAATCAAGAGTGACATGTATGAAAATTATGAAGGTGGCCTTGCCACAAATACAATGTCAACTACATGATCATGCAAAGAGCAATATGACAATGATGGAACGTGTCATAATAAATGGAACGGTGGAAAGTTGCATGGCAATATATCTCGGAATGGCTATGGAAATGCCATAATAGGTAGGTATGGTGGCTGTTTTGATGAAGGTAAATAATGGGTGCAATACCGGCGAAAGTTGCGTGGTATAATAAAGGCTAGCAAAGTGGAAGGATGAGTGTGCGTATATCCATGGACTCACATTAGTCAAAAGAACTCATATACTTATTGCAAAAGTCTACTTAGCCCTCGAAGCAAAGTACTACTACGCATGCCCCAAGAGGGATAGATTGGTAGGAAAAGACCATCGCTCGTCCCCGACTGCCACTCATAAGGAAGACAATCAAAAGAGCACCTCATGCAACAAATTTGTCACACAACTTTTACCATACGTGCATGCTACGGGACTTGCCAACTTCAACAAAAGTATTTCTCAATTTCATAATTACCCACTAGCATGGCCCTAACATTACTACCTTTATATCTCAAAACAATCATCAAGCATCAAATTAATCATAGCATCCAATTCACTTCCTATGATAGTTTTTATTATACCCAACTTGGATGCTCATCATTCTAGGACCAAATTTGTAACCATAGCAAATACCATGTTGTTCTAAAAGACTCTCAAAAAGATATAAGTGAATCATGAGAGACTAGCAATTTCTACAAAATATAACCACCGCCGTGCTCTAAAATATATAAGTGATGCACTAGAGCAAATGACAAACTACTCTGAAAGATATAAGTGAAGATCAATGAGTAGTCGAATAATTGTGCAACTATGTGAAGACTCTCTAACATTAAGGAATTTCAGATCTTGGTATTATATTCAAACAACAAGCAAAACAAAATAAAATGATATTGCAAGGATAGCACAACTCATGTGAAGAAGCAAAAACTTAGGCTCAACCGATACTAACCGATAGTTGTTGAAGAAGAAAGGTGGGATGCCTACCGGGGCATCCCAAGCTTAGATGCTTGAGACTTCTTGAAATATTATCTTGGGGTGCCTTGGGAATCCCCAAGCTTGAACTTTTGTGTCTCCTTAATTCCTCTCATATCATGGTTTCTATTTTTATCAAAAGCTTCATCCACACCAAACTCAACAAGAACTCGTGAGATAAGTTAGTTTAAACCAATGCAAAACCTTATCATTTTCTACTGTAACAAATAACTAAAATTATTATTTCACATTTAATACAAAATGCCTCTGCATATTTAATACTCCTATCCTCAAATAGAATCATTAAACAAGCAAACATATGCAAACAATGCAACCATAACAGCAATCTGCCAAAACAGTATGGTCTGTAAAGAATGCAAGATTCATCATACTTCCCTAACTCCAAAAATTATGAGAAAAATATTACGCTGTAGAATATTTATCAGGTCTCAATATGCAAAAAGTTTCAACATTATAGCATTCTCTTACTTTTCTAGGGAATTTTTGCAACAGCGGTAAACTTTCTGTTTTCAAACAGCAATATGTATACTAGCAAAATAAGCATGGCAAAGGCTATCCTTGACTTTTTTTATTGAAACTAAAAGATGAAAAACATTATTTAACAGAAATCAAAAATGAATAAAATAAAATAACATGACGCTCCAAGCAAAACACATATCATGTGGTCAATAAAAATATAGCTCCAAGTAAAGTTACCGATGAACGAAGACGAAGGAGGGGATGCCATCCGGGGCATCCCCAAGCTTAGGCTCTTGGTCGTCCTTGAATATTAACTTGTGGTGCCTTGGTAATCCCCAAGCTTAGGATCTTGCCACTCCTTATTCCATAGTCCATCGAATCCTTACCCAAAACTTGAAAACTCCACAACACAAAACTCAACAGAAAACTCGTAAGCTCCGTTAGTATAAGAAAATAAAACCACCACTTAGGTACTGTAATGAATTCATTCTAAATTCATATTGGTGTAATATCTACTATACTCTAACTTATCTATGGTTCATACCCTCCGATACTACTCATAGATTCATCAAAATAAGCAAACAACACATAGAAAACAGAATCTGTCAAAAACAGAACAGTCTGTAGTAATCTGTATCAAACGTATACTTTTGGAACTACAAAAATTCTACTAAATTAGGAAGTCCTAAGAAATTTGTGTACCAATCCAGATCAAAAAGAATCAGATCATAAGCACATTCCTATGAATTAAAAACACTAATTTACTGTGTGCAAAAGTTTCTGATTTTCAGCAGGATCAACACAACTATAACCGTAAGCTATCCTAAAGGTCTTACTTGGCACTTTATTGAAACAAAAGCTATAAAACATGATTATTACAGTAGCATAATCATGTGGACACACAAAAACAGTAAGGATAAATATTGGGTTGTCTCCCAACAAGCGCTTTTCTTTAATGCATTTTTAGCTAGGCATGATGATGACAATGATGCTCACATAAAAGATAAGAATTGAAACATAACGGGAGCATCATGAAGCATATGACTAGCACATTTAAGTCTAACCCACTTCCTATGCATAGGGATTTTGTGAACAAACAACTTGTGGGAACAATAATCAACAAGCATAGGAAGGTAAAACACGCATAGCTTCAAGATTTTAAGCACATAGAGAGGAAACTTGATATTATTGCAATTCCTACAAGCATATATTCCTCCCTCATAATAGTTTTCAGTAGCATAAATGAATGAATTCAACAATATAACCAGCACCTAAAGCATTCTTTTCATGATCTACAAGCATAGAAAATTTACTACTCTCCACATAAGCAAAATTCTTCTCATTCGGAATAGTGGGAGTATCATAAGAGACTTGAACACTAAAAATTGTTTCCACATTAAAAGAGTAATGTTCAGAAAAAGGGTAATCATAATCATGACAAGTTTTATAAATATCATCATCACTACTTTTTATAGCATAAGTTTCATCACAATAATCATGATAAGTAGCAACTTCGTTCTCATCATAATCGATTGAAACCTCTCCGAAGATAGTGGAATCATCACTAAATAAAGTTGACACTCTTCCAAATCCACTTTTGTATTCATCACAATAAAATTCAACATCCTCCAAAATAGTGGGATCACTACTTCCTAAAGTTGACACTCTTCCACACCTACTTTCATCAATATAATCATCATAAATAGGAGGCATGCTATCATCAAAATAAATTTGCTCATCAAAACTTGGGGGACAAAAAATATCATAATCATCAAACATAGCTTCCCCAAGCTTGTGGCTTTGCATATCATTAGCATCATGGATATTCAAGGAATTCACACTAACAACATTGCAATCATGCTCATCATTCACATATTTCATGCCAAGCATTCTATGTAATTCTTCTTCTAGCACTTGAGCACAATTTTCCTTTCCATCATTCTCACGAAAGATATTAAAAAGATGAAGCGTATGAGACAAACTCAAATCCATTTTTTTGTAGTTTTCTTTTATAAACTAGACTAGTGATAAAACAAGAAACAAAAAGATTCGATTGCAAGATCTAAAGATATACCTTCAAGCACTCACCTCCCCAGAAACGGCGCCAGAAAAGAGCTTGATGTCTACTACACAACCTTCTTCTTGTAGACGTTGTTGGGCCTGCAAGTGCACAGGTTTATAGGACAGTAGCAAATTTCCCTCAAGTGGATGACCTAAGGTTTATCAATCCGTAGGAGGCGTAGGATGAAGATGGTCTCTCTCAAGCAACCCTGCAACCAAATAACAAAGAGTCTCTTGTGTCCCCAACACACCCAATACGATGATAAATTGTATAGGTGCACTAGTTCGGCGAAGAGATGGTGATACAAGTGCAATATAGATAGTAGATATAGGTTTTTGTAATCTGAAATAATAAAAACAGCAAGGTAACTAATGATAAAAGTGAGCGTAAACGGTATTGCAATGATAGGAAACAAGGCATGGGGTTCATACTTTCACTAGTGCAAGTTCTCTCAACAATAATAACATAGATAGATCATATAACAATCCCTCAACATGCAACAAAGAGTCACTCCAAAGCCACTAATAGCGGAGAACAAACGTAGAGATTATGGTAGGGTACGAAACCACCTCAAAGTTATCCTTTCTGTTCTATCTATTCAAGAGTTCGTAGTAAAATAACATAAAGCTATTCTTTCCGCTCAATCCATCATAGAGTTCATACTAGAATAACACCTTAAGACACAAATCAACCAAAACCCTAATGTCACCTAGATACTCCATTGTCACCTCAAGTATCCGTGGGCATGATTATACGATATGCGTCACACATCTCAAATTCATCCAACCAACACAAAGTACTTCAAAGAGTGCCCCAAAGTTTCTACCGGAGAGTCAAGAAAACGTGTGCCAACCCCTGTGCATAGGTTCATGGGCGGAACCCGCAAGTTGGTCACCAAAACATACATCAAGTGGCACGTGATATCCCATTGTCACCACAGATAAACACGGCAAGACATACATCAAGTGTTCTCAAAGTAAAGACTCAATCCGATAAGATAACTTCAAGAGGGAAACTCAATTCATCACAAGAGAGTAGAGGGGGAGAAACATCATAAGATCCAATTATAATAGCAAAGCTCGCGATACATCAAGATCGTGTGAAGTCGAGAACACTAGAGAGAGATCAAACACATAGCTACTGGTACATACCCTCAGCTCCGAGGGTGAACTACTCCCTCCTCGTCATGGATAGCACCGGGATGATGAAGATGGCCACCGGTGATGGATTCCCCCTTCGGCAGGGTGCCAGAACGGGCTCCCGAGAGGTTTTTGGTGGCTACAGAGGCTTGCGGCGGCGGAACTCCTAATCTATCTTGATATTCGATGGTTTTAGGGTATGTAGGCTTATATAGGCGAAAGAAGTCGGTCGGGAGGTGCTCGAGGGGCCCATGAGACAAGGGGCGCGCCCTATAGGGGGGGGGGTGCCCTCCTATCTCATGGAGTCCTTGGGGATCTTCTGACGTGAACTCCAAGTCTCGAGGATTATATTCTTCCCAAAAATAACATTGCCGAAGGTTTCATTCCGTTTGGACTCCGTTTGATATTCCTTTTCTTCGAAATACTGAAACAAGCAATAAAACAGCAATATGGGTTGGGCCTCCGATTAATAGGTTAGTCCCAAAAATGATATAAATGTGTAAAATAAAGCCCATAAACATCCAAAAGGGGTAATATAATAGCATGGAACAATCAAAAATTATAGATACATTGGAGACGTATCACGCGCCCACCTACCCTGGGCGCGTCCCCTATCTCGTGGGCCCCTGGTGGCCCCCCTCCATTTATGCCAGCACCCACACACTCCATCTTCTTCCCAAAAAAATCCCCATCCAGCTCAAGCACGAGTTCTAGCTCATTTGTCTGCGATTTTCGATCTCCTTGCTCAAAGCTCCATTCACAAAACTGCTTTGGGAGATTGTTGCTTGGTATGTGACTCCTCCATTGGTCCAATTAGTTTTTTGTTCTAGTGCTTTATTCATTGCAAATTTTTGCTGCATAGGTGACCATGTTGTTGAGCTTGCATGTTAAATTTATGAGGTCCCAAGCAATTCTAATGCATGATATAGGCTCTAGGCACTTGTAGGAGTAGTTGCTACCAATCTTGTTTAGTTTTATTCACTTTTATTTTGAAGTTTTAAAATTTCAGAAATTTTCTGAAAATGTTAAGGAGACTTTTGAGGGGCTCTTCTAGCCAAGGCTCTCAGGAAAAACAAGCTAAAGAGAAGGAAAAAGCCAAGCATAATCTTCCTCGCGTAGCGGAAGTACGCCCGTGTGAATGGCCATGTGATAATTTCTTGAAAGAAGCTGGAATTCATGAAGATTTTTATTCTTTGATCGAGAATGCAGGCCTCACCGATTTCCTCCACGACCGGATCGATCAGTATCTCTTACTTACCAATACTTTCGTGCAAAATTTTTATTATTATCCTAAGAAGTCACCGCCTTCAGTATCATTTCATTTATATGATGAATTCAGAGAAATGTTTTTACATAATTTTTGCGCGGTTTGTAGGATACTCTTTGAGGGAGAATTAGAGGAACCCCATCGTAAAGATGTGGATGGCGTTGTTAACACTATCACTGTAGAGGATCCAAAGAAGGGTTCCGATGCGAAAATCTCTAGCATACACTTTCCTGTTTTATGCTACTTTGCCATATTTGCTAGTAGATGTTTGATTGGTCGTGGAAATAGTGGAAACTTTAGTGTTCCTGATATTATCATTATTCAACATGCCTTATTTGGAAATAATAGTTTTAGTGTGGGTGCCGTCATTGCTACGGCTAAGCCTGAATCGTACAAAAGGCCCCATATTTGGAGGTATCTATGCTTCACGTCTTGCTAGACATTTTGATATACCTATTAGGCACCATGAGAAAGAGGAGACAAAATTTCCTCCTTACATTCTAGATTACAAGAGCATGGTAGCACACGCATTTATTGTTGACAACAAAGAGAAGATGCTCTTGTATAACCTTAGATTTAATAAGAAACACAATGAGACTATTATTTTGCCTACGCCTCTGTTGTTTGATTTGATTGCAGATAATTTTCTTGTCACACCGGAAGCGGTGTATGCTCATCGAGGCCAAGCATCCACTCCAGAGCCTGAACCTGAGCCGGAACCTGAACTGGACCCTTATCGTGCATCATCTTACTAGTGGGATCCGGAGATGGCCAGCCAGTGGTATCCTGATTACACCTCTCAGTACACAGGGGAGAGTAGCAGCGGTCCTTGGTACTAGACCAACTTAGGCCAAAAGCCTAAGCTTGGGGGAGTACGTATTTCTCACCAACTTTACATTCATGTCCACACACTATTCTAGTCGTCGGTGCTCATACTCTTTCATTGTATTATCCATGCTAGTTTAAATTTCTTTTTCTAGTTTTCTTCTTCTGTGTTTGTTAAACCTTGAGAAAAAACAAAAACAAATTTAGTTAGTTTAATTTCCATGCTTGTAGTAGAATTAAAATGAAAACCCAAAAAGATTTCTCGTTCTTCTTCTTACTTGTTGGGAGCTTTCCCGTGTAAATAGTTTTCTTTTCTTTTTTTTTTTTTCTTTGGGGGTCGAGAGTAGAAGACCATATTGAAAATGCTTAGTGGCTCTCATATGCATAATTGTTTATTTAACTTAGAACCCATATTACTTTGTCTTCTCTTTTGAGTTGAATGCTTGCAGATTCCAGCTTAGTCCAATGCACGTGCACTATTATTATTATACACATCATTCGGTCATGCAAGTGAAAGGCAATAATGACGATATATGATGGACTTATTGAGATGAGAAAAGCTGGTATGAACTCGACCTCTCTTGTTTTTGTAAATATGATGAGTTCATCGTTCCTGATTCAGTTTATTATGAAGTAAACATATTTGCAATGACATTTAGAGATTATAGTTGCTTGTGCCATGCTTGATTAGCTATGAGTTATAATGGTTTACCTTGCATGCAAACATGCTATTAGAATAATTATGATGTGGTATGATGGGATGGTATCCTCCTTTGAATGAATTGAGTGACTCGACTTGGCACATGTTCACGCATGTAGTTGAAACAAATCAACATAGCCTTCGTGATATTTATGTTCATGGTGGATTATATCCTACTCATGCTTGTATTCGGTGTGAATTAATTTTAATGCATGTTTATGACTGTTGTCGCTCTCTCAGTTGGTCGCTTCCCAGTCTTTTGCTAGCCTTTACCTGTACTAAGCGGGAATACTGCTTGTGCATCCAAACTCCTTAAACCCCAAAGTTGTTCCATATGAGTCCACCATACCTTCCTATATGCGGTATTTACCCGCCGTTCCAAGTAAATTTGTATGTGCCAAACTCCAAACCTTCAAACGAAATTCCGTTTTGTATGCTCGAGCAGCTCATGTTTCAACTAGGGCTGCCTATATCTTCCATGCTAGGTGGGTTATTCTCAAGAGGAGTGGACTCCGCTCCTCATTCACGAGAAAGGGCCGGTAACCGGGATGCCCAGTCCCATGATCCAAAAAGATCAAAGCAAATCAATATAATTAAACAAAACTCCCCCAGGGCTGTTGTTAGTTGGAGGCACTCGTTGTTTCGAGCAAGCCATGGATAGATGCTTGTTGGTGGTTGGGGGAGTATAAACCTTTACCATTCTGTTTGGGAACTGCCTATAATGCATGTAGTATGGAAGATACAGCCATCTCATAGTTGTTGCGTTGACAGCGAAAGTATGCCGCTCAAAATGTTATTCAATCTATATTTTAAAATCGAGCTCTGGCACCTCTACAAATCCCTGGTTCCCTCTACGAAGGGCCTATCTATTTACTTTTATGTTGAGTCATGTCCTTCTTATTAAAAGCACTCGCTGGAGAGCACACTGTCATTTGCATTCATTATTGTTGGTTTATATTGGGTATGACTTTACTGGATCTCTTTTACCATGAATTACAATGTTTAGTCAGTCCTTGATCTTTAAAGGTGCTCTGCATTTATGTATTGCGGTCTCAGAAAGGGCTAGCGAGATACCATTTTGTTATATCATGTTATGATTGTTTTGAGAAAGTGTTGTCATCCGAGTTTTATTATTATGGCTCGCTAGCTGATTATGCTATTGATATGAGTAATTGTGAGACCTGGGTGTTATTATGAGTATGGTTAGTTCATAATATTTGCTGAAACCTGAATGCTGGCTCTACATGTTTACAACAACAAGGGCAAACAGAGTTTGTAAAAGTTTTTCTTTATCACTTTCAGTTTATCAACTGAATTGCTTGAGGACAAGCAAATGTTTAAGCTTGGGGGAGTTGATACGTCTCCAATGTATCTACTTTTCCAAATACTTTTGCCCTTGTTTTGGACTCTAACTTGCATGATTTGAATGAAACTAACCCGGACTGACGCTGTTTTCAGCAGAACTGCCATGATGTTGTTTTATGTGTAGAAAACAAAAGTTCTCGGAATGTCCTGAAAATCCTCGGAGGCACTTTTTGGAAAATATAAAAAATACTAGAGAAAGAATCAAGACCAGGGGGCCCACACCCTGTCCACGAGGGTGGGGGGCATGCCCTCCCCCCTGGGCATGCCCCCCTGTCTCGTGGGCCCCATGAGGCTCCGCCGACCTCAACTCCAACTCCATATATTCCGTCTCGCGGAGAAAAAAATCAGAGAAAAAGTTTCATCGTGTTTTATGATATGGAGCCGCCGCCAAGCCCTAATCTCTCTTGGGAGGGCTGATCTGGAGTCCGTTTGGGGCTCCGGAGAGGGGGGTTCGTCGTCGTCATCATCATCAACCATCCTCCATCACCAATTTCATGATGCTCACCGCCGTGCGTGAGTAATTCCATCGTAGGCTTGCTGGACGGTGATGGGTTGGGTGAGATTTACAATGTAATCAAGTTAGTTTTGTTAGGGTTTGATCCCTAGTATCCACTATGTTCTGAGATTGATGTTGCTATGACTTTGCTATGCTTAATGCTTATCACTAGGGCCCGAGTGCCATGATTTCAGATCTGAACCTATTATGTTTTCATTAATATATGTGTGTTCTTGATCCTATCTTGCAAGTCTATAGTCACCTATTATGTGTTATGATCCGACAACCCCGAAGTGACAATAATCGGTATACTTCTCGGTGATGACCGTAGTTTGAAGAGTTCATGTATTCACTATGTTCTAATGCTTTGTTTTGGTTCTCTATTAAAAGGAGGCCTTAATATCCCTTAGTTTCCGCTAGGACCCCGCTGCCACGGGAGGGTAGGACAAAAGATGTCATGCAAGTTCATTTCCATAAGCACGTATGACTATTTACGGAATACATGCCTACATTACATTGATGAACTAGAGCTACTTCTGTGTCACCCTATGTTATAGCTATTACATGAGGAATCACATCCAACATCATTATCCATCACTGATCCATTGCCTACGAGCTTTTCACATATTGTTCTTCGCTTATTTACTTTTCTGTTGCTATTGTTACAATCACTAGAAAACCCCAAAACATTACTTTTGCTACAATTACCTTTATTATCATACTACTTTGCTACTAAATACTTTGTTGCAGATACTAAGTTATCCAGGTGTGGTTGAATTGACAACTCAACTGCTAATACTCAAGAATATTCTGTGGCTCCCCTTGTGTCGAATCAATAAATTTGGGTTGAATACTTTACCCTCAAAAGCTGTTGCAATCCCCTACACTTGTGGGTTATCACGTGGCATCACCAGGGTATCACTCAGCCATTGCTTGTCGGTGGGGAAGAGGGGGAGAGTTGTTTCTATGTCTAGTCGAGGCGAGAGAGAAGGCGAGGTGTGGCATCCACCGGTGGGCAGGTCAGCTTTTATAGCCGAAGACGGGCGGTGAGAATCTGCATGCCGGGTGACGCGTAGCGGGAGCGGGAGGGACGCGCGTCGTGGCGCCTTCACTGCGCCATCGTGAGGCATCAATGGAGGCTGACCGGTGCGACAGCCTTGGCATTGATTCCCACGGGAACACCGAGGCGATGAGGATGACGAGGCAACGTGTCGCTGACTCGGCGGGCCCACTCTCGTTTGCGCCAAAATCGGTTTCCCCGGCGCCCCAGTGAGGGAGTCCTAGAGAAGGGGGTCCTCATGCGTCCGGCCTATTCGATATGGGCCGGACTGGTGGGCCATGAAGATAAAAGCAGAAGACCATCCCCCGTGTCCGGGTAGGACTCCTGTATGCCTGGATGACAAGATTGGTGTCCGGATATGCTATTTCCTCCCCTTGTAAATCGACTCTGTATAACCCTAGGCCCTTCCCATGTGTATATAAACTGGAGGGTTTAGTCCATAGAGGGAATCAGAATATTCATAGGCTAGACAGCTAGGGTTTAGCCATTACGATCTCGAGGTAGATCAACTCTTGTAATCCCTATACTCATCAAATACAATCAAGCAGGACGTAGGGTTTTACCTCCTTTAAGAGGGCCCGAACCTGGGTAAACATTGTGTCCCATTGTCCCTTGTTACCATCGATCCTTAGATGCACAACTTGGGCCCCCTACCCGAGATCTGCCGGTTTTGACACCGACATTGGTGCTTTCTTTGGGAGCTCCGCTGTGTTGTCAAGAGAGGAATCGATGGCTCGCCTCGTCATCAACGATGATGCTGTTTCCGGGGAGACCTTTCTCCCTAGTCAACTTTTTGTGTTCGGCGGCTTCGTGTTGCATGCCAACTCGGCCGGTCACCTTGAGTAGGTCAACAGCTACGCCCCTGGTCATCAGATCAGGTTTGGAAGCTTGAATTACATCGCCAACATCCAAGGAGACCTGATCTTCGAGGGGATCACGACCTTAGACGCCGCTCTCCACCCTTATGAAGAAGGTCCTTCAAATCCACTATCAGATCCCATCCAGGGGCCGATGCTCATACCTACCTCGGCCTTAGATCCGGGGCAGGTCGCATTGTCCAAAGATGGGAGGATTGACCCCGCCGGACTCTTTCCTATCACGGAGCTCCCAACCGGAAACCCAGATGCAAGAACATTGTCTGTGAACCTAAAGTCAACCGGGACTCTCCCCGTTATCGGGAAGCCAGACTCGCCTCTGGACGTCAACTCCAAACTATCAAGGTCTGCGTTCACCGGGCTCGACCACGTGATTATCACCGAGCCTGGCTTCACAGATCCACTGACTCCTATCTAGCTTTCACTCTTGAACGAAACACTGTACTTAATACAATCTCTCACCATCACAGAAGTGTCTCCTCTAAACTACCTCCAGCTCTGACGGGGGGCTGAGAGCAGGGAATTTTACGCCCCACCCACCACCCACTTAATAGTCACTGTTGAGGATTTAACCGACATGTTAGACTACGCCTGCGAAGACATCGATGGCATGGATGATGATGTCGACGCCGAACCAGGTCAAAACCCGCCTATTACTGGGCGTTGGATGGACACTTCTACCTACAACATGTACATGGTGGACACGCCTGAGAAGAAGGACGATGATGGCACTCAAGATCCTGGCAAGGACAAGCCCATCGATGAACCACCAAAGCACCGGCATCAGCGGCGCCGCTCACGATCACGTCGGGCAAAGGATAGCAATACCAGCACCAGAGATAATGACACTCCGGACAACGCCGAAGACCCCGACCACCCGTCGAACCCACGTCCGAACAGGATGATAGGGAAGAGGTCCAATACAGCGCCGAACACGCTAATCACGAAGATTCGGAAGACAGTAACTGCTTACCTACCTCCGAAGAGGATGTTAGCCTTTGTGATGAAGATTTTATCGTCCCGGAGGAACCCCTTGAACAAGAATGCTTCAAGCGACAGCTCATTGCCACTGCATGGAGCCTAAAAAAGAAACAACAACAGCTTCAAGCTGAATAGGACACGCTCAATGATAGATGGACCAAGGTCCTAGCCGCTGAAGAATACGGCCTCGAGCGACCAGTAAAGAGTTACCCCAAACACAAGCTGCTACCACAATTTGACGACGAAGCCCTTGAGACAATACCGTCAAAATACAATTATGCTGATTAGCCAGACCGACCACCATGTGGACGGGACAAAACAGCTCATCACGCCGAACATCAGCCCGCACCCCCTCGCCGTAGAGGCAAGGAGACAGCAGCTCCGGGCTACACATACGACTCACATGAGGATCTGGCCAATAAAGTCGGCTAGACTAGATCAATCTATGGATCCAGAGGATGTGCCCTGGCACGAGATGATGGCCATCAAGCCTGGCATGATGAGCATCATCAAGTTCGGGGTCAGCACCAAACACAGATGTCATCCGAACTCCGTCATGATGTCGCCCGGTATAGAGGCACCGCACACCCTATGTGCTTTACCGATGAAGTAATGCAGCACCAATTTCTGAAAGGGTTTAAACCCGTGAACATCGAGCAGTACGATGGAACGACCGATCCTGCCGTATGGATCAAAGATTTCCTTCTCCACATTCACGTGGCTCGTGGAGATGACGTCCACACCATTAAATACCCCCCCTAAAGCTGAAAGGACCAGCATGACACTGGTTGAATAGCCTCCCAGAGAACTCCATTGGAAGCTGTGAAGACTTAGAAGACGCTTTTAGGGCCAACTTTCAGGGCACTTATGTCCGTCCACCGGATGCGGATGACTTAAGTCACCTAGTCCAGCAACCGGGAGAATTAGCTCGCAAACTTTGGAATCGGTTCCTAATTAAAAAGAACCAAATTATGGACTGTCCAGACGCCGAAGCCTTAGCGACATTCAAACACATCGTATGAGACGAATGGCTCGCCCGACACCTCGGGCAGGAAAAGCCGAAGACCATGGCAGCTCTTACCGCACTTAAGACCTGCTTCTGTGCATGTGAAGATAGCCGGCTGGCTTGTTGGAGCAACAGTTCTAGCAACCCCGGCACTTCTGAGGTCAGGGATCGCAATGGTAGACCACAACACAACAAAAACAAGCGTCGGAGCAATAATGACGAAAGAGAGGATAGGCAGTGAATGCCGGATTCAGCGGTTCTAAACCCGGTCAACGGAAGAAGCCATTCAAAAGCAACAGGGACAGTCCATCCAACCTTGGACAAAATACTAGAGAGACCTTGCCAGATTCACGGCACCCTTGATAAGCCTGCCAACCACACCAATAGAAAATGTTGGGTTTTCAAGCAGGTCAGTAAATTAAGTACCGAACATAAGGGGAAAGGACCTCCAAGCGAGGACAGTGATGAGCTCCGTCAGCCGAACACTGGGGGACAGAAGCAGTTTCCCCTAGGTGAAAACAGTAAACAAGATCTATGTCACCCACATCCCCAAGAGGGAGCGCAAACGCGTGCTAAGGGCTACGCCGTAGAGCCTCTCGCCCCAAAATTCAACCCATGGTCAGAAATATGGAGCGCTCCCTCCGTACTAAGGAGCACACCGCGACTCTAGTAGCCGAGGTGCAGGGCGGCCTCATCAAACCAAACAACTTATCGGTCATCAAGAACAATGACATCACCAAGCGAGTCTAATCCACATCGCAATGCGATAGCTCGACGGATTCGGAATAGCGGTTTAGCCTCCGCCGATTGCCCCATAAGGTTGCAGCATACGTACTGCGTGTACATAATTATGCACTTACAATACCTTGGGCAGCGCCGGAAGCACACTACGGCAGAAGTCCATAGTATGGCTTGACCTATTTGGACATTCAATACTTTTTTTCAGTGCAGGTTCATTAAAAAACCACAGACTCTATGGTTGCACGGGGGATCCTCTCCAGGTCCCTCTCTTTTTGTAGAAAACCATCAACTCCTCCTCTCAAAGGATTCCCTACCAAGGAGAAACGGTGCAGACGTGCGACAGGGCACCATTGGGATCTTCAAACCACTACGTTTAGGCCCTGTGTAGACCTTTCCCTTGTGTAAAATTTTGGGGCATGTAACATGACCTTGATGTTCATGGCATCATCTGTAATAACACGTCTCGACGTATTAACCAGGGCATAAGGGAAGCAGTTGGTCACCACTTTTGTTTGGCATTATTCATTTTTATCATCTGTATTCCCTCTCTACTTTAGACTGTCAAATGTGCTTAGTCCGGCCTTATCACCGGGGGCTGTATCTCGGCCCTGCACATTTTAAGTCCAAACACCTATAGGGAACTCTTCAGCGTCCCAGATATTGCATTATATGCATCGGCTCTGAATCATGTCTTTGGTCCATAGTTGGGTTGCTAGGCTCCTGTATTTACCACCTTATGTTCCGCTTGTTCGGCTAAGGTAGTAAAGGAAGAACTACTGCAATTGTATTTCTGGTTCGTCCAGTCAAGTACCTCAGTAGAGAAAGCCAAAAACTGACTGTCATGATAAGCAAGAGCTGGTCGGCGATCCGGTGACTGGGTATTGTACCAAAAAATCATTAGCGATTCACCACGTGTCATACGAGGGGTTGGTTTTTGTCCAGCCGCGTGGAAAAGGCACCACAGTCTGGATAGCCGCACACGCACTAGGGGCTAGTACTTAGCTCCACATTTAAAACTCCTATGGTTAAGTGGAGGTAATAAAACCGCATAGTCCAATTTCTTGGTTCACCCCATGGACACCTCCTTTACAGACCAAGACGTTGGATAAAGTGTAGGCATGCGTTATGAAGAACACCCCTGTAGCATTTATATGGGGGCTAAAGCCGATGACTGGTAACTTTCAGAAATATAACAATAAACGGCCGTACAGGAGGATAAATTAATGGTAACAAAAGGCGTAAGCATAAGATATCTGACAACACGAGTTCATAACATGGTTTATATAACCTGAACACAGTCAATCGAACAGGACGTCCTTTGAACATTGACCCTCTACTACTCAGGCTCCTTCGAGGACCTCATCGAAGTACCTCTCCAGCTTCCGATGATTCTTGCCTTCGGGCGGACCCGCGGTCGCCACTTCGGTGGCCATCATCTTCGCCCATTGCATCTTGACGTGGGCAAAGGCCATCTGGGCACCCTCTATGCAAGCTGAATGCTTTATAGATTCAATCTACGGCCGCACGTCGACAAGCCACTTCACTAAGCCGAAGTAGCTGTCGAGAATGGGCTCGGCTGGCCAGAGTTGGAGTACTAGATCCTTCATGGCCAAGCTGGCCACCCTATGTAGCTCCGTTAGCTGCTTCAGCTGGTCATTTAGAGGCATCGGATGCTCCGACGCGAGATATTGCAACCAGAACAGCTTCTCGGTTGAATTCCCCTCTTGGGATCAAAAAAACTGCGCTGCATTGGTGACGCTCCTCGAAAGATCCGCAAATGAGCCTGGAGAACTCCAAACTCGGGTAAGCAAGATATACCTCTTACCTCCAAATCTACTCTGCAAAAGGAAGGCATTACTAGCCGCTATCTATCTTGCCCGCTGGATCTCCTTGCGAGCACTCCGGGACTCGATCCACGCCTCTTTGGCATCATGGAGAGCCTTGGCAAGCTCGGACAACTGGTCCGAAGTCTTCTTCTCCAAGGTCTCGCATTTGCGGATGGCGTCCTTCAGCTCCTGCTCGACTTCCGCCACCCGAGCTTCATGTTGGCGGCAGGCAGTCTGCTCTGCCTCCAGCTCCGCAGCCGCTTTGTCAGCGGCTGCCTTATTTGCCTCCGCCTCCTTCTTGGCTTGGGAAAGCATGCCTTTGAGGGACTCGACCTCGGCTGTGCCAACTATGATCATAATCAAAAAAATCCACGAGTTAAACTAATCAATATATATATCACTTCTGATATGAAAATAAATTCTTTCTTCAAAATTTCTGCATACCTTGTTAAAGGATCGATATAGTTGACTAGAGAGGGGGGGGTGAATAGGCAACTAACAATTTTTAGCTTTTCTTTACCAAATTAAACTTTGCATCAAAGTAGGTTGTCTAGATATGCAACTAGGTGAGCAACCTATATAATGCAACAACAATAAGCACACAAGCAAGCAAGGGATAGACCACAATAAAACTTGCACAAGTAAAGGTTAGAGATAACCAAGAGTGGAACCGATGCAGACGAGGATGTGTTACCGAAGTTCCTTCCCTTTGAGGGGAAGTATGTCTCCATTGGAGCGGTGTGGAGGCACAATGCTCCCCAAGAAGCCACTAGGGCCACCGTATTCTCCTCATACCCTCACACAATGCGAGATGCCATGAATCCACTATTGGTGCCCTTGAAGGCGGCAACCGAACCTTTACAAACAAGGTTGGGGCTCTCTCCACAACTTAATTGGAGGCTCCCAATGAAACCCCGGAGCTTCACCACAATGGAATGTGGCTCCGAAGTGACCTCTTCCAACAAGGGTGCCCAAGCACCTAAGAGTAACAAAATACACACAAGAAGGTATGGGGGAATCAATTTTCCTTTGGTGAGAGTGTAGATCTAGGTCTCCTCCTTCAATCCCTAGAACATCAACAAGTTTGAGTGGCTAGAGAGAGAGATCAGGCAAGAAAGCTTTGAGGGCATTAATGGAGGAGAGAGAGGGGAGAGAGATAGGTGGGAGGAAGGAGAAGCACCTCCTTAAATAGGGTCCCCTCAGATCCAACCGTTATGCGCAGAAATACATAGGAGCGGTACTTCCGCACATGTCAGCGGTACAACCAATGAATGCGGGAAACCCCTGCTAGGGCACCAGGGCGGTACTTCCGGTGGAAGAGCCGGTAGTACCGGTATATCAAAACATACCAGAACTACCGTCCCACCACCGCCCGACTACTGCCTCACCACAGAAGGAAATAACCCCAGGCCGATAGTTAGAGCGGTGGTTGGGCCGGAGCTACTGCAGGGCCAGCAGCTCCTGAGTAGTGGAGTCCGAGGCGGTACTACCGCCCTGAACACCATTAGTACCGGTTTTTCAAGAAAAACCGGAACTTCCGTTCCACTACCGGTCTACCACTGTACCTGGTACAGAAGGGAGTCACCCCTGAGCGGTACTTGGGGCGGTGGTAAGACCAGAACTACCGGCTGTCGGTACAACCACCCAAAGGAGCGGTACTACCGCCATGGGCAAAACTGCATAGAACAGAAAACTTTGGGGAGCCCCTCTCTTCTCGAACGAAGGGTGTCGGTGGGTGCAGAGAACGTGTACGTGAAGAGATTCACCCAATACCATCCTATGCGGATTCCCTCTTAAAAGTATGAAAATCCTACGACCTAAGGAATAAAACATCGAAAACTCCGTCTTCGATCTTTCCCGCATAGAGGGAAGGCCTAATCGTCTTGTGCCGCACAATGTGTACCTGAGAAAACTAGGACACATGATTAGTCCACACGAGTGTTGTCATCATCACCAAAACCTTAGGGTAGAATATAGCAAATGCTCACACTAAGGACAATGCTCCCCTAGATTTTATAGACCACCTAGTGACAGAGAAAACAATATCGAGCATAAAGCACAAGATATTAGAATAGAGCATGCAAGATTAACTAACAAACGAGTGCATAGATAAATATATAAGGGACGCATGTCTTACACCATGCACAACGACACACCCGGGACGAGTTCACAAGACACTAACAAGCAACTACAAAAGAACGCAAGAGACCAACTGCAAATGAACCCCCCCCCCCACGCAACTCCCATGACCTAATGGAGCTCTCTCCCCCTTTGGCATTAAGACACCAAAAAGGAAAAGAGTGAAGCTAGCACCCCGGGGCTCAGTAGACCTCCTCTCCAGTCGTCATAGAGCTGTCGGAAGCATCATCATCACCATCATCAGTGTCGTCTAGCTCCTCAGCCTCCTCGGCTTCCTCAGAATCCTCAGACCCCACCATAGCCGCCTCAGGACCACAGACAAAAGAGGTGGCAGGCGCTTCATCAGACCACTGACAGTTCTCCATGCACCACGAGTCCTCGGGAGTGATAGTCTTCTTAGAGCCACTCTGCACACATGGCACATTGAGGTGCTTCATTAACTGAATATGCCTGCGACTCGCCATATTCTCAGCAACATGGGCCTTGAAGAGCTTCTTCTGAATGTGAGTCTGTAAGCAGAAGGTCTTCTTGATCTTGGATGTCAGCTTGTCAACCCAAGAGGGCTGGGCCCCAGCCTCCAACTCAAAGTCATTGTCGTCCAAGGTAGCATACACGTCCTCCCGATTGCCCATAGAAAAATGAGGAGACCTATGATTCTTCTTCCTCAGAACCTTAACCTCATGCTCTGTGAGGTTTGCAGGAGTGGAGAGAGGCTCTCCTGGCCTATGGACAACCCAAACAATGTTCAGAAACTTCATCACAAAGGGAGCATAGATCGGTACCTTGCAGTACCACACCATATTGTACATCTCCTCCCACATCCACTTGGAAACATCAAACGTGATGCCAGATCCCCTCTTGGTCTTCATGGCCACAAGTATATCCACCAGATACCCATAAATATCATATTGGTTCCTGACCTTGGAAAGCAACACACGCCGGAATACACGATGCATAATGTCATAGACTGGCATAAGGTCACTGGACTTACCCACAATGCCATGTCTAGGAATGTACAGAGGGGCAAGCTTCACCTTATCCATGGGTTGAGGTTTTTCGTGAGGACAGAGACCGCCTTGACCCTCCTCGCCGGTATCCTCATAGCCAAGAGCATTGCAGAAAGCTCGCCACGGGACATGAAAGAATTCATCACGACACATGAAGGAAAGGTGACGCTCAGCATCAGAACCGAAGTGGACTGTGGCATAGAACTGATGGATGAGCTGCACATCGAAGTCACAATTCACGGTCATGAGCTTGACCAAGTCAAACTCATCACAGATCTTGAGAGCTTCTCCAAAGTAGTCAAGGTTGTTCTTCCAATGATCAATGTCAATGGACCACATCCGGGTGAACTTGTTCTTGTGATGCTCGAAGATTTCTGACACAATCCTCATCTGAAACTCATTTCAGAACTGAGAGTTGTTCCAACGAGGAGTAGGTGCAGTAGAGTAGGGATCCTGAAAATGAGCCTTTTGCCAGTCCGACATCTTACACTTGTGCAATGGCATCACAGCACGCTGCTTGGCAGCAATAGACTTCTCACGACGGGTGGCTTTGGTAGGGATGACCACCTCATGAGCATCCTCATTGTCATCCGACGGTTTGCCCTACGGGCCCTCTTCTTGGTGTTCCGAGGCTTCTAAGCAGCACGAGAGCTAGAGCCACCTATAAAAGCACACAGAGAGCACACATAAACCCTAGCAAAGGTGAGAAGAATGTACACAAGATCAGAGGAATACTTCTCATGTATGTAAATAGAAGAGGAATAGTGCAAATGGGTTCAGAGAGGGCGGTTGTTCCAGTTGTCCAACCGGTAGTACCGCTCTAGCGGTAGTGCCACTCGCAAGGAGCGGTAGTACCGCTGAGAGCGGATCTGCCTGGAGTAAGAACAAGAACAACCCTATCTCAAATCTAGATGCATTATTCCTACTGCTAGCTACGCACAGGAAACAGGAGGAATCTATACGAATCTCTCCCACCAAACATTTGGCAAAAAAATGCGGGAGTACAAGCAATGCCCTAGAGAGAGGATTAAGCAAGAGGAACCCTAAAGAAGAGAAGAGTAGGGCATTACCGGTATCCATGGGAGGAGATCGAAGAAGAGGCGGCCTTAACAGAGCGGATCCGATGAAGGGCCGACCAATCCGGAGGGCCTGAGGGCACTCCGGGGTGACGGGCGGAACAACCGGTGGCTAGGGTTCGGATGAGGGACGGACGTGAAGGGAAAAAGAAAACCCTTCAGCACGTGCCCCTTATATAGGCGCCCAGATGTCAGCCGGTAGTACCGCTTCTAAAAGTGGTAGTACCACTCCTGTAGCTGGCCGGTGTTTGAGAGCGGTACTTCCGCTCCAGAAGTAGCGGTAGTACTGCTGCCAAATACCAGTAGTACCGGCCATAGGTACAGGTGCAGGTAGGAGCGGCAGAACCGCTCGTACCTGACCGGAAGTACCGCTGGGACTACCCAACCTAGTGGCAGAACGGTAGAACCGCTCTGACCACCGGATGTACCGCCAGGTTGTACCAACCCGTGCGCAAAGAGTTCAAACTTGTGTACATTGGAAAGATGGCTTGGGATGAGACGGCTTAGGATGGAAGAATGACACTGTATTATGATGATGAAGACTCTCAAGAGTGCAAGAAGCGAACAAACAAAAGCCACTCTTTAGAGAATTCAACCATCTAGGGGAACACAAAGGCAAGGCAAAAGGAAACACACAAAAGAGACTACCTCTGCACAAGGGCGGTGGCCGGAGCCACCTATGTTTGAGCAAATGTTATGGCGCCGCGAAGAATTATCCTTGGGCCCATGACCAAGACTCGTCTTTGAAGCACAAGTACCATAAAAATGGCTAATGTGAAAGACTCGATCAATTTATGCATAATGGGGGGAGGGAGAGTTCATTGAGAGAACAACACTCCCCCTATGTCCATGCCTACACCTAAACAAGACATCATGAAGAGTGTGGTGGGGTGTGCAAGAGTTCAAGTCACATTGCTCGAATCAATGATATTTAGCTCATGCCTTAACTCGCAAAATCTTGCTTCATCCAAGGGCTTCGTGAAAATATCTGCAAGGTTATCATGAGTGTTGACATACTTGAGCTTGATCTCCCCTCGCCTAATGTGATCCCGGATGAAGTGATACCGAATCTCAATATGCTTCGTCTTGAAGTGTTGCACCGGGTTGAGAGAGATCTCGATGGCACTTTAATTGTCACACCAAAGAGGCACTTCGTCACAAGTGACACCGTAATCCTTCAAAGTTTGCCTCATCCATAGAAGTTGAGCACAACAACTACCGGCAGCCACATACCCTACTTTGATGGACGAGAGAGATACACAACTTTGCTTCTTAGAAGACCAACTCACTAAAGAGCAACCAAGTAATTGGCACCCTCCGGAGGTGGACTTCCTATCCACTTTGTCTCCCGCCCAATCAGAATTTGTATAACCCAAAAGATCAAAGCTGGCACCTCTTGGGTACCATAAGCCAAAGTTTGGGGTATGAGCCAAATATCAAAAGATTCGCTTGACCGCCACAAAGTGGCTTTCCTTAGGTGCGGCTTGAAACCATGCACAAATTCCCACACTCAACATGATATCCGGTCTAGATGCACAAAGGTAAAGCAAGGATCCAATCATGGAGCGATATACCTTTTGATCCACCGCTTTACCATTGGGATCAATGTCAAGCATTTTACGGGCATTGGAGTGGAGGCTGACTTGACATCACTTAGCTTGAATCTCTTGAGAATGTCTTGAGTGTATTTGGCTTGGTTGATGAAGGTTCCTTCTCTTCTTTGCTTGATTTCGAACCCGAGAAAGAACTTCAACTCTCCCATCATAGACATCTTGAACTTTGAGGTCATCAGAGTGGCAAATTCTTCATTGAAAGCTTTGTTAGGGGAACCAAAGATAATATCATCAACATATAGTTGGCACACAAACAACTCCCCTTTGACCTTCTTAGTAAAAAGAGTGGGGTCGATTTTCCCAATTTCGAACCCCCGATCTTGTAACAACTCAGTAAGATGCTCATACCATGCACGTGGGGCTTGTTTAAGGCCATAGAGCGCCTTGTTGAGTTGGTACACATGATCGGGGAAATAGGGATCCTCGAACCCCGGGGGTTGTTTGACATACACCAACTCATTAATGGGACCATTAAGAAAAGCACTCTTCACATTCATTTATTGCAACTTGAAATTATGATGAGAAGCACAAGCAATCAACAAACGAATAGATTCAAGGCGAGCAACGGGAGCAAAGGTTTCACCATAGTCGATACCCTCGACTTGGGAGTAGCCTTGTGCCACCAAACGAGCCTTGTTGTGAACAATGATCCCATGAGCATCTTGCTTGTTCTTGAATATCCACTTGGTTCCAATGACATTATGATTCCCGGTTGGCCTTGGCACTAATTTGCACACTTGGTTGTGCTCGAAGTTGTTGAGTTGTTCATGCATGTCATTGAGCCAATCCGGATCCTCGAGCGCCTCATAGACCTTTTGGGGTTCGACACAAGAAACAAACTCGTGATGTTCACAATAGTTTGCTAGTTGTCTATGAGTGCTTACCCCCTTTCTTAGGCTTCCAACCACATTCTCCATGAGATGACCTTTGGTAGTGAGCTTGGAAGCGATCTTCGTGGCACGGCGCTCTAATTCCTCCTCGGATGTGAAAAGAGGAGGGGTAACTTGATCATCTTGAGCGTCGTCTTGAGCTTGTTCCTGATCTTCAGCTTGCTCTTGATCTTGAACTTGCTCGAAAGGGAGAACTTGACCTTGGGCATCACTTGGTGGTTCACCACCATCTTGAGATTGATCTTGCCCTTGATCTTGTTCACGAGGTTGAGGGCCTTCACTTTGTTCTTCAGAAGCGAGTGGGTCTTGGGTTGGTGATGGATCCACTTGAGTGGAGCATTGTCCTTCTCCTTTGGCCACAAGGGGTTCCTCAATGGATATGATATGACCAACACCCATTCTTCTTATGGCTTGGGGAGGAATTTCATCACCTACATCACAAGTACCACTTTGCTCCACTTGGGAGCCGTTATTCTCGTCAAACTCTATGTTACACGTCTCCTCAATGAGTCCGGTGGACTTGTTGAGGACACGGTAAGCATGAGAGTTTGTAGCATAACCAACAAATATGTCCTCATGAGCTCTAGCCTCAAATTTAGACAAGTGAACACCTTTCTTGAGAATGAAACACTTACACCCGAACACCCGAAAGTACTTGAGGTTGGGCTTGTTACCGGTAAGTATTTCATAAGGAGTATTGTTCAAGCCTTTGCGAAGATAGAGCCGATTGGATGCATGACATGCTGTGTTGATGGCTTCGGCCCAAAAGTTGTATGGAGACTTGAATTTCGCCATCATGGTCCTTGCCACATCCATCAACGTCCGGTTCTTCCTCTCCGCGACACCATTTTGTTGAGGGGTGTATGGTGCAGAATATTGATGCTTGATCCCCTCATCACAAAGAAACTCATCCAAGGTGTAGTTCTTGAATTTGGTGCCATTGTCACTCCCTATTGTCAAGATCTTTGCATCATGTTGATGTTGAGCTTCATTTGCAAAGTCGATGAGGGTTTGTTGGGTCTCACTCTTCCTCTTGAATAAATATACCCAAGTGTATCTTGAATAATCATCCACAATCACCAAGCAATACTTTCTACCCCCAAGACTATCAAAGGATGGAGGCCCAAAGAGATCCATGTGAAGGAGCTCCAAGGGTCTCTTCGAGTAGATGATAGTCGTGGGAGGGTGAGTCGTCTCATGTAGCTTTCCTTTGATACAAGCACTGCAAGCACGATCTTTGGCAAAACTAACATTTGTTAGTCCACGGACATGGTCCCCCTTGAGGAGACTTTGCAAAGATCTCATATTGACGTGGGCTAGACGGTGATGCCAAAGCCATCCCACATCAACTTTAGCCATTAGGCATGTCGCGGTCTTAGTGGGTTGCTCCGAAAAGTTAATCACATAGAGACCATTCTCGACATGCCCAACAAAGGCTACTTTAAGAGTCTTGCTCCACAAGAGGGCCACGGTATCAATATCAAAGAAGGTGGCAAAGCCCATGAGTGCAAGTTGACGAACAGAAAGTAAATTGAATGCAAGGGACTCAACAAGCATGACTTTCTCGATCGTGAGATCATGAGAAATGACAACCTTGCCAAGACCCAATACCTTAGAGGACGAGGCATCACCCCACTCGACGTTGGTGGGCATAGAAGGGATCTTGTGCACATCCACCACCAAGTCCTTGCTTCTGGTCATATGATTTGTGGCTCCACTATCGAGCAACCATGATCGCCCACCGAAAGCAAACACCAACAAGAGATCAATGCTTGGTTTTAGGTACCCATTTTGTAATGGGCCCTTTTATGTTAGTAACAAGGGTCTTAGGAACCCAAATAGACCATTCAATGTACTCATAAGGAGAACCAACAAATTTAGCATGAACATGACCATCACTAGCATGGCACAACACTTAAGAAGGGTTAAAGTCGCCGGCTTTGTTGGAAGGGGTGGCATTGCCCTTTTTGACATTACCACCCTTCACATTGTTCTTCTTCTCCTTTGGAGCACCCTCTCCCTCCTTCACAAACGTTTTCTTGAGAGGGGGAGGTCATTTGGTCTTGTCGTTCTTCTTCTTGTTCTTGGAATTGGGTGCAAACCCAACTCCCTCTTTGGCCACAACTTCCTTTTGATTGCTCAAAAGGTCATTGAGGTTCTTCTCACCTTGTATGCACGTTACAAGGCCTCTCTCAAGTTGTTATTTCAACTTGGCATTCTCCTCCACAAGATGCACATGCTCACAACATGGGTTAGTAGCATTTGCATTATCAATTAATACCATATGAGGAAAGGTGGCTTTCTCCTTGGTTAGCTTCACTTGGATTTGATCATGAGACTCCTTGAGGCTAGCATGAGCACCCTTCAAGACCTTGTGAGCCTTGTCGAGTATATCAAACTCCTCCTTGAGTCTAGCATGGTCAACCCCAAGTTTAGCCTTCTCGGAATTTAGCACATGAGTTACAACAAGAGCATGATCAAGATCCTTCTTTAATTTGGCATGGTCATCGTTGTGTGACTCCTCAAGAGCCAAACGATGCACACGCTCTTCCTCAAGAGCATTAGAGAGATCCGATATTTCATCAGCATAGTCACGACTATGACCTTCCATCTTAGAGATGGTTTCTTCATGAGCCTCGGTCATGTCATTGGCTTCACCAAGTTGTTCCAAGAGAGCAACGAAGTGCTTCTTGGATTTGCCCTTGAGCTTACTCATAAAAGACTCAAATTCATTTACTTCCTCATTAGACCCCTCACTTTCATCAATGCAATCCGTCAAGGATGGATTAGTAATGATGGTAGTTTTGATGTTGGGGGTTACCTTGTTGGTGACTTTAGCCATGAGGCACTTGGCGGTGATGTTCTCGTTGGGTGAGTCGAAGAGGGACACCCGTGGAGTTGTGCCAATGGCAATGGAGGCCATGGACATGGCTTCACTATCTTCATCATCATCATCATCCTCATGGTATTCTTTTTGAACCACCAACCTTCTAGTTGGAGTCTTCTTGGTGAAGTTGTTCTTGTTGGGGAAACACTTGGCTTTGTCTTTTCGGATGAGCTTGCCACCATTGTCTTCCCTCTTCTCGTAAGGGCACTCCGGAACAAAATGGCTCACATTGCCACAATTGTAACATGTTCTCACACGTTGCTTGCCCTTGAAGCTACTTGAGTTATTCTTGTTGAAGCTTGGCCTTGTGTTCTTCTTGCTCCAAAATTGCCTTGAAGCAAGAGCCATGTGTTCATGATAATCATACTTAGTATCTCCGGGGTTGCTCTCATCTTCTTCATCATCATCCTATTCTTCCATACTAACCTTGGCCTTCAAGGCAAGGTTGGGCTTCTTTGCTCTTTGAGAACGTAACACCGCATTGTCGGCAGTCTTGTCCAAGATGCTCATAGCCACAAACTCATCCAACACTTCACTTGAGGACAAGGTGTGAAAGTCCGGCCTTTGACGAATGACGGAGGACATGGCCTTGTGGTAAGGCATCATGGCCTTGAGAAATTTGCGCTTGATACAATTGTCATCTGTATCCTTGCTCCCATGATCTCGGGGTGAGACCGTGAGAGTAGTTAATCTCCGATAGAGCTCACGAGGTTCTTCATCTTCTTTCA
Source organism: Triticum dicoccoides (assembly GCF_002162155.2). Taxonomy (NCBI): domain Eukaryota; kingdom Viridiplantae; phylum Streptophyta; class Magnoliopsida; order Poales; family Poaceae; genus Triticum; species Triticum dicoccoides. The sequence goes on along the minus strand of NC_041385.1, from coordinate 467,728,081 downwards.
TTGCAAACTCATCAGCTTCATCTTGCACAACTTCATAGTTGGAGTGTTGTATGCTTGCGCTTCCCCTGTAGAGAGAAACAACATGCCGCCATGCATCCTTAGCCACGGTGAAGGGTCGGAGATGAGCAAGATCTCCGGGTGGAATTGCATCTTGGATGATGAAGAGAGCATTCTCATTGAATTGATTATCCGCGGCTTCTCGAGGAGTGAAGTTGCTTCGGTCATGCGGATAAAAACCTTCCTCAATGATTCTCCAAAGGTTAGTATTAACATGGTTCAAATGACGCTTAAAACGATAAACCCAAGAATGAAAGTCCTCATTTTTTTACAATCTTAGGGGGAGGACCGGCATGATCCAAATGAGTGGAAGGAATCGGTCCACCATAAGTAAGTGGAGGTTCAACATGGGAAAAGATGCCGTTGCCAGTTTTACCACTAGTAGAAGGAGCCTTTTCACTCGTAGCTTCCCCCTTGTCGGAGTTAGCATCCGTCACCTTGTTAGTGGGATCACCCACTTTCATCGATGCGATAGATAGTTTAAGCCCTTCTAAGAATTTATTAAACATGCTTTCAACCTCGGTTGTCATGGAGGTTTTCAATGTGTCCAAAGCCGCATTGAATTCTTCATGAGAGACCGCGGTTCCCCCATCGGTCGTAGACGAGACCGGATTCACACCGGAGTGCTCCTCCCTACCGTCTATAGTGTCAACCATACTCTTCGAACGACAAAGTCCTTAATAAATAGACGAGGCTCTGATACCAATTGAAAGGATCAATATAGTTGACTAGAGGGGGGTGAATAGGCAACTAACAATTTTTAGCTTTTCTTTACCAAATTAAACTTTGCGTCAAAGTAGGTTGTCTATATGTGCAACTAGGTGAGCAACCTATATGATGCAACAACAATAAGCACACAAGCAAGCAAGGGATAAACCAACTTGCACAAGTAAAGGTTAGAGATAACCAAGAGTGGAACCGATGCAGACGAGGATGTGTTACCGAAGTTCCTTCCCTTTGAGGGGAAGTACGTCTCCGTTGGAGCGGTGTGGAGGCACAGTGCTCCCCAAGAAGCCACTAGGGCCACCGTATTCTCCTCACGCACTCACACAATGCGAGATGCCGTGAATCCACTATTGGTTCCCTTGAAGGCGGCAACTGGACCTTTATAAACAAGGTTGGGGATCTCTCCACAACTTAATTGGAGGCTCCTAACGAAACCCCAGAGCTTCACCACAATGGAATGCATCTCCAAAGTGACCTCTTCCAACAAGGGTGTCCAAGCACCTAAGAGTAACAAAATCCACACAAGAAGGTATGGGGGAATCAATTTTCCTTGGGTGAGAGTGTAGATCTAGGTCTCCTCCTTCAATCCCTAGCACATCAACAAGTTTGAGTGGCTAGAGAGAGAGATCGGGCAAGAAAGCTTTGAGGGCATTAATGGAGGAGAGAGAGGGGCGAGAGATAGGTGGGAGGAAGGAGAAGCACCTCCTTAAATAGGGTCCTCTCAGATCCAACCGTTATGCGCATAAATACATAGGAGCGGTACTTCTGCACGTGTCACCGGTACAACCGGTGAATGTGGGAAACCCCTGCTAGGGCACTAGGGCGATACTTCCAGTGGAAGAGCCGGTAGTACTGGTATATCAAAACATACCAGAACTACCGTCCCACCACCGCCCGACTACCGCCTCACCACAGAAGGAAATCACCCCAGGCCGGTAGTTAGAGGTGGTTGGGCTGGAGCTACCACAGGGCCAGCAGTTCCTGAGTAGTGGAGTCCGAGGAGGTACTACCACCCTGAACACCGGTAGTACCGGTTTTTCAAGAAAAACTGGAACTTCCGTTCCACTACCGGTCTACCACCGTACCTGGTACAGAAGGGAGTCACCCCTGAGCGGTACTTGGGGCGGTGGTAAGACCGGAACTACCGGCCGCCGGTACAACCGCCCAAAGGAGCGGTACTACCGCCATGGGAAAAACTGCATAGAAGAGAGAACTTTGGGGAGCCCCTCTCTTCTCGAACGGAGGGTGTCGGTGGGTGCAGAGAACGTGTATGTGAAGAGATTCACCCAATACCATCCGATGCAGATTCCCTCTTAAAAGTACGAAAATCCTACGACCGAAGGAATAAAACATCAGAAACTCCATCTTCGATCTTTTCTGCATAGAGGGAAGGCCTAACCGTCTTGCGCCGCACAATGTGTACCTGACAAAACTACGACGCATGATTAGTCCACACGAGTGTTGTCATCATCACCAAAACCGTAGGGTAGAAGATGCCTTTACACCTTGCGTTTCCTCGAACCGCTTGTTAATGCGGTCGAGTTCCTCATCGGCCACTCGAAGCTTCCAATTGAGTTTGGAAACCTCTGCGGCATGGGCGGTAGCCGCCAACATGGATGCCTGTTACAAAAGTAGCATAGTATATTATTGTCCGAATTATCATGTGGATCATCTGTCCGGTTTTTTCTAATCTGGACAGAGCCTCACGGGCTACTGTCTATACACAGGTTTATCCTTTCATACGAAAAGTTTTTGGAACATTACGTCGCATACCTCAAATCCTGTCAGTAGGTTGCAGAAGGCTTCGTTCAGTCCTTTTTTTAGTAGATTGAACCTTTTCCATAACCGCACCCATCAGGGTGTGGTGCTCCTCCATGACGAAAGCACTTTGCAGTGCTTCCTCCAGAGCATGAGCCGCCTCTGGATTAACGAAGGCTGCTGATGGAGTTGTTGCTCCTCCCCCCTCTCTCGAAGGGGGCTGCATATCCAATCCCGGAGCCGCGTTGGTCTTCAGAACGGTGTTCGGCGGTGGCCTGGATTGATGGGGCTCCCTGAGGGAGTCCTGGATTAAGGGGTCCTCGGACAGCCGGACTATATACTTGTGCCGGACTGCTGGACTATGAAGATACAAGATTGAAGACTTCATCTCGTGTCCGGGTGGGACTCTCCTTTGCGTGGAAGCTTGGCTATTCGGATATGTAGATCTCCTTCTTGTAACCGACTTTGTGTAACCCTAGCCCCTCCGGTATCTATATAAACCGGAGGGTTTAGTCCGTAGGACAACAACAATCATAATCATAGGCTAGCTTCTAGGGTTTAGCCTCTACGATCTCGTGGTAGATCAACTCTTGTAATACTCATATCATCAAGATCAATCAAGCAGGAAGTAGGGTATTACCTCCACAGAGAGGGCCCAAACCTGGGTAAACATTGTGTCCCCCGCCTCCTGTTACCATTAGCCTTAGACGCACAGTTCGGGACCCCTACCCGAGATCCGCCGGTTTTGACATCGACATTGGTGCTTTCATTGAGAGTTCCACTGTGTCGTCGTGGTAAGGCTTGATGGCTCCTTCAGTCATCTACAATGATGCGATCCGGGGTGAGGTTTTCCTCCCCGGACAGATCTTCGTATTCGGCGGCTTCGCACTGCGGGCCAACTCGCTTGGCCATCTGGAGCAGATCGATAGCTATGTCCCTGGTCATCAGGTCAGGTTTGGAAGCCTGAACTACACCACCGACATTCGCGGAGACTTGATCTTCGATGGATTCGAGCCCATGACAGGTGCGCCGAACAGTCGCGATGAGCATGACTTAGATCTGCCATCGAACGGTGTTCGGGAGATCACACCTATAGCCGCCCCGGCTCTCAATCCGGAGCGGATCGTGCCATCCGAGGACGGGTGGATGGACCCCGCCACGGAGGCCGCACACTCAGCGGCGATAGAGCCGAACACAGACTTCGCCTTCAATGAGGTCTGCGTCATCGGACCCTCAGACTCGTCTTCGGCCACAGGCTCCAAACTACGTACACCCGTGCCCATTGAACCTGATTGGGCACCGATCATGGAGTTTACCTCCGCGGATATCTTTCAGCACTCGCCCTTGGGCGACGTGCTAAATTCATTAAAATCCCTCTCCCTGCCAGGAGACTCTTGGCCAAACTATGTCCGGCTTGAGTGGGAAGTTGACGACGAAGAAATTCGTCTCCCACCCACCACCCACTTGATAGCCACTATCGATGACTTAACCGTCATGCTTGATTTCGACTCCAAAGACATCGACGATGTCGGAGAAGAACACGAACCACCGCCCATAGGGCGCTGGACAGCCACCTCATCATATGATATATATATGGTGGACACGCCCAAAGAAAGCAATGGCGATGAGGCAACGGAGGATAATCCCCTTGGGAAGCAATCTAAGCACCGACGTCGGCGGCGCCGCTCTAAGCCCCGCAATAGCAAAAATAGCGATACCGACACAAGAGACAATAGCATTCCGGATGGTGCCGAAGACGAAAACAATCCCGCCCAGCCAAGCTTTGAGCAAGCCGGACGGGAGGATGGGCAAGCTAGCCCTGAGAAACAGGCAATGGATGGAGACTCGGAGGATGACAATTACATGCCTCTCTCCAAAGACGAGGTGAGCCTCGGCGACGAAGAATTCATCGTGCCTAAGGATCCCGTCGAGTAGGAACGCTTCAAGCGCTGGCTTATAGCCACTGCAAAAAGCCTGAAGAAAAAGCAGCATCAGCTTCAAGCTGATCAAGATCTGCTAACTGATAGAAGGACCGAGGTCCTGGCAGCCGAGGAATACGGACTCGAGCGCCCAACCAAAAATTACCCAAAGCGCAAGTTGTTACCTCAATTCGAGGAAGAGGTAGTAGAGCCTACACTACCAGCGCAGGATGCGGCTAACCGGCCACCCCATGGCCGAGACAAAGTGGCATATCAGCCCGAACACGAGCCCGCACCCCGTCACCAATCACACAAAAACACGAAGGCCCGGGGCTACACGCAGGACCTGCGAGACGTGTTGGAGAACAAAGCAGGACAGTCAAGGTCAATCTACGGATCATGGGGGGGCGCCCCAACGCATGACGATGATCACCACGCCGGATACACTAAATATAAATCCGGCCAGGCCGAATACAACCGACTAGACTCATTTGAACTGCGTCGTGATGTAGCCCAGCATAGAGGCGCCGCACACCCCCTATGCTTCACTGACAAAGTAATGGACCATGAGTTCCCAGAAGGGTTTAAGCCTGTGAATATCGAATCATATGATGGAACAACAGACCCCGCGGTATGGATTGAAGATTTCCTTCTCCACATTCACATGGCTCGCGGTGATGATCTACATGCCATCAAATACCTCCCACTAAAACTCAAGGGACCGGCTCGACATTGGCTGAACAGTCTACCGGCAAACTCCATTGGAAGTTGGGAGAACCTGGAAGACGCATTCCTGGATAACTTCCAGGGAACTTATGTGCGACCATCGGACGCTGACGATTTAAGTCACATTACCCAATAGCCCAGAGAGTCAGCCAGGAAATTCTGGACTCGGTTCCTAACTAAAAAGAACCAAATTGTCGATTGTCCGGATGCCAAAGCCCTAGTGGCCTTTAAGCATAACATCCGCGATGAGTGGCTTACCCGACACCTCGGCCAAGAGAAGGCGAAGTCATGGCAGCCCTCACGACACTCATGCCCCGCTTTTGCATGGGCGAGGACAGTTGGTTGGCTCATAGCAACAATACATGAAGAAATCCTGGCACTTTAGAGGCCAGAGATAGCAATGGCAAGCCCCGACGCAACAGACACAAGCGTCGCAATAATGGCGATAACGCCGAAGACACGTCCGTCAATGCAGGATTCAGTGGCTCTAAATCCAGTCAGCGGAAAAAGCCATTCAAAAGAAACAATCCGGGCCCATCGAGTCTGGACCGCATACTCGATCGTTCATGTCAAATTCACGGTACCCCCGATAAACCAGCCAACCACACCAACAGAGAATGTTGGGTGTTCAAACATGCCGCCAAGTTGAATGCCGAAAACAAGGAAAAGGGGCTGCATAGTGATGACGACGAAGAGCCCCGGCTGCCGAACACAGGAGGACAGAAGAAATTTCCTCCCCAAGTAAAAACGGTAAATATGATATACGCAACCCATATTCCCAAGAAGGAGTGGAAGCATGCACTAAGGGATGTCTACACAATGGAGCCAGTCGCCCCAAAGTTCAACCCATGGTCTTCTTGTCCGATCACTTTCGATCGCAGGGACCATCCGACTAGTATCCGTCATGGCGGTTCGGCCGCGTTGGTCCTCGACCCCATTGATACATCTCCAACGTATCTATAATTTATGAAGCATTCATGCTATTTTATTATATGTTTTGAATGATTATGGGCTTTATTATACACTTTTATATTACTTTTGGGACTAACCTATTAACCGGAGGCCCAGCCCATATTGCTGTTTTATTGCATGTTTTAGTATTTCGAAGAAAAGGAATATCAAACGGAGTCCAAACGGAATGAAACCTTCGGGAGCGTGATTTTTTAGGAAGAATATAATCCGGGAGACTTGGAGTTCACATCAGAAGAGCATCGAGGAAGCCACAAGATAGGGGGCGCGCCCACCCCCCTGGGCGCGCCCTACCCTCTCGTGGGCCCCTCGAGGCTCCCCTGACCGACTTCTTTCTCCTATATAAGCCTACGTACCCTAAAAACATCGAAAAAGAAGATAGACCGGGAGTTCCGCCGCCGCAAGCCTTTGTAGCCACCAAAAACCTCTCGGGAGCCCGTTCCGGCACCCTGCCAGAGGGGGGGGATCCCTCACTGGTGGCCATCTTCATCATCCCGGCGCTATCCATGACGAGGAGGGAGTAGTTCACCCTCGGGGCTGAGGGTATGTACCAGTAGCTATGTGTTTGATATCTCTCTCTCGTGTTCTCTCTATGGCACGATATTGATGTATCGCGAGCTTTGCTATTATAGTTGGATCTTATGATGTTTCTCCCCTCTACTCTCTTGTGATGAACTGAGTTTTCCTCTTGAAGTTATCTTATCGGATTGAGTCTTTAAGGATTTGAGAACACTTGATGTATGTCTTGCCGTGTTTATCTGTGGTGACAATGGGATATCATGTGCCACTTGATGTATGTTTTGGTGATCAACTTGCGGGTTCCGCCCATGAACCTATACATAGGGGTTGGAACACGTTTTCGCCTTGACTCTCCGGTAGAAACTTTGGGGCACTCTTTGAAGTACTTTGTGTTGGTTGAATAGATAAATCGGAGACTGTGTGATGCATATCGTCTAATCATGCCCACGGATACTTGAGGTGACAATGGAGTATCTAGGTGACATTAGGGTTTTGGTTGATTTGTGTCTTAAGGTGTTATTCTAGTACGAACTCTTGAATAGATTGATCCGAAAGAATAACTTTGAGGTGGTTTCGTACCCTACCATAATCTCTTCGTTTGTTCTCCGCTATTAGTGGCTTTGGAGTGACTCTTTGTTGCATGTTGAGGGATTGTTATATGATCTATGTATGTTATTATTGTTGAGATAACTTGCACTAGTGAAAGTATGAACCCTATGCCTTGTTTCCTACCATTGCAATACCGTTTACGCTCACTTTTATCGCTTGCTACCTTGCTGTTTTTATAATTTCAGATTACAATTACCTTTATCTAATATCCATATTGCACTTGTATCACCATCTCTTCGCCGAACTAGTGCACCTATACAATTTACCATTGTATTGGGTGTGTTGGGGACACAAGAGACTCTTTGTTATTTGATTGCAGGGTTGTTTGAGAGAGACCATCTCATCCTACGCCTCCCACGGATTGATAAACCTTAGGTCATCCACTTGAAGGAAATTTGCTACTGTCCTACAAACTTGTGCACTTGCAGGCCCAACAACGTCTACAAGAAGAAGGTTGTGTGGTAGACATCAAGCTCTTTTCTGGCGCCGTTGCCAGGGAGGCTAGGTAAGCGGCACTCACGCCCCGTCAACTAAGCTCTTTTCTGGCACCGTTGCCGGGGAGGTGAGTGCTTGAAGGTATATCTTTAGATCTTGCAATCGAATCTTTTTGTTTCTTGTTTTATCACTAGTTTAGTTTATAAAAGAAAACTACAAAAAATGGAGTTAAGTTTGTCTCATACGCTTCATCTTTTTAATATCTTTTATGAGTTTGATGAAAAGGAAAATTGTGCTCAAGTGCTAGAACAAGAAGTCTATAAAATGTTTGGTATTGCATCTTTGAATGATGAGCATGATTGCAATGTTGTTAGTATGAACTCCTTGAATATCCATGATGCTAATTATATGCAAAGCCACAAGCTTGGGGAAGCTATGTTTGATGAAGATGATATTTTTTGTTCCCCAAGTTTTGATGAGAATATTTATTATGATGAAAGCATGCCTCCTATTTATGATGATTATATTGATGAAAGTGGATTTGGAGAGGTCATGACTTTATTTAGTGATGAATCCACTATTTCGAAGAGGTTCCAATTGATTATGAGAACAAAGTTGCTATTTATGATGATTATTGTGCTGACTTGTATGCTATTAAGAATAAGGATAACCATGAAACTTGTCATCATGATTTTAGTTTTCAATTGGACTATGCTTCACATGATAGTTATTTTGTTGAGTTTGCTCCCACTACTATTCATAAGAAGAATTCTGCTTATGTGGAGAGTAGTAAAATTTCTATGCAAGTAGATCATGAAAAGAATGCTTTAGGTGTTGGTTATATTGTTGAATTAATTCATGATGCTACTGGAAATTATTTTTAGGGAGGAATATATGCTTGTAGGAATTGCAATAATATTAAGTTTCCTCCCTATGTGCTTAAAATCTTGAAGCTATGCTTGTTTTGCCTTCCTATGCTAGTTGATTATTGTTCCCATAAGTTGTTTGCTCACAAAATCCCTATGCATAGGAAGTGGGTTAGGCTTAAATGTGCTAGTCATATGCTTCATGATGCTCCCGTTATGTTTCAATTCTTATCTTTTATCTGAGCATCATTGTCATCATCATGCCTAGCTAGAAAGGCATTAAAGAAAATCACTTGTTGGGAGGCAACCCAATTTTCTTTTTGCTCCTTGCTTTTTGTTCCTGTTTAGTAATAAATAATTCATCTAGCCTCTCGTTAGATGTAGTTTTATGTTTTAATTAGTGTTTGTGCCAAGTAGAGCCTTTGGGAAGACTTGGGTGAAAGTCTTTATGATCTTGCTGTAAAAAACAGAAACTTTAGCGCTCACGAGTATAGCTGCCGTTTTTTACTGGAGAGTGCTTTTAGGTTGATTCTTTTTGAAGATGATTAATAGACAAATTCCCCAGGTCCACCAATTTATTTCATAATTTTTTGAGTTCCAGAAGTATACGTTTGATACAGATTACTACAGATTGTTCTGTTTTTGACAGATTTTGTTTTCATTGTGTTGTTTGCTTATTTTGATGAATCTATGAGTAGTATCGGAGGGTATGAACCATAGAGAATTTAGAATACAGTAGATATTACACCAATATTAATTTAGAATGAGTTCATTACAGTACCTAAGTGGTGGTTTTATTTTTGTATACTAAGGGAGCTTACGAGTTTTGTTTTGAGTTTTGTGTGGTTGAAGTTTTCAAGTTTTGGGTAAAGATTCGATGGACTATGGAATAAGGAGTTCCAAGAGCCTAAGCTTGGGTATGCTCAAGGAACCCCAAGGTAATATTCAAGGACAACCAAAAGCCTAAGCTTGGGGATGCCCCGGATGGCATCCCCTCTTTCGTCTTCGTTCATCGGTAACTTTACTTGGAGCTATATTTTTATTCACCACATGATATGTGTTTTGCTTGGAGCATCATTTTCTTTTCTTAGTATTTGCTTGATGTTGATTAGAATAATGTTTTGCATCTTTATTTTAAATAAAAATGTCAAGGAGAGCCTTTACCATGCTTATTTTGCTAGTATACATGTTGCTGTTTGAAAATAGAAAGTTTACCGCTGTTGAAAAAATTCCCTAGAAAAGCCAGAGAATGATATAATGTTGAAACTTTTTGCATTTTGAGCTCTGATAAATCTTCCACAGTGAGATATTTTTCTCATAATTTTTGGAGTTAGAGAAGTTTGATGAATCTTGCATTCTTTACAGATTGTACTGTTTTGGCAGATTTCTGTTATGTTTGCATTGTTTGCATATGTTTGCTTGTTTAATGATTCTATTTGAGGATAGGAGTGTTAAATATGCAGAGGCATTTAGTATGAAATGTTGAACAATAATTTTAGTTAGTTGTTACAGTAGAAAATAATAAGGGTTTGCATTGGTTTATACTAACCTATCTCACGAGTTCTTGTTGAGTTTGGTGTGGATGAAGCTTTTGATAAAAAGAGAAACCATGATATGAGAGGAATTAAGGAGACACAAAAGTTCAAGCTTGGGGATGCCCAGGGCACCCCAAGATAATATTTCAAGAAGTCTCAAGCATCTAAGCTTGGGGATGCCCCGTTATGCATCCCACCTTTCTTCTTCAACAACTATCGGTTAGTATTGGTTGAGCCTAAGTTTTTGCTTCTTCACATGAGTTGTGCTATCCTTGCAATGTCATTTTATTTTGCTTTGCTTGCTATTTGAATAAAATACCAAGATCTTAAATTCTTTAATGAGAGAGAGTCTTCACATAGTTACATGATTATTTAGCTACTCATTAATCTTCACTTATATCTTTTTGGAGTAGTTTTTCATTTACTCGTGTGCTTCACTTATATCCTATGAGTAAATGGTTGAATGAGTGGAATGTCATAAATATGAAATTATATATGTCCCATTTGCTTATCCCATGGGGAGTGATGACTTCACATCTAAGAAGTAGAGGTTTATTGAAGGTTAGCAAGCATTGTATTGGTCATTTGAACAATTCATGAAAGAATATTGAAGGAAGAGAGATTTCACATATAAATATACTATCCTAGACATCTTTTATAATTGTGAGCACTCATTATGTATGACATGCTAAAGAGTTGATGTTGGACAAGGAAGACAACGTAATGGGTTATGTTTTCTCACATCTCAGTTAAAGTATATTGTCATGGATCATTCAAACATGTTGAGCTTGCCTTTCCCCCTCATGCTAGCCAAAATTCCTTGCACCAAGTAGAGATACTACTTGTGCTTCCAAATATCCTTAAATATCCCATAATATTCTGTTTTGTATGCCCGAATCACTCATGTAGCGGCTGGGGGCTGTCAGTATCTTCCATGCTAGGTGGGTTATTCTCAAGAGGACTGGACTCCGCTCCTCATTCACGAGAAAGGGCCGGTAACCGGGATGCCCAGCCCCATGATCCAAAAAGATCAAAATCAAATAAAAAATAATTACAAACAAAACTCCCCCAGGGTTTGATGTTAGTTGGAGGCACCCGTTGTTTCGGGCAAGCCATGTATTGATGATTGTTGGTGGAGGGGGAGTAAAAACTTTTACCATTCTGTTTGGGAACCGCCTATAATGTATGTAGTATGGAAGATACTGGGAACTCTTGGTTGTTATGTTGACAATGAGATCATACCTCTCAAAATTATTTATCTCTATTTCAAAATTGAGCTTTGGCACCTCTGCAAATCCTTGCTTCCCTCTGCGAAGGGCCTATCTTTTACTTTATGTCTTTTACTTTATGCAAGAGTCAAGGTGATCTTCACCTTTCCCTTTTTCATTTTATCCTTTGGAAAGCACCTCGTGTTGGAAAGATCCTGATATATATATCCAATTGGATGTAAGTTAGCATGAACTATTATTGTTGACATCACCCAAAGGTGAATACATTGGGAGGCAACACTATAAGCCCCTATCTTTCTCAGTGTCCGATTAAAACTCCATAACCACAAGTATTGCGTGAGTGTTAGCAATTGTAGAAGACTATACGATAGTTGGGTATGTGGAGTTTGCTAAATCAAAGCTCTGACATAGACCCTTCCTGAAAATAAGATGAATTGCAATTGTTTGATGACTAAGAATGAAGTTTGCTAGTTTTCAAGAAAGTTTATGGTCTATGCTTTAACATGAGAATTGCTTGTTACTTGATCGTGAGAAGTTTTATGAGATGAACTACTGTTATGACATATAATCATGCTAGAAAAGGTGATTGAAATTATCATTGATCAAATTTGTGCACCTTCTAGCATTCATACTTCATAAATTCTTTCTTTATCATTTACCTACTCGTGGACGAGCAGGAATTAAGCTTGGGGATGCTGATACGTCTCCAACGTATCTATAATTTATGAAGCATTCATGCTATTTTATTATCTGTTTTGAATGATTACAGCCTTTATTATACACTTTTATATTACTGTTGGGACTAACCTATTAACCGGAGGCCCAACCCATATTGCTGTTTTATTGCCTGTTTCAGTATTTCAAAGAAAAGGAATATCAAACGGAGTCCAAACAGAATGAAACCTTTGGGAGCGTGATTTTTAGGAAGAATATGATCCGGGAGACTTGGAGTTCACGTCAGAAGAGCATCGAGGAAGCCACAAGATAGGGGGGGGGGGCGCCCACCCCCCTGGGCGCGCCCTACCCACTCGTGGGCCCCTCGAGGCTCCCCGATCGACTTCTTTCGCCTATATAAGCCTACGTACCCTAAAAACATCGAAAAAGAAGATAGATCAGGAGTTCCGCCACCGCAAGCCTTTGTAGCCACCAAAAACCTCTCGGGAGCCCGTTCCGGCACCCTGCCGGAGGGGGGGATCCCTCACTGGTAGCCATCTTCATCATCCCGGTGCTATCCATGACGAGGAGGGAGTAGTTCACCCTCGGGGCTGAGGGTATGTACCAGTAGCTATGTGTTTGATCTCTCTCTCTCTCTCTCGTGTTCTCTCTATGGCACGATCTTGATGTATCGCCAGCTTTGCTATTATAGTTGGATCTTATGATGTTTCTCCCCCTCTACTCTCTTGTGATGAATTGAGTTTTCCTCTTGAAGTTATCTTATCGGATTGAGTCTTTAAGGATTTGAGAACACTTGATGTATGTCTTGCCGTGTTTATCTGTGGTGACAATGGGATATCACGTGCCACTTGATGTATGTTTTGGTGATCAACTTGCGGGTTCCGCCCATGAACCTATGCATAGGGGTTGGAACACGTTTTCGCCTTGACTCTCCGGTAGAAACTTTGGGGCACTCTTTGAAGTACTTTGTGTTGGTTGAATAGATGAATCGGATACTGTGTGATGCATATCGTCTAATCATGCCCACGGATACTTGAGGTGACAATGGAGTATCTAGGTGACATTAGGGTTTTGGTTGATTTGTGTCTTAAGGTGTTATTCTAGTACGAACTCTTGAATAGATTGATCCGAAAGAATAACTTTGAGGTGGTTGCGTACCCTACCATAATCTCTTCGTTTGTTCTCTGCTATTAGTGGCTTTGGAGTGACTCTTTGTTGCATGTCGAGGGATTGTTATATGATCTATCTATGTTATTATTGTTGAGAGAACTTGCACTAGTGAAAGTATGAACCCTATGCCTTGTTTCCTACCATTGCAATACCGTTTACGCTCACTTTTATCGCTTGCTACCTTGCTGTTTTTATAATTTCAGATTACAATTACCTTTATCTACTATCCATATTGCACTTGTATCACCATTTCTTTGCCGAACTAGTGCACCTATACAATTTACCATTGTATTGGGTGTGTTGGGGACACAAGAGACTCTTTGTTATTTGGTTGCAGGGTTGTTTGAGAGAGACCATCTTCATCCTACGCCTCCCACGGATTGATAAACCTTAGGTCATCCACTTGAGGGAAATTTGCTACTGTCCTACAAACATGTGCACTTGCAGGCCCAACAACGTCTACAAGAAGAAGGTTGTGTAGTAGACATCACCCATCATTGACGGATTCCACCTTACAAGAGTCCTTATGGACGGTGGCAGCAGCCTGAACCTGCTCTATCGGGATACAATGCGCAAAATGGGCATCGATCCCTGAAGGATCAAACCCACTAACACCACCCTTAAAGGTGTCATACCAGGTGTAGAGGCCTGTTGCACGGGCTCAATCACACCGGAAGTAGTCTTCGGATCTCCGGACAACTTCCGAAGCGAGGAGTTAATCTTCGATATCGTCCCCTTCCGTAGTGGCTATCACGCACTGCTCGGACGAACCGCATTCGCCGGATTCAATGCGGTACCACGCTTTGCATACCTCAAGCTCAAGATGCCAGGACCTCGCGGTGTTATAACATTCAATGGAAACACAGAGCGCTACCGCCGTACAGAAGAGCACACTGTGGCCCTCGCAGCAGAAGTACAGAGCAACCTTCTTAGGCAGACCTCCAATTCGGCATTAAAGCCCCCGGACACCGCTAAGCGAGTCCGGAGTACTCTGCAACAGGATGATCTGGCACGCCCTGAGCTCGCCTAGCAATTTGGCCTCTGCCCGAGTCCCAATCAAGCGGTGAAATTTGTGCCGCGCGTACATAATTACGCACTTAAAATACCATGGGCATAGGCGAAAGCACAGCTATAGTACGGCCCACAATGCGGCTCAACCGCCCCAGGACCCGTATACCTTCACCCTTTTTCTTTCTTTTAGGTCCCTATTTTTCGGAGGCTCTTCCGATAACCTGATTATTGGACCCATCACGGGACGGAAACACCAAGGAAGCAAGGAGCTCTGAACAAGGGAATCCCCAGGTGGTCTCTGATAGCGATCGCTATACCTGTTTTACATACCCACACGCAGCTCGCTCTTGGTTAGGACATGTCAAATAGTCCTATTTTGCTTATCGCACTACTTGTATACATACGCCTTGACGTATTATTCAAATAACAACACAAAATAATGTACAACGTCAGCTTATTATTACATTTCTTTCTCCTTGATTGTTTATTACAAATTGCACACGTACATTTTGGTACGTTCAGCTCGCCAGGGGCTTCAGTGTACCCCACAATACGGCAAGAAAAGTTCGAACACTTTTGACAGTGCGGCACCCCGAACTTATAGCATTATATGCATCAGCTTTGAATCATGTCTTGGGTCAATTGTTGGGTTTGCCTGGCTCCCATGTTTTGCCGCCTTATGTTCTGCTACATCGGCTAAGGTGGCACACGGAGAACTACTGCGATTGTGTCCCGGTTCTTCCGGACGAGCACCTCAGTAGAGAAAGTTGAAAACTGACTGTCATGATGCGGCGAGAGCTGGTTGCTGTTCGAGAGGTCTCAAATCCTTAAAGATTTTTTCCGCTTTGGGCGAGGAATCGGCCTTATCCGATCTAGGCGTGTATAGCGCCCCAAGTTCGGCCTTCCGAATACCAGGGGCTATGGCAAAATTTAAAATTATAGACTTCTATGGCTAAGTGAGAGTGATAAAGTTGTATAGTCTGATTGCCTTGTTCGTTGCGTTAAACACCTCCTTAAAGGACCAAAATTTTGGATAAAGAGTGTTTAGATTTATCCCGAACACCCCGGTACTAGTTACATGGGGGCAGAAGTCGGCGACTGGCCAACTCTCAGATTTTATAAACGGACGCACAGAAGGTAAAATTTTAAATCAACAAGCATTATATAGCGCAAATGAACTTGTTTTCATATTACAAGATCAAATGAGTATATTCACTCAAATATTACATCCTTAGCACATTCCTCCGCCACAAGGCGGGCGCCCTTAAGGACACTATCATAATACTTTTTGGGGTGGCGGTGCTCCTTGCCCTTCGGCGGCCCCTCCGTCACCAGCTTCTCAACATCCATCTTCGCCCAGTGCACATTCGTGCGGGCGAAGGCCCTGCACGCGCCTTCAATACAAACTGACCGCTTTATGACTTCAAGCCGCGGGCAGGCATTCACAAGCCGCTTTACCAGGCTGAAGTAGCTGCTGAGCAGGGGCTCGGCAGGCCACATCCGGACTATGAGGTCCTTGGCCAGTTCGGTCGCCTTGTGAAGTTCGACCAGTTGCTTCAGCTGGTCGCTCAAGGGCACCGGATGCTCGGCCCCAATATACTGGGACCAGAACAACTTCTCCGTCGAGCTCCCTTCTTCAGCTCGGTTGAACTCTGCGGCATCAGATATGCTGCGCGACAGATCTGCGAATGCTCCTAGAGAGCTCCAAATTCGGGTAAGTAAAAGGAAAGTCTCCTTCACATGCTTGCTTTGCATATTGAATGCCTTACCCGCCGCAATCTTCTTAGCCGCTTGAACCTCCTGGAGGGCCTTTTGGGCTTTGGCCTTGGCATCCTGTGTGCTCTGGAGGGCCTTCGCAAGCTCGGACTCTTGCGTCTTAGAGTCACGCTCCAAGGACTCGTATTTTTTGACGAAATCCTGGAGCTCTTGCTAGATCTCGTCGACACGAGCCTCTTGCTTCTCGCGCTCGGCGCGTTCCTTGGCCGCTTTGTCTTCGGCCTCGGTCAGCTCCTTCTTAAGGGCCACCACTTTGGTTGTGACCCCTATTAAAATTCATGACACTCCTATTAGCGTCAACAATTTTTTCTTTATAAATATACAGATGGGGTATTGTGTACCTTTGTTTTCCTCAAGCTGCCTCTTCACGAGGCCGAGCTCTTCCTTGGTCTGCTCCAGGTCCCGCTTCAGTCCGGAGACCTCTGCAGTACGAGCGGCAGCGGCCGGTAGTGACGCCTGTTTATTCACATGGACATTTTCTGTTAGACTCCTGCAGATGTTATTTGATCCTCTGTTCGGCTTTTCTTTCTGAATGCCAAACAGAGCATCAGGGGCTACTATCTATACTGTGATATTTTCTTATAATTTTATTACTTACCTCAAAGCCCGTCAGGAGGCTAGCGCAGGCTTCGGTCCATCCGCTTTTGGCGGACCAGACCTTCTCAATCACCATACTCATAAGAGTACAGTGTTCGTCATCAATGGAAGCGCCTCCAAGCGCTTCCAGCAAGTTGTCCGATGCCTCTGGATGGACAGAGGTCATCGGCATGGGCGGCTCTCCCCCCCTAGGGAGAGGCTGCCTGCCTGTATCCGGAACCACTGGGGGTTCCGGAGCAGTATCCGGCTGGGGGACAAACTTGCTGCATCCCCCGTCATCAGAACCCATGTGGGTCTTCCCTCCCATGTGCCCAGTGTCTGGGATTTCGCCTTGCAGCGTCTCTAGAACAGTCTCCCCCTGGTCCGGTATTCTCTAAGACAACACCTCGGTGTCGTCCGCGGGCTTGGGGGAGGAGGTAGTCGGGAGTGAATCACTATTCATCACCGACAGGCCCAGAGACCCATCCGAAGAGGATACGTCGATATGGGCTTTGGCCGGACTGCACAAGTATGTTTGACATGATAAGAAGCAATAAAGCAAAACGTACCGGAAGTATTATAGTGTCCGGATACTTATGACTTCGCCACGGGCTTGTCCCTAGGCAACCACTCTTCGTCGTTGTAGGCGGCTGTGGTGGAGTGGTCCGGAGGGAGGGTCTTTCCCTTCTTGGACCCTTCGGCCTCCCCAGACGGGGCGGCCTTCCTCCCCCCCCCCCCCGGTTGGGGGGAGAGCTTTCCTCTTCCTCCTCTTTGTTTTCATTGGAGGAGCGCGCCTCGGTGTCTTCGGACGATGAGTCTGATACAGCCTTGCACCGGAGACCTTTCCTGGTCCCCGTGGCCTTCTTCTTGGCCTTCTTCTCCGGCACCTCATAGGGCGCCGGAAACAGCATCTCCGTTAAGAGAGCCGTTGCTGGATCTTCGGGTAATGGAGCTGGACAGTCAATCCGCTCCGCTATCGCTACCCAGTCCTGTTAAATTGGCGTGGAGGCTTAGATTCCTCCCACAAATATACTGGGGAAAGGAACATCTTGCGAAATATAAAGAGCTTACCGGATTGGCGGGGCGCTTTGCGCTGAGTCCGCGATCCTCGGTTATGGGAGGAGGTACCTTGGCGGCCTTGAACAACACCTTCCAGACGTATTTGTGCGTCGTGTCGAAGAGCTCTCGCAGCGTCTGGTGTTCGGCCGGGTCGAACTCCACATATTGAAGGCCCGTCTTTGGCACGGAAGGATCCGGCGGAAGAGCATGACCTGGACCATGTTGACAAGCTTGATTTTCTTGCTTATCATATTTTTGACGCAAGTCTGAAGTCTGGTCAGCTCCACCGATGAGCCCCAGGCTAGGCCCTTCTCTTTCCAGGAAGTGAGCCGCATGGGGATGCCGGATCGAAATTCGGGGGCCGCTGCCCAGTTGGTGTCGCGCGGCTCAGTGATGTAGAACCACCCTGATTGCCACCTGATACGTGTCCATTGTATCTATAATTTTTGATTGTTCCATGCCAATATGCTACAACTTTCATATACTTTTGGCAACTTTTTATACTATTTTTTGGGACTAACATATTGATCCAGTGCCCAGTGCCAGTTCCTGTTTGTTGCATGTTTTATGTTTCGCAGAAACCCCATATCAAACAGAGTCCAAACGGGATAAAAACGAACGGAGAAATATTTTGGAATATCTAGGATTTTCCGGAGGAAGAATCAACGCGAAACGGTGCCCGAGGTGGCCACGAGACAGGGGAGCGCGCCCTCCCCCTGGGCGCGCCTGGCACCCTCGTGGGCCACCCATAAGGCGGTTGATGCCCCTCTTTGGCCGCAAGAAAGCTAGTTTTTGGAAAAAGATTCGGGCGAAGGTTTCAATGCAATCGGAGTTACGGATCTCCGGATATAAAAGAAACGGTGCCAGGGCAGAATTCGAGAATGCAGAAACAGAGAGAGACAGAGAGATAGATACAATCTCGAAGGGGCTCTCGCCCCTCCCACGCCATGGGAGCCAAGGACCAGAGGGGAACCCCTTCTCCCATCTAGGGAGAAGGTCAAGGAAGAAGAAGAAGAAGAAGGGGCGCTCTCTCCCCCTTGCTTCCGATGGCGCCGGAGCGCTGCCGGGGGCCATCATCATCACCGTGATCTACACCAACACCTCTGCCATCTTCACCAACATCTCCATCACCTTCCCCCATCTATATTCAGCGGTCCACTCTCCCGCAACCTGCTGTACCCTCTACTTGAACATGGTGCTTTATGCTTCATATTATTATCCAATGATGTGTTGCCATCCTATGATGTCTGAGTAGATTTTTGTTGTCCTACCGGTGACTGATGAATTGCTATGATTGGTTTGAATTGCATGTTTTATTATTGGTGCTGTCCTATGGTGCTCTTTGTGTCGCGCAAGCATGAGGGATTCCCGCTGTAGGGTTTGTAATATGTTTATGATTTGCTTATGGTGGGTGGCGTGAGTGAACAGAAGCACAGACCCGAGTAAGTAGGTTGTTTGCGTATGGGATAAAGGGGACTTGATACTTTAATGCTATGGTTGGGTTTTACCTTAATGATCTTTAGTAGTTGCGGATGCTTGCTAGAGTTCCAATCATAAGTGCATATGATCCAAGAAGAGAAAGTATGTTAGCTTATGCCTCTCCCTCAAATAGAATTGCAATAGTGATTACCGGTCTAGTAACGTAGTCAATTGCTTAGGGACAATTTCACAACTCCTACCACCACTTTTCCACACTCGCTATATTTACTTTATTACTTCTTTATCTAAACAACCCCTAACTTTTATTTGCGTGCTCTTTATTATCTTGCAAACCTATCCAACAACACCTTCAAAGTACTTCTACTTTCATACTTGTTCTAGGTAAAGCGAACACTAAGCGTGCGTAGAGTCGTATCAGTGGCGGATAGGACTTGAGAGAATATTTGTTCTACCTTATCTCCTCGTTGGGTTCGACACTCTTACTTATCGAAAGAGGCTACAATTATCCCGTATACTTGCAGGTCATCAAGACCACCCCTTCACGGTCTCCACATAGGAGCCTTCGGGCCAGGTGACATTGGGCATTTTGCCCACCATGGCGCCTTCGCACTCTGCTTGCTGGCCGACCACCACCTTCGGCTTCACGTTGAAGGTCTTCAGCCATAGGCCGAAGTGGGGCGTAATGTGGAGGAAGGCCTCGCACACGACGATAAACGCCGAGATATTGAGGATGAAATTGGGGGCCAGATCATGGAAGTCCAGCCCGTAATAAAACATGAGCCCGCGGACAAATGGGTGGAGGGGAAATCCCAGTCCGCGGACAAAGTGAGAGAGAAACACTACCCTCTCCTGAGGCTTTTGGGTAGGGATGATCTGCCCTTCGGTAGGGAGCCGGTGCGCGATGTCTGCGGCCAGGTATCTGGCCTCCCGAAGCTTCATGATGTCTTCCTCCTTAACGGAGGAGGCCATCCACTTGCCTCCTGCTCCGGACATACTTGGAATGACTTTGCGAAGAAGGAGAAGGCTTGGGCGCTAGAGCTCGAGCGAGGGAGAATGGATGAGCGGAGGAAGAAGAAGGCGTGGGTGAAAAGGGGGATCCTTATCTCTTTATAAAGGCGGTAGAAACCATGCGCCTCCCCACTTGCCCTATAAAACTCGCTTATTCCCCAAGCGTCGTGTTGATGGCGCGGTTGGGTTACTCACATCCGTATTGATGAGAATCCTGTGATAAGGGGACACGATCTCTGCTTCGACAAGACGTGCCAATGAAACTGCCTCGCAATATGTGCAGCAGCAGGTTGAGAAAACGGTTTGAATAATGACCGGGCCGTGGCGTGATGTCACGCTGTGAAAAGTTGTCAGCAGATTAGATTTGTGGAATATTGTGCTCTCTACGGTGGTATGTGGAATTTGTTTTGCAGAGCCGGACATGATCCTTGTGTTCAAGATCTTCTATGGAGTATTCGGAGAAGGAACCCGCCTTGCAATGCCGAAGACAATCTGCGCGCCGGACTCATCGTCATTGAAGCCTGGTTCAGGGGCTACTGAGGGAGTTCTGGATTAAGGGGTCCTCGGACAGCCAGACTATATACTTGTGCCGGACTGTTGGACTATGAAGATACAAGATTGAAGACTTCGTCTCGTGTCCGGGTGGGACTCTCCTTTGCATGGAAGGCAAGCTTGGCTATTCGGATATGTAGATCTCCTTCTTTGTAACCGACTCTGTGTAACCCTAGCCCCTCCGGTATCTATATAAACTGGAGGGTTTAGTCCGTAGGACAACAACAATCATAATCATAGGCTAGCTTCTAGGGTTTAGCCTCTACAATCTCGTGGTAGATCAACTCTTGTAATACTCATATCATCAAGATCAATCAAGAAGGAAGTAGGGTATTACCTCCATAGAGAGGGCCTAAACCTGGGTAAACATTGTGTCCCCCGCCTCTTGTTACCATTAGCCTTAGACGCACAGTTCGGGACCCCCTACCCGAGATCCGCCGGTTTTGATACTGACACTCCCCACCGTTGGTTGTCATGGGGGTCGCCTCCCCCAGGTCTTCGACGACCGTGGTATTAACCTCACGCGCCTTCTCGACGGCCTCTTCCGCCCCTCCTCGGCCAGGAGAAGTCCTTTGGGACGACACTTCGGTGTCCTCCATGCTAATAGGCGAGGGGGATCGCGGCTGCGTGTTGCTCTCCTCCTGCTCAGGTGGCAGGGAGTTCCCCTCCGATAAGGAAGTGTGCGGAACCTCGCGGGGAGGGCTGAAAGGCAAATAACAATACAACTCATATAACAGAGGCATGCAAACTAAAGACGAACAGTAAGATTATTAATACTTACGGTTCGGCCAGGGGCTTCACCCTGGGAGGTCTCTTGGGGACGTGTTTGGACTTTGAGTCTGAACTATCTGAGAGGGCCAGCTTCCCTCTTTTCGGCATCTCCCCCTCCGGGTCTTCAGAGGCAGTCCTCTTCTCCCTCCCTTGCGGGGGGAGTCGCTTTCCACCTCCTCCTCCTCCTCTTCTTCCTCGTCTCCCTCGTGGAAGGAGAGGACTTCGGTCTCTCCGGACACAGTGTCCGAAGGGCCTTTGCAGCGGGGGCCACCCTTGGCTTCCTTGCCCTTCTTCTTGGCCTTCTTCTCCGGCGCCTGATAAGGCACTGGGACCAGCATCTCCGTTAGCTGGGGTGTGGCTGGGTTCTTCGGTAGCGGTGCCGGACAGTTGATCCGGTGCTGCCTTTGCTGTCCAGCCCTGTGAAAAAGGCAGGAGATAAAATCTCTATTAATTAAAACATCGGCCGAATGGGTCTTTAGAGAAACTAACGCTTACCTCTGAGGCCGGATTCTCGATGTCGCGTCCGATGTCCTCGTCTTCATTGGCCAGCTTTTCTGGGCCTTGAAGAGCAACTTCCATATGTCTTTGTGTGTGGTGCCGAAGAAGCTCCTCAGGGTCCGTGGCCCCTCCGGATTGAAATCCCACATGGGGGAGGCCCGGTGTTAGCAGGGAAGGACGCGGCGGAAGAGCATCACTTGAACCACGTTCATGCGACCGGTGTTCGTATCCAGCACGTTGGTGATGCGTTTCTGTAGCATCTTCACCTCCATTTGGGACCCCCAATCAAGGCCCTTGGCGGTCCATGAGGTGAGTCTCGTAGGGGGTCCGAATCTGAAGTCAGGTATGGCCACCCAGTTGGCGCGGTGGGGTTCGGTGATGTAGAACCACTCCTGCTTCCACCTCCATTTGACGAAAGCGTGCGTAAGGTGCGGTTGGGTTACCCAAATCACATTGATGAGAATCCCATAATGGATGGGCACGATCTCTGTTTTGACAAGACGTGCCAATGGAGGCTAAGCCTCGAAGCGCAAAATGAGAGGCGTGAAAACGATTCGAAATATTAAAGGATCGAGTGTGACGCTTCGCCGAGAAAAGTTGTTAGTAAAAGACACTGTTCCTGTTTTAACATCTTGCCTTCGTGGCTAAGGGTTGTGTTGATTATGCAGAGCCGGACACAGTTCCTCTGTACGGGAAATTAACCTAAATGTTCAGGAGAAGGAACCCGCCTTGCAATGCCGAAGACACTCCGCGTGCCGAACACATTGTCATCGAAGACTGGTTTAGGGGCTACTGAGGGAGTCCTGGACTAGGGGGTCCTCGGGCGTCCGGCCTATTCGATATGGGCCGGGCTGGTGGGCCATGAAGATAAAAGCAGAAAACCACCCCCCGTGTCCGAGTAGGACCTGTATGCGTGGATGACAAGATTGGTGTCCGGATATGCTATTTCCTCCCCTGGTAAACCGACTCTGTATAACCCTAGGCCCCTCCGGTGTGTATATAAACCGGAGGGTTTAGTCCGTAGACGGAATCAGAATATTCATAGGCTAGACAACTAGGGTTTAGCCATTACGATCTCGAGGTAGATCAACTCCTGTAACCCCTATACTCATCAAATACAATCAAGCAGGACGTAGGGTTTTACCTCCTTTAAGAGGGCCCGAACCTAGGTAAACATTGTGTCCCATTGTCCCTTGTTACCATCGATCCTTAGACGCACAACTTGGCCCCCCCTACCCGAGATCTGCCGGTTTTGACACCGACACCCAGCCGCCCCCAGCGCGCCGGGTTCGGCCTGGGTCCGTCGGCGCCAGTTTCGGCCCAGACCGGCGAAAAATGGGCTCTTGGGGGCGCGACTGGACCATTTTTTGAGCGCCGGTGCTAAAAAACGGCCTAGGGGGGGCTGTTGGGGGCGCGGTTGGAGATGCTCTAACAACATTTGATGCGAACCGGCTCCTTGTGGAGCTCACCTCATCCTCTCCACCATAGTCACACTCATCGCCGCCGACATCAAATATGGTCGCTAGGGATCAAACTCCTGAGTCCGGGCCACCGAAGCACCTCCATGGTTTGGCAACCTCGAACACGGAGACTCCTCTTTCCTACGGCGCAACGCTGCGATGGCGCTCCAAGCTTGATTTAGTACTCTGGCACTCACACGATTAGAACATTCAGCCCCCACCCCTAGTCCTATTGACATCCTCCCTAGTCCCTACTATTTCCACTCAAAAATAAACACATCAATTCTAATAATTTTACTTTTACTCTATTGGCATTCTCATTGTTAACTAAGACTCTCCCTTCCAGGATTCTAAAAAAAAGACTCTCCCTTCCAGTCATCTAAAAATTGTTGTCTTAGATATCAGTCGGTCCTCAAAATACAACTTCGATCAGTGATCATTTACTAAAATCGAGAGCTAACATAGGTTCATGGCCCTTTTTTAGTGACACAATATAGGCGCCCCGTAGTCGATGAGAACGTATCCTCTCATTGAAAGCCCATCAACAAAAATTCTGTAATAAATTCAAAATAAATGTGAGCACCAAGACTTAAACTCTGATAGGTTAAAAATACCAAACTCTGATGGGTTAAAAAATACCACTGTCCTCTTGACCATCCAAACCCAGTGGAGATCGATTTTGTCCTCGTAAAACGTCAAATTTTCTTTTTTAGGGAACGTCAACGTTTTCTTCTCGAAGAAAAAAACCCAACGTAGGAGTAAGCAAGTGTGCAACCAAATCTGGGCCGGATACGAACCCGACCCCGAACCACAGTCCGTTTCAAATTTTTGACATAAAAAAAGCCCTCCCGTGTGTCCACGGACCTGATTTACGTGGAACAGAAGCTTTTGATATCTCTGCCGAGCCTTTCCCCCGACGCAAGAATAAACGGGAGCGAAAAGCCCAACCCTTCCTCCCCTCTCCTCCTTTGCGGCGGCGCGACGGTAGGGGAACTCCATCCAACACATGGCCGCCGCCGCCGCCGTCCGCTCGAAGCGCAGGCTCCTACCCCACCTCTACCGTCTCCTCCACTCCACCGCCGCCCCCTCGCTCGACCGTTTCCTCCGCCACGCGTCGCCGGTGCCCCGCGCCGCCGACCACTCCCCTTTTCTCCGCCTACCCGCCGCGCGCGTCTCCACGCTCCCCACCGGCCTCCGCGTCGTCACCCAGTCCTACCCGGCCGCCACCCGCATGGCCTCCGTCGGCGTCTGGGTCGACGCCGGCAGCCGCTTCGAGCTGCCCGGCACCAACGGCACGGCGCACTTCCTCGAGCACATGGCCTTCAAGGGCACGGAGCGCCGCCTCACCGCGAACGCGCTCGAGGTGGAGATCGAAGACATGGGCGCGCGCCTCAACGCCTACACCTCCCGCGAGCAGACCACCTTCTTTGCCGACGTGCAGGGCCGCGACGTGCCCGCCGCGCTTGACGTGCTCAGCGACATCCTGCAGCACCCACGCTTCCCGCAGCAGGGCATCCAGCGCGAGCGCGGCGTCATCCTCCGCGAGATGGAGGAGGTGAGCTGTCGCCCCTTTTGCTGCGTTACCACCCTTTTTCCCTATACAGTTAGACTTAGATTCCTAAATTTACTAGTCCATGGGTGTAAGCTTTCCTGATACTTACTCTTGATGTTCTCTGGCATTGGTAATTTGGTCATCTGACCATTGGCCAGAGAGTAGTGATTGTTATGTATGTTTGATGCATGGCTGCATATGTTTATGGGTAGACAGGTGCAAGGAATGATGGAGGAGGTGATATTTGATCACCTGCATACCGCAGCATTCCGAGACCATCCGCTGGGGGACACGATATTAGGTCCTACGGAGAACATTAAATCTATCTCGAAGAAAGATTTGCAGCAGTACATTTCAACGCATTATACCTGTCCTAGAATGGTATGGTTATGTGCCTATTTGGAATAATTTAGCCATTTCTTATGTGTAGCTTGAGTGATAAAACTTTCTATTTTGGCGGTTGGCTTAGGTTGTATCTGCTTCTGGAGCTGTCGATCATGATGAGGTTGTTGATCAAGTCAGAAAATTGTTTACAGGATTCTCTACTGATCCAACTACTGCAGATCAGCTTGTTGAGGCAAATCCGGCTATTTTTACTGGCTCAGAGGTCTGCTTTTAGTTTTATCAAAATGTTATTGTAGTAAATTATTAGACTATGTGAATTGATTATCTTTTGAACTTTTTAATATATCATTAGGTTCGTGTGGAGAATGCCGAGATGCCTCTAGCGCATATTGCAATTGCTTTCAAGGGTTCATCATGGACTGACCCTAGCTCTATTCCTCTTATGGTGACCCAAAGCATATTGGGATCTTGGAATAGGAGCATCGGCGTAGGGAACTGCTCAGGGTGAGAAGGATTTTTACTGATTGATTACAATTGATTGACCAATAATTTGCCCTCTTAGTTTCTTCTTACTGAATTTCTTGCTAAAGCTGTTGTTATATATTGAAACTGCAAGGT
The DNA here is from genome assembly GCF_002162155.2 of Triticum dicoccoides. Taxonomy (NCBI): domain Eukaryota; kingdom Viridiplantae; phylum Streptophyta; class Magnoliopsida; order Poales; family Poaceae; genus Triticum; species Triticum dicoccoides. Next base: position 467,702,222 of record NC_041385.1, on the reverse strand, counting down.
CTGCTTTAGCTCGTGGCATCAGCAATGGTGGGCTAGCTGAGAACTTGATGGCATTCAACACTAACTATCGTGATACAGGATTATTTGGCATCTATACTAGTGCTCCGGTAAAGTTTATTTCTCAATCTTGTATTTTCAGTTGCTTGTTGCTTGAATGTTGAATCAACTTAGATAAAGTATGATCTGATGTAATTTTTCCCAGTATCTCTTTGTCAACTATTATGAGTAATAATTATCTTTATTGTTAAGTTTACTGCTATATTATTCATTATTATAGTGCTGAACCGAATAGTGATTAGTTTAAATCTGAAGTTTCTAGGTAATATTTGGGGCAATATATTTGTCTAACTAAGCATTTTATTTATGTATTACTCTCCACTTAGGGAGTGTGTAATAAGTGATTAGTGAGAAACATTGTTACCACTTAGGATTATAATTAGTTAACTTCTAGTTCTTTCGTGTTAGTCAAACTGTTCTTTACCCATGTAGCATCTGCATTGGCTACGAGTTTGAAATATCGTAGCAATCACTTCATCACTTGTGTGTGCGCCAGACAAAGTTTCTTCCAAGTTTAAAGTGATAATGCAATTCCCCAGCGATGGAGATGAGTTATCAGTTAAGCTATGTATCAGATCAAATGGTTTATTTGTAAAACATCATCTTATAATTTTTGTAATATGGTTGCAGCCTGACGCACTACATGACCTGTCACGGTTAATGATGGAAGAATTTAGAAGACTTGCATTCAGAGTGTCAGAGACAGAGGTTGCTCGTGCTCGTAATCAGGTAGCTATGGTCTCCCAGAGTATTCACTAGATTTAGACGTTTTTCTTTTATTGCCTGGTTTTCCATGTGGATATTTATAGAAGACAAAATCACACAGTTGCTCCTACATTATTAACAATATTAGAGAAAATCCCTGAATTTGGTAGATTTGAACTTGCACTTGAAGTGTTCCAGTTTGTTTAATAGGACCATGCTTCTTTGTGGGCCGCAGGTGATTGTAGATATGTCTCAGTTCTATTTTTGTCAGTCTTTCAGTTATCTTTTTATCCATTCAACTGTGCTACTATTATTGCTGCTAAGTCCATGGTGGCCTACTTAACAACAACAGTGACAAGGTGGCTGCATGTAATATTGTTAAAAATGTGACCGATGATTAACCTTTTATAGCTTCAGCAATAGGTAAACTAGTAACAAGTTCATCAACAGCAAAACCTCTCCCCTTTTCGTGAAATGACACTAGCAGCTTGTGCTAATGGATGTACTTACATGATATTGTGTTACACTGTATGATGAGTAGAATAATTAATTATGATGCATGTCATGCAAACTTGTAGGTATTACAACATTCTCAAAAAAAGATTTTTGGATACATGAACATGTAATCCTGTAGTTGTCACTTGCAAGAAAGCCTCATGTTTTTCTTGGCTTCACTTGCAAAGTTGCAAGCAACTTGTTTTGTATGCATCAAATAAACTTGTTTTCATCACAAAAAGAAGCAGGTAACAAGAACTAACATTTTTATCCTTTTCAGTTGAAATCCTCTATTTTGCTTCACTTTGATGGATCAACTGCAGTTTCTGAAAATAATGGTCGCCAGGTATGTTTTATTTTATCATGGCGTTGTCAGTAGCGACCGCTACTGCTGTCCTGATTAACAACTTTCCCTCAACCATCTCACGCAGATGCTTACTTATGGACGAGTAATGCCATTCTTGGAGCTTTTTGCTCGGATTGATGCTGTTGACTGCGATACAGTAATGGAAACAGCCAAGGAGTTTATAATTGACAAGGTAGATCTTCTAATTCTCAGTTTGTGATTGATGCGCTAACTTATACTCCCCCCGTCCCAAAATTCTTCTCTGTCTAGATACGGAAGTATCTAACACTAAAATGTGACTAGATACATTCGTATCTAGACAAATCTAAGACAAGAATTTTGGGACGGAGGTAATAGTAGTATAATACTCCCTCCGTCCCAAAATAAGTGTCTTGAGCTTAGTATAAATTTGTACTAGAGCTAGTACAAAGTTAAGACATTTATTTTGGGACGGATGAATATATGCTATGGAAAATTAGCCACGGATGCAAGGAGGATTGGTTATTCATTAATTCATCAAAAGGTAAAATTGGCAAAAGCTTGCTGCGCAAACGGACTACCATAAAATCCACCGCAATACCAAATGTAGCCTAAAACTCCGTGTCACAGTAACACTGTCCAATATGGTTGAGCTATTCTGAAGTTTTATGCAGTCGAGTGACTTGTTTGACGTTTTGCAGGATGTTGCCCTTGCTGCAGTTGGACCGATCTCTAATTTGCCAGAGCTCAGTTGGTTTCGCTCACAGACTGTTTCTGACGACACATTTACTTCAAGAGTATTATCGCTGTTCTCACAGAATAACTGAAGCTGCTGCTCTGGGATATTGTTGTTGTAACTCATAGTTCGACCGAAGAATTGATATGATAGCTAGCCCCAAGCGGTCTCATTGTTTCCTATAAATAGGATAGGAGTACGTTCTTTTGTCCTGTACGCCATGTATTTTTTGATAATCTCCTCTCTGATGGTGGTAACAAGTTTCATGCCTCCATGCTATTTGGAACTTTGAATCATCTTCAGGCCTCGCTGATGCAGTTATGCAGAGTACCTCGAAATAATATGTTGGCAAAATAAAGTACAGTAGTTGAGAAGACTGTCCGAAGAGAATATTGCCTTTTTACCCCATATTATAGGCCTTGCAGAGTAGCATTTCGCTAGTGAGAGATTCTCATAGCGAATATACCCTGTTGCAAAACCAGAAGAAAAGACAGGATAACTCTATTGCGGGGAACGGTTATGGTTTCCTAGTGGCCAGATTTCCATAATGTTGTTCTAGCAATGTGCCTCTTAGGCGTTGTACAATGGTTGGTATCTAGGGGAATGCTTAGTAAAATAAACCGAGTTTCTCTTAAGCACCGATGCTTATTTCTACAGAAGGGGTGCTTAATTAAGCGTCTATCCTCTACAAATAAGCACTGGTGCTTAGAGAAAAATTAGTTTATTTTTTGAGCACCTCTGCTAAGCACCTTGCATTGTATAAGGCCTTGGAGCTCTATAACCGACCCCTCAAACCTGGGTGCGGCATCCCCTCTAGCATGGATCCGGCCATCCTGGCCTCTTCAGGGGAAACCCTATCTTATGATTGGACGATGACAACGCCTTGGTGTCGTTTTCCCTCCTGGGGGCTTCGTCTTGGAGCTCGACATTGGCAAGCGGGGCCGGTGGTTGGTGGCGTCCAGGCTTCTGTGGCAACGCTGATGGCGGGAGCGATGTTGGTGACGCGACAATGGTTGTAGTAGTTGGATCTTCTTCGATGTGTTCACGGTGTTGCCTCGGTTAGTTTGCTACTATGAAATCGAAGCTGCGACAGCAGGGCCCTGTGGTATACGATGATTGGCTGCTGGTAGCCCGTTCGGCGATCTCCCGTGGCGGTAGTCGTGCCTGGATTTGTCCTACAGAGTTCTCCGTCAAAGTCGGATCTGCGTTGTCTGGCCTTAGGTGGCTGAGTTTTTGGCATAAATCTTCATGCAGCTTCACGTGTCCGCTACAGTGTGGACTGAGTCGACGATCGCCTACGGCAAAGTCGGAGTCGTTTGCTCAGAGTGTAGGGATGGCGATGACGCCTCTAGAGGAGGAGTGATGACGATGACGCCTGCATGCGGTCTCGCCGAAGCCCTCTTTGGGGCGGTGTGCGTGGGTTTTTTATGTGTGCTGCTCAGTGGTTGTGATGGTTTTCGTCCGGTTCTCCATAATTAACTGGGCAATCTGGTTTTCGCTCGGGTTTCTCTAATTAACTGAGCAACTCTTTTCTTCTTAATGAATGCATGATAACTGTCATTTCGAAAAATAAACCGGGTGCGGCGTTGCTGAGCCCGGGCTCCATGGAACCTGTTTTGCAAAATAAAAATAAACTATATTTAAAAGTTACAAAAAATGTCAATAACTTTAATACAAATACATATGCATGTCCTTCAAGTATGTGCAAACTTTCATCAAGTAATTTGATTATTTGCGTGTTACACAAAAAAGATAAATATCTGACCTAAAAAACAAGAAAGAAAAAGTCCATTTTAATCTGTGTATTTATCTGTTTCGTATACCTTACATATGAACATATATGTTCACAAAATTTTATAGGTGTATACTACAAATATAAATATATGTATATACATTTTTTCAGATTTTTTCAATATGTGAAAATAGTATTTTCGCTGAAAAAACTAGAGCTCTATGGAGCTCGGACTCTATGCACTTTTCGCTCAAACCCTCACAATATGTCCGCCGACAGCACAATCATGAAAATGCCATTCAACTCCCCCCCTCAAATCTGCCTTACACGCCCCACTTGTTCGGCATCCTTCATACCCAGTCCATATATGGGGCGTTTGGATGTGTTCGCCACGTCGGTCTGATGGCAGGGGCTCATCCCAAATCTCTTCAAGATGTCCCCGACTTGCTCTATTCCTCTCCTCTTTTCTGTCTCGTTGGCACAACTGTCACCCTAGCTCCGCCGTCGTTCCCAACCCACAAGGTCACCGCCGGAAGCCCCAACCCACAACGCCGCCAACCTTGTCTGTTGCATCGCCGCCATCGAACGCCGCCCCGGTACGTTCAACTCCCATGGACACAACTCGCACTCTACGTGTTCGAGGAAATGTCCGAGCAATTCTTTTAATCTTTTGTTCATTTTTAGGCAAACGATGGATTCGTCGTCACATGATGAGTATGGAAACAAGGACCATGACGAATTCATATATAAAAAGTTCGTTGGTTTCTCGGATTCGGAAGATGAAAATGCAATGATGATCATCCAAGAAGAATTGGAGAAGCAAGAGGAGCATGTCCTGAGCTTCAAGGGTTCGATAAAGGGCAAGGGAGTTGTTTCTTGGCATAGGATCGCTAGAGCAAAGCTTCTCTACAAGGACTACTTCAAACCAGACCCAACATATCATGAAGGTTTTTTACAACGTCACTTCTGGATGTGTAGAAATTTGTTCTTCCACGTAGTGAATGTCGTGGGGGAGGCTGGTGACTACTTCAAGCTAAGGAAGGGTTGTTGCAGACAACTTTCCTTCTCTCCTTTGCAGAAATGCACAACCGCTCCCAGGATGCTTGCTTATGGTAGGGTCGCAGATGCCATTGATGCTGAAATCCGGATGGGAAAGACCACATGCCTGAAAACCACCAATGCAATTTGTTCGAGTGGAGTACCTGAGAGAACTAACTGTCGAGGACACAAAAAGGTTGATCAAAATTAGAGCGGTAAGAGGTTTTCGAGGTATGCTCGATTCAATTGTTTGCATGCATTGGCAATGGAAGAACTACCCCAAAAGTTTGCACGAGAAGTACCAAGGTCATACCGAAGAGGCCACTTTCATACTTGAAGCAACACCATTGAAATACTTGTAGATTTGGCATGCCTTGTTCTAAAATGACATCACGTGCTCTAGCGATCTCCTTTGATCAAGAGACTTTGCGGCGGGGATGATCCAGCGTACAACTACACAATCACCAGGCATAACTACAAAATGGGGTACTAGCTTGCCTATGGTATCTATTCTTAATGGGCGCCGTTAAGACTTATATAATCCCCAAGGTAGGAAACAATGTCTCTTTGCACAAATGCAAGAATGTACTAGTAAGGAAGTGGTGAGGGCACTCAAAGTGTTGCAACCTCGTTGAGGTACTGTTCGTGTAGCTTCAGTGATGCGGAAACCGCGGAGACACTATGACAGTTGATGACATGTTGTATAATCTTGCAAACATGATTACAAAGGATGAGGGCGAGAAGATGCGGAGCATGTTGTCAACTTCGTAGAGATGCATCGACAACTTCAAGATCAACAGATGCGCATGCAACTCCTCGATGATCTTATGGAGCATACGTGGACCCACACATAAAATCAATGAACTATATATTTTGTGTTTCAGTTATGCACTCTGAACAAATTTGATATTTGAATTATGTATTTTTATGTATGAATAATTTTTATTTCAGCCCTCTATTCATTGTTTGTGTGTAAAGAACGAAGTGCATGTTTTTGCATGGATTACAAAGAAGACATTTGAGGGGCGAACCGATGCTATTCATGAAGGATTATACCCTAGAGGCAATAATAAAGTTATTATTTATTTCCTCATATCATGATAAATGTTTATTATTCATGCTAGAATTGTATTAACCGGAAACATAATACATGTGTGAATACATAGACAAACATAGTGTCACTAGTATGCCTCTACTTGACTAGCTCATTGATCAAAGATAGTTGAGTTTCCTAGCCATAGACATGAGTTGTCATTTGATTAACGGGATCACATCATTAGGAGAATGATGTGATTGACTTGATCCATTCCGTTAGCTTAGCACTTGATCATTTAGTATGTTGCTATTGCTTTCTTCATGACTTATACATGTTCCTATGACTGAGATTATGCAACCCCCGTTTACCGGAGGAACACTTTGTGTGCTACCAAACGTCACAACGTAACTGGGTGATTATAAAGGTGCTCTATAGGTGTCTCCGAAGGTACTTGCTGAGTTGGCATATTTCAAGATTAGGATTTGTCACTCCGATTGTCGGAGAGGTATCTCTGGGCCCTCTCGGTAATGCACATCACTATAAGCCTTGCAAGCAATGTGACTAATGAGTTAGTTGCGGAATGATGCATTACGTAACGAGTAAAGAGACTTGCCGGTAAGGAGATTGAACTAGGTATTGAGATACCGACGATCGAATCTCGGGCAAGTAACATACCGATGACAAAGGGAACAACGTATGTTGTTATGCGGTTTGACCGATAAAGATCTTCGTAGAATATGTAGGAGCCAATATGAGCATCCAGGTTCCGCTATTAGTTCTTGACCGGAGACATGTCTCGGTCATGTCTACATAGTTCTCGAACCCGTAGGGTTCGCATGCTTAAAGTTATATGACGGTTATATTATGAGTTTATGTGTTTTGATGTACCGAAGGTAGTTCAGAGTCCCGGATGTGATCACGGACATGACGAGGAGTCGCGAAATGGTTGAGACATGAAGATTGATATATTGGACGACTATATTCGGACACCAGAATGGTTCCGGGGGTTATCGAATATATACCGGAGTACCGGGGGGGTGGGGTTACCGAAACCCCCCGGAGGTTAATGGGCCTCATGGGCCCAAGTGGTGGAAGGGGAGAGGCGGCCAAGGGGCAACCGCGCGCCCCTTCCCCCAAGTCCGAATTGGACAAGGAGGGGGACGGCGCCCCCCCTTTTCTTTCCCCCCCTCTCTCTCTCCTTCCCTCTCCTCTCCTACTCCAACAAGGAAGGGGAGGGGTCCTACTCCCGGTGGGAGTAGGACTCCTCATGGGGCGCGCCAAGGGTGGCCGCCCCTCCCCCTCCTCCACTCCTTTATATACGGGGAGGGAGGCACCCCCTAGAGACACAACAATTGATCCCTTGGATCTCTTAGCCGTGTGCGGTGCCCCCTCCACCATAGTCCACCTTGATAATATCATAGCGGTGCTTAGGCGAAGCCCTGCGTCGGTAGAACATCATCATCGTCACCACACTATCGTGATAACGGAACTCTCCCTCAAAGCTCGGCTGGAACGGAGTTCGAGGGACGTCATCGAGCTGAACGTGTGCTGAACTCGGAGGTGCCGTGCGTTCGGTACTTGATCAGTCGGATCGTGAAGACGTACGACTACATCAACCGCGTTATGCTAACGCTTCCACTTTTGGTCTACGAGGGTACGTGGACAACACTCTCCCCTCTCGTTGCTATGCATCACCATGATCTTGCGTGTGCGTAGGATTTTTTTTGAAATTACTACGTTCCCCAACAGTGGTATCCGAGCCTAGTTTTATGCGTTGATGTTATATGAATGAGTAGAACACAAGTGAGTTGTGGGCGATACAAGTCATACTGCTTACCAGCATGTCATACTTTGGTTCGGCGATATTGTTGGATGAAGCGGCCCGGACCGACATTACGCGTACGCTTACGCGAGACTGGTTCTACCGACGTGCTTTGCACACAGGTGGCTGGCGGGTGTCAGTTTCTCCAACTTTAGTTTAACCGAGTGTGGTTACGCCCGGTCCTTGAGAAGGTTAAAACAACATTAACTTGACGAACTATCGCTGTGGTTTTGATGCGTAGGTAAGAACGGTTCTTGCTAAGCCCGTAGCAGCCACGTAAAATTTGCAACAACAAAGTAGAGGACATTTAACTTGTTTTTGCAGGGCATGTTGTGATGTGATATGGTCAAGACGTGATGCTATATTTTATTGTATGAGATGATCATGTTTTGTAACCGAGTTATCGGCAACTGGTAGGAGCCATATGGTTGTCGCTTTATTGTATCCAATGCAATCGCCCTGTAATTGCTTTACTTTATCACTAAGCGGTAGCGATAGTTGTAGAAGCAATAGTTGGCGAGACGACAACGATGCTATGACGGAGATCAAAGTGTCGCGCCGGTGACGATGGTGATCATGACGGTGCTTCGGAGATGGAGATCACAAGCACAAGATGATGATGGCCATATCATATCACTTATATTGATTGCATGTGATGTTTGTATTTTATGCATCTTATCTTGCTTTGATTGACGGTAGCATTATAAGATGATATCTCACTAAATTTCAAGATAAAAGTGTTCTCCCTGAGTATGCACCGTTGCCAAAGTTCATCGTGCCCAGACACCACATGATGATCGGGTGTGATAAGCTCTACGTCCATCTATAACGGGTGCAAGCCAGTTTTGCTCACGCAAAATACTCAGGTTAAACTTGACGAGCCTAGCATATGCAGATATGGCCTCGGAACACTGAGACCGAAAGGTCGAGCGTGAATCATATAGTAGATATGATCAACATAGTGATGTTCACCATTGATAACTACTCCATTTCACGTGATGATCGACTATGGTTTAGTTGATTTGGATCACGTGATCACTTAGATGATTAGAGGGATGTCTATGTAATTGGGAGTTCTTAAGTAATATGATTAATTGAACTTAAATTTATCATGAACTTAGTACCTGATAGTATTTTGCTTGTCTATGTTTGTTGTAGATAGATGGCCCGTGCTGTTGTTCCATTAAATTTAATGCATTCCTTGAGAAAGAAAAGTTGAAAGATGATGGTAGCAATTACATGGACTAGGTCCGTAACTTGTGGATTATCCTCATTGCTGCACAGAAGAATTACGTCCTGGAAGCACCGCTGGGTGCCAGGCGTGCTGCAGATGCAACTAACGATGTTAAGAACGTCTGGCAGAGTAAAGCTGATGACTACTCGATAGTTCAGTGTGCCATGCTTTACGGCTTAGAACCGGGACTTCAACGACGTTTTGAACGTCATGGAGCATATGAGATGTTCCAGGAGTTGAAGTTAATATTTCAAGCAAATGCCTGGATTGAGAGATATGAAGTCTCCAATAAGTTCTACAGCTGCAAGATGGAGGAGAATGGTTCTGTCAATGAACATATACTCAAAATGTCTGGGTATTGCAATCACTTGATTCAACTGGGAGTTAATCTTCCGGATGATAGTGTCATTGAAAGAATTCTTCAATCACTGCCACCAAGCTACAAGAGGTTCGTGATGAACTATAATATGCAAGGGATGAAGAAGACAATTCCCGAGCTCTTCGCAATGCTAAAGGCTGCGGAGGTAGAAATCAAGAAGGAGTATCAAGTGTTGATGGTCAATAAGACCACCAGTTTCAAGAAAAAGGGCAAATGGAAGAAGAAGGAGAACTTCAAGAAGAACGGCAAACAAGCTGCTGCTCAAGAGAAGAAACCCAAGTCTGGACCTAAGCCTGAGACTGAGTGCTTCTATTGCAAGCAGACTGGACACTGGAAGCGGAACTGCCCCAAGTATTTGGCGGATAAGAAGGATGGCAAGGTGAACAAAGGTATATGTGATATACATGTTATTGATGTGTACCTTACTAGAGCTCGCAGTAGCACCTGGGTATTTGATACTGGTTCTGTTGCTAATATTTGCAACTCGAAACAGGGACTATGGATTAAGCAGACACTGGCTAAGGACGAGGTGACGATGCGCGTGGGAAATGGTTCCAAAGTCGATGTGATCGCCGTCTACATTATATCTGGATCTTGTTTGATGCAAGACGGCTATTCATTTAAATCTAAGAATAATGGTTGTTCTATTTATACGAGTAATATCTTTTATGGTCATGCACCCTTAAAGAGTGGTCTATTTTTGATGAATCTCGATAGTAGTGATACACATATTCATAATGTTGAAGCCAAAATATGCAGAGTTGATAATGATAGTGCAACTTATTTGTGGCACTGCCGTTTAGGTCATATTGGTGTAAAGCGCATGAAGAAACTCCATACTGATGGACTTTTGGAATCACTTGATTATGAATCACTTGGTACTTGCGAACCATGCCTCATGGGCAAGATGACTAAAACACCGTTCTCCGGAACTATGGAGCGAGCAACTGATTTGTTGGAGATCATACATACTAATGTATGTGGTCCAATGAATATTGAGGCTCGCGGCGGGTATCGTTATTTTCTCACCTTCACAGATGATTTGAGCAGATATGGGTATATCTACTTAATGAAACATAAGTCTGAAACATTTGAAAAGTTCAAAGAATTTCAGAGTGAAGTTGAAAATCATCGTAACAAGAAAATAAAGTTTCTACGATCTGATCGTGGAGGAGAGTATTTGAGTTACGAGTTTGGTCTACATTTGAAACAATGCGGAATAGTTTCGCAACTCATGCCACCCGGAACACCACAGCGTAATGGTGTGTCCGAACGTCATAATCGTACTTTACTAGATATGGTGCGATCTATGATGTCTCTTACTGATTTACCGCTATCATTTTGGGGTTATGCTTTAGAGACGGCTGCATTCACGTTAAATAGGGCACCATCAAAATCCGTTGAGACGATGCCTTATGAACTGTGGTTTGGCAAGAAACCAAAGTTGTCGTTTCTTAAAGTTTGGGGCTGTGATGCTTATGTGAAAAAGCTTAAACCTGATAAGCTCGAACCCAAATCGAAGAAATGTGTCTTCATAGGATACCAAAGGAAACCGTTGGGTACACCTTCTATCACAGATCTGAAGGCAAGACATTTGTTGCCAAGAATGGATCCTTTCTAGAGAAGGAGTTTCTCTCGAAAGAAGTGAGTGGGAGGAAAGTAGAACTTGATGAGGTAATTGTACCTACTCCCTTATTGGAAAATAGTTCATCACAGAAACCGGTTCCTGTGACGACTACACCAATTAGTGAGGAAGCTGATGATATTGATCATGAAACTTCAGATCAAGTTACTACCGAACCTCGTAGGTCAACTAGAGTAAGATCCGCACCAGAATGGTACGGTAATCCTATTCTGGAGGTCATGTTACTTGACCATGGCGAACCTACGAACTATGAGGAAGCGATGATGAGCCCAGATTCCGCAAAATGGCTTGAGGCCATGAAATCTGAGATGGGATCCATGTATGAGAACAAAGTATGGACTTTGGTTGACTTGCCCAATGATCGGCAAGCCATCGAGAATAAATGGATCTTCAAGAAGAAGACTAACGTTGATGGTAATGTTACTGTCTAGAAAGCTCGACTTGTTGCAAAAGATTTTCGACAAGTTCAAGGGGTTGACTATGATGAGACTTTCTCACCCGTAGCGATGCTTAAGTCTGTCCGAATCATGTTAGAAATTGCCACATTTTATGATTATGAAATTTGGCAAATGGATGTCAAAACCGCATTCCTGAATGGATTTCTGGAAGAAGAGTTGTATATAATGCAACCAGAAGGTTTTGTCGATCCAAAGGATGATAACAAAGTGTGCAAGCTCCAGCGATCCATTTATGGACTGGTGCAAGCCTCTCGGAGTTGGAATAAACGCTTTGATAGTGTGATCAAAGTATATGGTTTTATACAGATTTTTGGAGAAGCCTGTATTTACAAGAAAGTGAGTGGGAGCTCTATAGCATTTTTAATATTATATGTGGACGACATATTATTGATTGGAATTGATATAGAATTTCTGGATAGCATAAAAGGATACTTGAATAAAAGTTTTTCAATGAAAGACCTCGGTGAAGCTGCTTATATATTGGGCATCAAGATCTATAGAGATAGATCAAGACGCTTAATTGGACTTTCACAAAGTACATACCTTGATAAAGTTTTGAAAAAGTTCAAAATGGATCAAGCAAAGAAAGGGTTCATGCCTGTAATACAAGGTGTGAAATTGAGTCAGACTCAATGCCCGACCACTGCAGAAGATAGAGAGAAAATGAAAGAAGTTCCCTATGCTTCAGCCATAGGCTCTATCATGTATGCAATGATGTGTACCAGACCTGATGTGTGCCTTGCTATTTGTTTAGCAGGGAGGTACCAAAGTAATCCAGGAGTGGATCACTGGACAGCGGTCAAGAACATCCTGAAATACCTGAAAAGGACTAAGGATATGTTTCTCGTTTATGGAGGTGACAAAGAGCAAGTCGTAAATGGTTACGTCGATGCAAGCTTTGACACTGATCCGGACGATTCTAAATTGCAAACCGGATACATGTTTATATTGAATGGTGGAGCTATCAGTTGGTGCAGTTCTAAACAAAGCGTCGTGGCGGGATCTACATGTGAAGCGGAGTACATAGGTGCTTCGGAAGCAGCAAATGAAGGAGTCTGGATGAACGAGTTCATATCCGATCTAGGTGCCATACCTAGTGCATCGGGTCCAATGAAAATCTTTTGTGACAATACTGGTGCAATTGCCTTGGCAAAGGAATCCAGATTTCACAAGAGAACCAAGCACATCAAGAGACGCTTCAATTCCATCCGGGACCAAGTCCAGGTGGGAGACATAGAGATTTGCAAGATACATACGGATCTGAATGTTGCAGACCCGTTGACTAAGCCTCTTCCACGAGCAAAACATGATCAACACCAAGGCTCCATGGGTGTTAGAATCATTACTGTGTAATCTAGATTATTGACTCTAGTGCAAGTGGGAGACTGAAGGAAATATGCCCTAGAGGCAATAATAAAGTTATTATTTATTTCCTCATATCATGATAAATATTTATTATTCATGCTAGAATTGTATTAACCGGAAACATAATACATGTGTGAATACATAGACAAACATAGTGTCACCAGTATGCCTCTACTTGACTAGCTTGTTGATCAAAGATGGTTGAGTTTCCTAGCCATAGGCATGAGTTGTCATTTGATTAACGGGATCACATCATTAGGAGAATGATGTAATTGACTTGACCCATTCCGTTAGCTTAGCACTTGATCGTTTAGTATGTTGCTATTGCTTTCTTCATGACTTATACATGTTCCTATAACTATGAGATTATGCAACTCCCGTTTACCAGAGGAACACTTTGTGTGCTACCAAACGTCACAACGTAACTGGGTGATTATAAAGGTGCTCTACAGGTGTCTCCGTAGGTACTTGTTGAGTCGGCATATTTCGAGATTAGGATTTGTCACTCCGATTGTCGGAGAGGTATCTCTGGGCCCTCTCGGTAATGCACATCACTATAAGCCTTGCAAGCAATGTGACTAATGAGTTAGTTGCGGAATGATGCATTACGTAACGAGTAAAGAGACTTGCCGGTAACGAGATTGAACTAGGTATTGAGATACCAACGATCGAATCTCGGGCAAGTAGCATACCGATGACAAAGGGAACAACGTATGTTGTTATGCGGTTTGACTGATAAAGATCTTTGTAGAATATGTAGGAGCCAATATGAGCATCCAGGTTCCGCTATTGGTTATTGATTGGAGACGTGTCTCGGTCATGTCTACATAGTTCTCGAACCCGTAGGGTCCGCACGCTTAAAGTTAGATGACGATTATATTATGAGTTTATGTGTTTTGATGTACCGAAGGTAGTTCGGAGTCCCAGATGTGATCACGGACATGACGAGGAGTCGCGAAATGGTCGAGACATGAAGATTGATATATTGGGCGACTATATTCGGACACCAGAATGGTTCCAGGGGTTATCAGATATATACCGGAGTACCGGGGGGTTACCGAAACCCCCCTGAGGTTAATGGGCCTCATGGGCCCAAGTGGTGGAAGAGGAGAGGCGGCCAAGGGGCAGCCGCGCGCCCCTCCCCCCAAGTCTGAATCGGACAAGGAGGGGGGCGGCGCCCCCCTTTCCTTTCCCCCCTCTCTCTCCTTCTCTCTCCTCTCCTACTCCAACAAGGAAGGGGGGGGGGGAGTCCTACTCCCGATGTGAGTAGGACTCCTCATGGGGCGCGCCAAGGTTGGCCGGCCCCCTCCCCCTCCTCCACTCCTTTATATACGGGGAGGGAGGCACCCCCTAGAGACACAACAATTGATCCCTTGGATCTTTTAGCCGTGTGCGGTGCCCCCCTCCACCATAGTCCACCTCGATAATATCGTAGCGGTGCTTATGCGAAGCCCTGCGTCGGTAGAACATCATCATCGTCACCATGTCGTCGTGCTGACGGAACTCTCCCTCAAAGCTCGGTTGGATCGGAGTTCGAGGGACGTCATCGAGCTGAATGTGTGCTGAACTCGGAGGTGCCGTACGTTCGGTACTTGATCGGTCGGATCGTGAAGACGTACGACTACATCAACCGCGTTGTGCTAACGCTTCCGCTTTTGGTCTACGAGGGTACGTGGACAACACTCTCCCCTCTCGTTGCTATGCATCATCATGATCTTGCGTGTGAGTAGGAATTTTTTTGAAATTACTACGTTCCCCAACAATTCATGGACGCGCCTAGACGGTCCACAGACGTATAGGGGCATGTATTTGTCTAGTCCGGTTGTAGATACTCTTACGTAGTAATTTCGCTATAGATATCCAAAGTACTGTCCATATCAATAATCCTAGACTTACATAGATCCTATTTGTTTCAGCTTCAATCAGCTTCGAATCATCTGTGGATTCACTTCATTGGCAGAATCAACTTTGCAAGTACACCCAAACATTCTTCAGGCGATTGCACTAAAATGATTCGAATCTAGATCCAGCTTCACTCATAAAGTTGATTCCAAATAGATATTTGTTTCAACTTTTGATTTTTTTGGCTATAAGAATCTATTGCCTAAAACTGAAACAAACATGGCCATACCCCTCCTTCCAAACTGCACCGGGGTGGCCCCCCTCTCTATCTCCAATCGCAATCTTTCACATTAATTAGTCTGTTAACTCCATAGTTAACTTCGCGTATGTCTAGCATTACTCTATTCATATAGGGGGTAAAGTCTTTTTGTAGCATCACCGTTGTGCCTAGTGCTAATGTCCCTTAGTCGACCGTCATCGCCAGACATGCAACAATTATCATTGTCATAGTTCTTTTATTTTTTCGGGGTATCATTTTCATGGTTCAGGGCTCGTTCACTTCAAAGGAGAAGTAGAGAAAAGACGCGGGGATCAAAATTTTTTATATAGTGAAGTTATTCATGCATTTGGGTCAAAGGAATGAGCCTAAGGAAAAGAATAGGAAAATTTCCTTCGACTTAGTTTCAATGAAAAAAGCCGTAGGAATTCTAATATTCACTTAGACCTCTATTTCAAGTGAACCAAAACACTAAAGTTGATAGAATTCTTGTGTTTAGCGATCCTCTCTTTTGCATATGCATTCTTATTCTAGTTTGGTGTTTTTAGAATCATGTGAACCAAAGAAACCTTAGTCATGTGATATCGACCAACGATCTAGGCTTTTGATCCCTGTTTGGAACAATGGATTTTCATTGTAGAAATGAGCCTACATGATTTTTTTTCCTACGGTGCATTTTGGATCATAGGATTTTGGCCCAGAGAACTCCTTTATTTCGTTCACATTTTAAAGGATTCTAAACATTTGCTCACTCTCATGTTTTCACTTTTTTTGAGAAGTGGAGTACAATACAAATCTCCTCTTTCCACTATCTTCAAAATATTATTTTTTGCAAAAATCCTGTGAAGATAAACGGACATGAACACGAATACGGGAAGGTTGGTAACAACGGCCGTATTCCAGTCGGATATGGGAAACACTAACCGCCGGCACTATATAGTGGGCACCTGGGTGAGGCGATTGGATTGGAAGAAGAGGATTGAGGAACTCCAACAGATCCGGCGACGAGAATAAAACTAGGACGAGATGGCAGCTTCGCTTAGGTTTGCCGCTAGAAAGATCTGTGGTCGCGCCCTTGGGCGACCACCGCAACCGTATTTTACGGCGGCCGCTTCAGTGGCCGTTAAGGAGGAACAGAGTCTGCTGTTGCCAAGGATAAGCCACGGCGGGACCTTCCCTCGCCGCTTCAGCTACTGTGAGGCTATTTACAATGGTTCTATTTTAGCAATACCACTTAGCATAAAAGATAAGATGAAGAAGAGAGAAATCACAAGAGAACGCTGGAACGCAAGAGTTTATCTCTTAACACAATATGTCTCACCACGTTTTTAGGAATAATTACTTATTGAAGATAAGGCTAAAAGATGACCCATTGTAGATATGTTTTTTTATCATCTCTAAATTACATGCAAGATTTAAGATAAGACTATCTTATCAACCATTGTACATGCCTTGAATCAAGTCCTTTAAACAAGGTATATATAAATATCCGTGCAATCAGATCTAGTTTCTTTTGTAACATCAGCCCAGACACAAACGGCTCATATATATGTGCATAAACGTATACCCTACCCCTATGAGTACCTCCAAAAGACTGAGCGGGTATATCATCTTGAGATTTTATGAAGTCGTCGTAAGAGCTTCTTAGTCTAGACACCTGATGAAGCATGTTTTGTACCCCACTTTTCTGCAGATTTTTCCAAGAGTCGAGCAGGTAACACAGAGGAAAAATAATGTTAGTAGGATCTCTAGTCATACATTTTTGAAAACAAGGTTTGTTCCTATCTTTGCCAGTATAGCTAGGCATCTAGTGCTGCCATAGGTAAAAAAATATTGGAGATCTCTGATTCCCCAGAGCACATTCCACAATATTCCGTAGAAACTTAGCTAAGGAGCAAGAACAAAATAAATGATCCACACTCTTTCATAGTCACAAAATTCACAAAACTCAGCACCTTTCCAAACTTTTTGCTCAAAATATCTTTGGTCAGAATCCTATTTTTGATTACTAACCAAGAGAAGGCCTTAACTTTAAGAGGCACCTTCATCCTCCAAAGTTTTTTAAAAGCGAAAATAACTTGTCTACCAATAAGACAATGATAAAGTGATTTAATGAAAAGCTATCGGGTCTGTAATTAACCATTTAACTTTGTCAGGTTTATCAGAGAAGACCATGTGACCACATATCAAGCAACTTATTCCACATATCAAGAGTCTCCCCATATAAACATCTTCTTAACCTAATGCAATTAAAATCCAAGTTAAATACTTTTTCAACAATAATATGTATACAGAATGTTAAGTTATATAGATGAGGAAAAAAACAAAACAAAGGGTTTTATCCTTTATCTAGGCATCTTCCCTAAATTGAGTTTTACTACCGTCCCCCCACAACTCTCTGACAATAATTATAGAAGATATTCTTAACTTCCATTAAGCGATTCGAGAAGTGGGAGTTGCCAGGAGATGGTTCATACCGAGACAAAGTTTTCTTCTTCAGATACTTTGCTCTAACCATCTCGTGCCAATCCCCTCCTCCTTTTCTAATCTGCAGAGCCACTTGCAAAGAAGATTAACATTTTAATGTCAAGATTAGTGACCCCCAGTCCTCCCCGGTCTCTAGGATGGCACACACCGTTCCAATTGACTAGGTGATACTTTCTCACCCATCTTTTTCTTGCCAAATCAAACAGGCTCAGAAAAAATCAAACCGTTTACCGATACCTTTAGGCAGCATAAAGAAGGAAAGCATATGACACTGATCAAGCAAGTCTCAGTTAGAATGAGCCTCTCCCCCATAGGAAGCAAGCTGCCCTTCCAGGCAGCTGCTTTCTTCTCATACTTCTCCTATGTAGGTTTCCATTCGCTAATACTAAGATTCTTGTAGTGTAGAGGTATACCTAGGTAACGAGAAGGAAAAGTTCCAACTATCCAAGTAAAAATCTAAGCATAATCCTTCTATTTTAGTTCCACCTCACTAAAACAGTAAACCTCACTTTCTTTTAATTAATAAAAATTGCAGTGTGGTGTTTACCCTACTGTTTATAGAAAAAAGAAAACAATAAACCTAGCTTTAAAAAATAATAATTTTAAGACCAGTCAAATACTCAAAAACACAAAGGATAATTTTAAGGTTCGTAGCTCCTTCCAAGTTGTCCTCAAAACAAAAGATCACATCGTCAGCATATTGTAAAATAGAAAGGCCACCTTCATAAATCTGAGGGGATAGACATTTTATAAAACCTTGCTCCCAAGCCCTTCTAACCAAGGTCACCAGGGCATCAACAACTATATTAAACAGTAAGGGGGCAAGAACATCTATAGGTGGATACACCAATTCTGACCTCTCAGAAGTTCGCGGATGTGTCCGGGCGCGTCCGCATACGTTGATCGGTCACACATCAAATTTTGCTTTGCACATACAGATACGTCAATTTGCAAACCTCAAATCCATACAAACACATGCAACGTAAACTATCTCTACGATGGAACATTCGGCTACTACATCAACACATGCCATCAGACTACCCAAAATTGGCATGCTCTACCTACAATACTAGCTATGGACAAAGATCATCGATGGGTTACCTTGCCGTTCATGGCGCCCTTGCTGTCTTTGTTGCAGAAGCAGCGATCGAAGATACAAAATTGACCAAGTCAGATCTGCGCATCGCCGGAGCTGTCCGACCCATTGCTATCCTCTTTCTTCTCTTTTTTTGGGGGGGGGAGGGTAGTCCGGCCATGGCATGGACCGCCCGATTTTCCCCTCAGGTAAGGGTGCGTGTGTTCTCCCTTGATAACCCACAAGTATAGGGGATCATGACAGTCTTCGAGGGTAGTATTTCACCCAAATTTATTGATTCGACACAAGGGAAGCCAAAGAATATTTATGAGTATTAGCAGTTGAGTTGTCAATCCAACCACACCTGGAGAACTAAATATCTACAACAAAGTGTTTAGTAGCACAGTAGTATAGCAATAGTAACGGTAACAGTAACAGAAGCAGTTTTGTAGTGATTGTAACATCAGCAACAATGGAATTAACTTAGCAAAGATCAGTATGAGAAAAGCGTAGGCATGGGATCAGTGATGGATATTTGTGTTGGATGACATTCATCATATAACAGTCACAACCTAGAGCGATACACAATAGCTCGAAGTCATCAATGTAATGTAGGCATGTATTATGTATATAGTCATATCACTGGTGCAAAGACCTGCTATACAAACGGTTTTTAGCCCCTTTCCGCGACGACATTTGGAACCGTCACCAAGTGAGTGTGGGCGATAGGGGGGTCCTTCCCACACGACCCAAAAACCGCCGGGGATAGGCCCTCCTAGCACACAGGCTGGGGAAAAATGAGCTCATGTGCAATCTGGCGAGGCATCGAAACCCAATCGTTTCCGTTCCTATGTACATCCCACACGACGAATCCCAGAAAAACATTTCCGTTCATATATATAGCACACACAGTTTTTCGTGTGGAAACGTTTGTGCAAGGTGGCCTAACACAAATAGTTCTCTGTCGGAAGTCATCTGTGATTGTTAGTTGATCGAACATGCCTAATTTCTAGAAACCGTGTGGGTTGTTTGAGTTCATCGCCCACGGTGCTGTCTAAGTAATTGTCTGCAATAGAAAACCCCAATAAGCAGGGTAATTAGCCTATTATTGATAATCCATGTACTAATCAAATTGATATTTTTTGTAAAACACACCAGATATTTCATATCCATATAACGGCAACCAGGATTTCATAATCAAATTACATGAGATAGCTTCGGCACTCAGTTACACCATTACACAACAGCACCAAGTTTCACATGCACCATCGAAAACCTTTGGAAAGTAGCATCATACATGGTAAATAGACAGATGAATCTCATCTGGGAAACTGCAGAAGCAGAAGGCAAATATTGAGCCTTCAGTGATGTTGAATGTCCTTGCAACTTTAGGCCAGTGGCTATGGATAATTGCCCGCCCAACCTTCGTCCTCTTCAGGAAGACTTCAATATTGTACCATGGGTGTTGAATGAATACCTTCCTCACCTCTTGACCATGCAGGTGGTTTGAGAGGTAATCGTTGGTGAACTGCTTTGAAAAGTACTGAAAACAAAGATATGCATAAATCGCTGTTATAAATTTTGAAATGGTGCAAGGGGTAAAAACAAGGTAAAAGAGTCAGTACCATCCTATAGTTGACTGATGTCTTCTTCATTGTGCAAACAAAGTTCTTGCTATTATTCGTCGCAAGTTTCTTCATCCTAACAATCTTTCTTAGTTTCTTGACTTGACTGATATTCATGGACATCTCATTTCCCCATATGCAAAATGGGTTGAACAGTGGGTCTAAGCCTCTGACAGTAGGACCTACATGTGCAAGACCAAATTGTAAGAAACCTAAATATTAGAATGATTCATGCAACTGCACAATAATGTGCTATTAGCGACAGGACCATGCATGAGCAAACCTCTATGGTAAACCGCAGTGTCGCCCATTGTTTCCCTGCAACACACATAAGGAAGATCTTGATCAGGTTAACTGAGAGTTGCCATACTATCAGCAGAATATGTATTGAGTACAACCAAATTTGATTTATTTCACATGAATAACAATACAAAATTGTACCCACATCAAATGAAAATCAAATTGCAGAACTGAACCAAACAGTTAAATGGACAGCAGACCAAATTTGAACCAACACAGTTAACTGAGCATGACATTGCAGAATAGAGACATGTACTAGAAGATAAGACAGTTAACAAAACAAAGAATGCTTGAGAATAGTACTGCGAAATGTAGCAATTGTTGGACCAAACTGTTAACTGAACATTACATTTCAAATGACCAAACTGTTAACTGAACATTACATTTCAGAGGACCAAACTGTTAACTGAACATCAGATTGCATATTAACATTACAGAGGACAAATCACTAGAAGGCACTGGCGGTGGCCTAGAGAAAACAACACGAACTGTATTTTAAAGTAGACAACTGCGTGGCAGTGTCGATGGTGGCCTCGAAGACGAGGTGCTCCTCAAAGATCTAGCGGTCACCACACATGGCAGCCATAGCGACCTCGTGTGCGTGTGAGGCTGCAATTTGCTTCTCCGCTGCCAGATGCTACTAAGCTCCATGTTATACTGCGTGCAAAATGGCTCTGGGCGGCGCTTAATTGGAGGAGGGGGACAGTGATTTCAGCGTAAGATGTCGCATCGTCGGTCGGGGAATGTGGGACGGGGAAGGAGGAGGATCGCGTGGGTGGGGAGTGGATTACTTGACCATATCGACGAGGCCGCGCAACAAGAAGAAGGGTCGGCAGCAAGGAGGCCACACAGGAAGAAGAAGGGTCGCCGGCGAGGAGGCGACGCTGCAAGAAGAAGGGTCGCCGGCTAGGAGGCGGTGCTGCAAGAAGAAGGGTAGCCGGCGAGGAGGCGACTCTATAAGAAGAAGGGTTGCCGACGAGGAGGCTGAGATGCCAGTAAGCAGCAGTGAAGGTTTGAACTTGGAAAGCAAGGAGGAACAATGGAAATGTGGCTTTTGGTGGGAGAAAAATTTCGCTCGGTGCCGCGAGAAACTGGCGCGCAAGTGTGGTTCAAGCGGGGGCGGTGGACTGTAGACGACGAAGCTTCCTGCGTAGGCCAGACAAGACGGTGCGCCAAGATATTTTATACCGCATCCCACATGATTCTTTCTAGTAAGCTGTTTGTGGTATACCATATTTTTTCATTATGTTTTGAAAGACAAAATGGTGTTACGGAGGGAAAGGATGGTGTTTGAATTGCTAGAACATTTATGTACAGTGAACATGCAACTAAATGAGTGTCATGTTTAAATTTGAAATTATTCCAGATTCGTTTGGCATTTTTATGCAATAATTGAGTTTCTAGGCATTTAATGTGCATAATTCAAATTTAAACTACAAGCACATGCTCCAGTGCACCAAAGTTTGTTGAAAAATCACATGTGTGTCTTTGGGTGAATTTATAGGTCCCATGCAAGAATGGGAATGAAATTCAAACATCTGGGCGTCGTGGCTCGGCCGGGAACATGGAGAAACTTGGTTTTTAAATTCCTGGAAATTCAGAACTCGCCTAACAATCATGAAACTTGGCCATTTCATGGTACCAACATGATGTGGTAAAAAAATTGGCCACATTTGGACAAGTTTTTGGTATAAGCTTCTTGCAAACCTGAGCTTCTCTCGATTAGACTCGTGGTGTCCGAGGGAGGACGTGTCACCTTTGTGTGCGAAATGATATACGCTACCTCCCCCCTTTTTACAGAGGCAACATAGAACTATATGAGTGTCATTTGGAATTATTCCGGGTTTGTTTGGACTTTCTTATACATTAATTGAATTTATGGTCATTTAATGTGCATAATTCAAATTTGAACTACAAGCACATGCTCAAGTGCACCAAAGTTGGTTGAAAAATCACATGTGTGTCCTTGGGTGAATTTCTAGGTCCCATGCAAGAAATGGGAATGAAATTAAAACATCTGGGCGTCGTGGCTCGGCCGGAAGATCGGGAAACTTGGTTTTTTAATTCATGTAAATCCAAAACACGCGTGAAAATCATGAAACTGCATGGTGTCATGACATGGAACCAACATGTTGTGGTAAAGTTTTTGGCCGAATTGGGACAAGCTTCTTGCAAAACGGAGCTTCTCTCAAGAAGGCTCGTGGTTCCGAGAGAGAACGTGTCACCTCCGTGTGTGAAATGACATACGTACACTGCCTTCTCCCGCCTTAATTGTTTTTCACAGGCAGATTAGACCAAATAGAAGTATCGTGCTAAATTTTGGAATTATTCCGGGTTGTTTGGCCCTTTTTATACATTAATTGAATTTCTGGGCATTAATGTGCATAATTCAAATTTGAACTACAAGCACATGCTCCAGTGCACCAAAGTTGGTTGAAAAATCACATGTGTGTCCTTGGGTGAATTTGTAGGTCCAATGCAAGAAATGGGAATGGAATTCAAACATCTAGGCGTCGTGCCTCGACTAGAAATATTGAGAAACTTGGTTTTTTAACTCCTGTAAATCCAAAACACTCTTGAAAATCATGAAACTTGGCATGGTGTCATGACATGGCACCAACATGTTGTGGTAAATTTTTTGGCCGAATTGGGACAAGCTTTGGTACAAGCTTCTTGCAAACTGGAGCTTCTCCCAAGAAGGCTCGTGGTTTCGAGAGGGAATGTGTCACTCCGTGTGCAAAATGACATACATACACTGCCTCCTCTCGCCTTAATTTTTTTACACAGGCAGATTAGACCAAATGGAATTATCGTGCTAAATTTTGGAATTATTCCAGATTCGTTTGACCTTTTTTTATACATTAATTGAATTTCTGGGCATTTAATGTGCATAATTCAAATTTGAACTACAAGCACATGCTCCAGTTGACCAAAGTTGGTTGAAAAAGCACACGTGTGTCCTTGGGTGAATTTATAGGACCCATGCAAGAAATGGGAATGAAATTCAAACATCTGCGCGTCATGGCTCGGCCGGAAAGATTGAGAAACTTGGTGTTTTAATTCCTGTAAATCCAAAACACGCCTCAAAAACATGAAACTTGGTATGGTGCCATGACATGCACCAACATGATGTGGTAATTTTTTTGGCCGAATTGGGACAAGCTTTGGTATAAGCTTCTTGCAAACTGGAGCTTCTCTCAAGAAGGCTCGTGGTTCCAAGAGGGAACGTGTCACCTCTGTGTGCGAAACGACATACACTGCGTTCTCCCGCCTTAATTTTTAGAAAGGTAGATTAGACCAAATAGGAGTATCGTGCTAAATTTTGGAATTATTCCAAGTTCATTTGGCCTTTTTTATACATTAATTGATTTTCTGGGCATTTAGTGTGCATAATTCAAATTTGAACTACAAGCACATGCTCCATTGCACCAAAGTTGGTTGAAAAATCACATGTGTGTTCTTGGGTGAATTTCTAGGTCCCATGCAAGAAATGGGAATGTAATTCAAACATCTGGGCGTCGCATGTCGCCTAGAAATATTGAGAAACTTAATTTTTTAATTCCTGTAAATCCAAAACACGCCTGAAAATCATGAAACTTGGCATGGTGTCATGACATGGCACCAACATGTTGTGGTAAAGTCGCACCTCGCCCAGAAATATTGAGAAACTTGATTTTTTAATTCCTGTAAATCCAAAACATGCCTGAAAATCATGAAACTTGGCATGGTGTCATGACATGGCACCAACATGCTGTGGTAAATCTTTTGGCTGAATTGGGAGAAGCTTTGGTATAAGCTTCTTGGAAATCGGAGCTTCTCTCAAGAAGGCTCATGGTTCCGAGAGGGAACATGTCATCCCGTGTGCGAAACAACATACACCGCCTTCTCCCGCCTTGATTTTTTTACACAGGCATCTTAGACCAAATAGGAGTTTCGTGCTAAATTTTGGAATTATTCCGGGTTTGTTTGGCCTTTTTATACATTAATTCATTTTCCAGGCATTTAATGCACATAATTCAAATTTGAAGTACAAGCGCATGCTCCAGTGCGTAAAAGTTAGTTGGAAAATCATTTATGTGTACTTGGGCGAACTTCTAGGTCCCACGGAAGAAGTGGGAATGGAATTCAAATATCTAGGCATCTTGGCTCGGCCGAAAACATTGAGAAACTTGGTTTTAGAATTCCTGTAAATCCAAAACTCGCATGAAAATCATGAAACTTGGCATGGTGTCATGACATGGCACCAACATGCTATGGTAATTTTTTTGTCCGATTTGCGAAGGCACGCACATTAACAATCAACAAAGTCATTTTGGAATAAGTGTTGTCACGTTACAAATCGGAAAATACAAGTATTATTGAAACCATGGGCGTTCTACTTACCAATTACGTGCCGCCACGCGTCCCTTTTTTATTGGTTAGGAGGTGTCGTGCGGGGTAGCTATTTGAGTACGGGAGGCTTGCGATCAGACCTCTGCATGTGCTCATCGGGAGGAGAGCCCTTTGACCTCTATCCACCGTGCACCTCCCTCCCAATGTCTCCATTAATGGCACCCGAGCCCCTGTTTCACGGCGTGGCTATGTCTCACTGGACTGAGATTTAAGAGAGAAAAAAGAAAATCTAAAAAGAAAGTTTTGCACGGATCTTCATGTAAGATTCGACGGACCTATATAGCATCAACTGCAACTTAACTATAGCAAGACTGATGAATATAAGGACGATGACTGTGGATAATAATTGTCTTACATATTTAGGAACATAATTAAAAAAGCCACACGTGGCAACGCCCGAAATACACAAGGGCAAAAGAAGAAGGAAGACAACGATGTGGCTCACTGATCTCTACTTTCATGATGCGTTGCTGCAGGCCGCGGGAACTAGTCTCCGTGGCGAGCAGCGATGAGCTCTTTCGTGCCCTCAAGACGCTACTTGAGAGCATCCACGGATTCCTCCACCAGCCTTTGGCGCTCGATGCGGAGCATGTCATTCTCGTCTATAGTTTCTTGACGATGACGCCGGTCCTCTTCAACAAGGCAGTGGTCTCCTCCCGCCGCTCCGCATTTCCGATGATCTTCGCCCTTAGCAGGTCGCGCTAGGCCCGGAGCTTCTCATTGCCCTCCCTTAGTTGTAGGATGATGCCTATAGCCTGTTCAAACGAGGCTTTCATGTCGTCCTGCAACCTCGCCAAGCCAAAAATCTGATCCATCTGGCTATGGATGATCGCATGCATGCGCCTGTAAGAGTCCTCGCCTGCCCTCAAGACATTTTCCCAGGCCGCCGCGGTGCGGGAGGACATCTCTACTGCATTCGCGGCGCGACGGGACACCTCTGCTGCTTCTGCGGCACGGTCGGACCAGTCTGCTGCATCGACGATGTGGCAGGACCTCCGTGCTACTTCAGCAGCGCAGCGGGACCTCTGTGCTGCTATGACCATGAGGTGGGAAATGTTGGATGCTTTCGCGGCAAGGCGGGACATCTCTTGTGCTTCCGCTTCCATGCTCGCCTCTCCCTGCTGGCAATCTCTCGACCCAGAACTCACGCTGGCCATGGCAGACGCAAGGGAATGATGATGAATGACTTGTTTGTTTTTGTGGATGAGGAGTTGAGGAGGAATGTGCAGTCATCTTGGAGTAGTAGTATTTATAACTGAGTACTAATACACTCCTAAGTGGGAAACCATTTAGGTTTTGATCGGTGTGAACAGGTTTGCATTTTAAATATAGCATGGTAGTAATTTGGAATGTGACAGGACGCATGCTCAAAATTTATTGACGGTTCCATAAATTCTAAGTGCGGCACTATTCCCAGATGGTGTAACGTGGGAACGCTTTCTCGGCCACGTACATGCCGTTTGCACCATGGGTTGCTGTAGCGAGCCGACCTCAAACGGTCAAGTCTCTGTGCCTCAGTGTTATCCCTGGATCAGTAATGCTGACACGCATAGTACTCAAAGGATTTATAACAGAGTAGCAATCACACACTTATTACATCAAATGTCTCAAAAGAGAACTTATTACAATAATATGCCTTAAGGCCATCTAATGCGATAACGGCGGAAGGCTTGGAAGATAAAGTGAGTCCATCAACTCCAACGGCATAGCTGAGTTGCACGACAACGACCTAACGAACCTTACTCCTCGTCTGAAAAGTCTGCAAAATAATATGTTGCAGCCCGAAAAAGGGGTCAACACATGGAATATGCTGGCAATATAACACAGTAGAGCAAGAACAAAATAATGCTATCACTACATGCATATTTGGCTGGTGGAAAGCTCTATGGTTATAGTTTTGCGAAAAGCAAATTTTCCCCTACAACAAAGGAATAAATTTAATTTAACTATCATGGTGGTTGAAACATTGAGAAGGTATAACCCCATCAATCCCAAATTAAAGTAATTATCAACCCAACAATATTAATTATGAGTGATGAGATACATGTGATAACCCAAGTACTAGATACTCAAGACTGACCATAACCGGGGACACGACTAACCATGATTAGATTGTACACTCTTCAGAGGTTTGCGCACTTTTCCCCACAAGACTCGATCGCTTCCGTTGGATTTTCTCGCACTACATGGTGTTTGAGAAACGGATGACCGAGACATAGTCTTTCAGAAACATTAACTCCCTACTCCGGGTAGACCATACCAAACATACAAAACCCACTACCTGCTGATCTACCTCTTCAAGAGCTTCACTTAACTTACTCAACTATACTAGAGCCCATAGTAGCTTGTGGCTGCACACGGAAGTTTCTAGCATGAATCATCTCAGTTCCCTTTAAGCCTGGGTGGCGGTCCATAGGAAGATCACACGGGTACCCCGGGATTTCCAAAAAAATACAGACAACACTGGGTTCCCCAGGTGCCTCAATCCACCCAAATGTAAATTTTAAGTTGCCACCTTAAGTAAACCATTAATTAACAATCTCACATCTATCATGGATACACTCAAACCCAAACCACGTCTACGAGCATAGCATGTCAATATAAGCAACGCGTAGAAGTAACTCCCAAGGGTTTGATAATAAGCAGGGAAATAGGTTCTACCTCATCAACTACTTCCCAATACCCTCAAGTTAAAGACATCCTAATCATGCGATGTTTGAGGATTGAACTAATGCAATGAAAACTGCGTATGAAAAGAGTATGATCAATGTGTTACATGCCTTGCTGACGATCCGTGAATCCTAGAGACTTGTAGTAATACGCTTCGCACTCCGGGAATTCTATCACAAACAAACAATAACATACATAAGAAACTAGCAAAGATGCACAAGCAAAACTTCAACTAAACGAGGTTGACCAGAAAGTTCAACTTAAGAACTTCGGTTTGCAAAAAGAATCAAACCAAACGGGGCAACGAAACTCAAACGGCAAACGAAACAAGATCCATTTACTAATCTGGACTAAAGTCAAATTTTACAGTATCAAAATCTTGTTTAAGTTGATTAAACAGAAAGAGGGTCTCGAGACGAAACTCTAGGTGTTTGAATCATCTGATTCCGACTAACGAGCGAAAAGATAAACAGAAACTAAGATCGGATCAGAAATCGTGACTGAAAATAATCGCAGATAAATTTGATAAAAGAAAATTGACGAACAGGCTAATGAATGAGCGTTCGTTATCTATAACTAACGGAAGAAAACCGTTCGTTTAAACGAACGTACGAACGAACATCCGCTAATTAGAAGAATCGAGAAAAACCGGCAAACCGATCTAAAAAAATGAACTAGGGTTTCACAAAAACTCAATGTCTCGATCCGGTGGCATGCGTGGTAACTCTTCTAGAAAAACATCTGGGTAATCCTTTACTACAGGCACTTCCTCCTGCACAACTCCTGTGAGGGCATTCATCTGGGTCCTCCTAGTGTGGGTGTGACCTCCATGGTTATGAACAAGTCCTCCCGAATTCGGGGTTAAGTGAGGCTTCTGCTGAGCTCCTGAGTTATACTTCCCTTGTCCAAACTTCCTCTTACGGCTCTCAATCTGCTGGTGCTTCCCTTCAATCATAAGAGCCTTATCTACCATCTCCTGGTAGTTGTTGACGGTTGCCACCATCAATTGCATACTCATCTCATCATTCAACCCTTCCATAAACTTCTCCTGCTTCGCGGCATCTGTGGCCACATCATCAGGGGCATAGCGTGATAACTTGCTAAAATCATCCACGTACTAGCCAACGGTACGGTTCCCCTGGCGTAAATTGCGAAACTCCCGCTTCTTCATCTGCATAGCTCCAGTAGAAACATGGGCAGTACGAAAAGCCTGCTGAAACTGAGCCCATGTGACAGTGTCGATAGGATAGGTGGCTGTGAAATTCTCCCACCATGATGCTGTAGGTCCATCAAATTGGTGTGCGGCAAAATGCACCTTCTCCGCATCTGTGCACCCTGCGGTGGTCAACTCCCTTCCGATACGGCGTAGCCAATCATCAGCAACTATTGGCTCGGTGCTACTAGAAAACACCAGCGGCTGTAACCTTAGAAAACGGGCTAGGTTGTCCATTGGTGGCGGGTTGTTGTTGTTGTTGTTGCCCTGGTTCTAAACTAGCAATTGCATCAAAGCATTCTGCTGTTGGATCAACTGGGTGAGCTCCGGTGGGAAAGCAAAACCAGTGTCACGTCTTGGAGGCATCTGATGGGTTTAGATGGGAGAGATTAGAATAGAAAAAGGTCTAGCGAGAAAGCACTACCCATATGCACATGAGACAAACACAATCATATCACTCAATTAATCAAGCAAGGGCATACAACGGTCTAGAACTATCGCAAAAGTGCTCAACTACTACTAAATACATGGGGGAATACTACTAATATATGGTGGTCATCTAGAAATTTTGATCGGTGGAAGATTCCATAATGTCCACTCCAGCTTCATCTTCAAAGTCATCATCACTAGGATCAGAATCAGTGTCGTCGATGATGATGTAGTTTTCCGGGCAAGTGGGGTTGTCATCTTCTTCACCCGGTGCTGGTTCTCCCATGAATATTCCGATCTTCTTAACCAGGCCGTTGTTCTTCTCCAGTAGTGTCTTGATTTCCTCCTTATATCCATCGCGTGTGAACTTGAGTTCTTCCTCCAGCTCGATGATCCTAGTCTTTGCCTTCTTCAATTCCATCATGTCTGCGCCCATCTGGTTCTCCTAGCGTCGAATGTGCTAATTTAGCTCCTGGATAAAAGCTGCAATGGATCTATCCTTCCTGTTGCTGATTATTTCCCATTGCTCGTCTCGGCGCCCACATATTTGATAGGTAGTGTCCTTGAGTTCCCTGTTGTAGACTTCTCCAATGTGTCCCATGGTAATGTGGGCTGCCATGCTCTTGCCTAGACTCCAGGTTGGTGCATCGAAAGAAAATTCTATAGGTTTAGAAGTTGGCGAGAACGTCCTTCCTGGAACTTGTACTTGAAGCATCCAACGCTCCCCTTTTGGTAAGGTGGCGTTGCACGTCCCTGTGAAACTTGGTATTCCAATGTTCAAGTACCTAGTGACTTCCTTCAAGTGGCATCCAAAAGGTGTATCCTCATCCGGTTGCGCGAACTTGTTCTTCATCTCCGTCATCCTAAAGAGTGGAAAAAGGAGAGGAGTCAGAAATGAGTAGAGAAGAGTGATCTATGGTTTATCTTAGTGGTCGTGTCCTACACTCAGCGTGTGCTCTGATACCATCTTGTAGCGACCCGACCTCAAACGTTCAAGTCTCTGTGCCTCAGTCTCATCCCTGGATTAGTAATGCTGACACGCACAATACTCGAAGGATTTATAACAGAGTAGCAATCACACACTTATTACATCAATTGTCTCAAAAGAGAACTTATTACAATAATATGGCTTAAGGCCATCTACTGCGATAACAATGGAAGGCTTGGAAGATAAAGTGAGTCCATCAACTCCAACGACATAGCTGAGTTGCACGGCAACGACCTAACGAACCTTACTCCTCGTCTGAAAAGTCTGCAACATAATACGTTGTAGCCCGAAAAAGGGGTCAGCACATGGAATATGCTGGCAATATAACACAGTAGAGCAAGAACAAAAAAATGCTATCACTACATGCATATTTGGCTGGTGGAAAGCTCTTTGGTTATAGTTTTGCGAAAAGCAAATTTCCCCCTACAACAAAGGAATAAATTTAATTTAACTATCATGGTGGTTGAAACATTGAGAAGGTAGAACCCCATCAATCCCAAATTAAAGTAATTATCAACCCAACAATATTAATTATGAGTGATGAGATACATGTGATAACCCAAGTACTAGATACTCAAGACTGACCATAACCGGGGACACGGCTAACCATGATTAGATTGTACACTCTTCAGAGGTTTGCGCACTTTTCCCCACAAGACTCGATCGCTTCCGTTGGATTTTCTCGCACTGCATGGTGTTTGAGAAACGGATGACCGAGACATAGTCTTTCAGAAACATTAACTCCCTACTCCGGGTAGACCATACCAAACCTACAAAACCCACTACCTGCTGATCTACCTCTTCAAGATCTTCACTTAACTTACTCAACTATACTAGAGCCCATAGTAGCTTGTGGCTGCACACGGAAGTTTCTAGCGTGAATCATCTCAGTTTCCTTTAAGCCTGGGTGGCGGTCCATAGGAAGATCACACGGGTACCCCGGGATTTCCAAAAAAATACAGACAACACTGGGTTCCCCAGGTGCCTCAATCCACCCAGATGTAAATTTTAAGTTGCCACCTTAAGTAAACCATTAATTAACAATCTCACATCTGTCATGGATACACTCAAACCCAAACCACGTCTACGAGCATAGCATGTCAATATAAGCAACGCGTAGAAGTAACTCCCAAGGGTTTGATAATAAGCAGGGCAATAGGTTCTACCTCATCAACTACTTCCCAATACCCTCAAGTTAAAGACATCCTAATCATGCGATGTTTGAGGATTGAACTAATGCAATGAAAACTGTGTATGAAAAGAGTATGATCAATGTGTTACTTGCCTTGCTGACGATCCATGCATCCTAGAGACTCATAGTAACACGCTTCGCACTCCGGGAATTCTATCGCAAACAAACAATGACATACATAAGAAACTAGCAAAGATGCACAAGCAAAACTTCAACTAAATGAGGTTGACCAGAAAGTTCAACTTAAGAACTCCGGTTTGCAAAAAGAATCAAACCAAACGGGGCAACGAAACTCAAGCGGCAAAAGAAACAAGATTCGTTTACTAATCTGGACTAAAGTAAAATTTTATAGTATCAAAATCTTGTTTAAGTTGATTAAATAGAAAGAGGGTCTCGAGACGAAACTCTAGGCGTTTGAATCACCTGATTTCGACTAACGAGCGAAAAGATAAACAGAAACTAAGATCGGATCAAAAATCGCGACTGAAAATAATCACAGATAAATCCGATAAAAGAAAACTGACGAACAGGCTAACGAACGAGCGTTCGTTATCTGTAACTAATAGAAGAAAACCGTTCATTTAAACGAAAGTACGTCCGCTAATTAGAAGAATCGAGAAAAACCGGTGAACCGATCTAAAAAAATGAACTAGGATTTCTAAAAAACCCGAACGGTTTTGGAAAAAAACCGGCGGCTCGGATCTGGCGCGGTACCTTCGGCGAGGTGGCTCCAGCGAGGCGGGGTTGGGTGGCG